>NC_140485.1:60840542-61260542 GCF_964271855.1 Acomys minous | reverse complement strand
CACTTTGTAGACCAGGCTGGCCTCCAACTCACAGTGATCCACCTGCCTCTGCCTCCCGAGTGCTGGGATTAAAGGCATGGGCCACCACCCCCAGCCCTATTGCTATTTTTTAAAAGCTCTTAAATATTCCAGCCTGATCTTGGACTCTCTATGTAGCTGGGGATGATGATCTTGAGTTCCTGATCCCCTGCTTTTACCTCCTGAGAGCTGGGAATTCAGAGGCAAGCCACCACACCTAGCTTGGTTTCTGTGGCACTGGGGACCCAACCCAGGGCTTCATGCCTGATGGCTAAGCACTCAACCAACTGATTCCAACACACACACACACACACACACACACACACACACACACACACACACACACTCAGCCCCAAAGTACAGGATTTCTACAGCACAGGCGGCAGAGAATGGATGCCGTACAGAACGTAGGCAGGAGCCCTCCAGATCTGAAGGGAAAGGCCAAGCAGTCTCCTACGTCACGAGAAAGGAAGTCGGAGACTAGAGTGCAGTTAAGGTTGTGCTCATTAATAGATGCAAATTAAGACTCAGTGAGGTGGTGCTTCATGTTCATTGGAGAGATAAAATTTTCAGAATTCCCCCAAGCGGCATGTGTGTGGAGCTTGGATGCGGAGCCCTGCTGATGAGAGCCTAAGTTGGGACAATGGCATTGATAAACAACTTCCGTCAATTAACTTTATGTTCATTCACAGTGTGAGACCAGCAGCTTGCAAGTGCCTGCTGTCACTCAGCTTCGAGTAGGTTCCGTGTCACATGCTGTATTAACATGTACAGGTACACTCTCATGCGAGCACAAGCACATGTGTGTGCACACACACATGCCATGTAGGCACACTTTGTGTGCTCACACATCTTACATACACACACACACACACACACACACACACACACACACACATGCATAAGATAGGAGCAGAAGGCTCAGAAAACACTATTATCTCTCACCAGGAGCTAGCTAACCATGCTCAAGTACTCGGTCTTCTACTTTAAAAAAAAAAAAAAGGAGCCTTGGCCCTGTTAATGTAATTTCCTGCCTCCTTAGTAGACAGTGATTCAAATTTTGGTAAGTTGCCCATGTGCACCCTGTGTCCAGTATGAGGAAGTCCTAATGACCTTCTTTTTAATCACAGCAGAAATTAGAAAGACACGGAATGACTGTAGACAGAAAACCAGAGGGCTAGCTCACAATTTGGAATATTACTCAGCAGCAAAAAGTGGATAGCTGCAGTCACACCCAATGGCGGTTCACCTCTTAGACATTTCGGGCAAGATCAAACTCAGGAAGGCAGCACGTGCTATAAGCAAGAAAGTTTCTATGGGAACAAAGGTCAAGAACATGGTACAACTGAGAGAAAGAAAGAAAAAGAAAGAAAGAAAAGAAAAGAAAAACCTCAAAACACTGCACTAGACCTGAAAAAAGAAAGGGAAGGAGGGGAGACAGGAGCTCAGGAAGGCTGCAGGTGTGGGGGGACAGAGCCCAGGCAGAGTTGGGGGTCTGAGGGACAATGGTGGATTTGCAGTGTCTTTCCACACTGTGCTGCATTGTATTACACTGTGTACACCGTAAGTGTGTATTGTAGCAGTTAACAAATACACATGTACATTTAGATTTATTTTTCTCTGTGCGTATGGCCGTTCTGCCTGTGTGTGTATCTGTGTGCCATGTGTGGGTCTGGTGTCCACGGAGGACAGAGGAAGGTGCCGGATCGCCCGGAACTGGAATGTCAGGTGGTTGTGAATCACCATGTCTGGGCTGGGAATCGAACCCAGCTCCTCTACAATAGCAGCAGATGCTCTAAACTGCTGAGCCATCTCTCTAGTCCCAGCAAACTTTTTGTTGTTGTTGTTGTTGCAAAATTCACTTGACACACTCATGCTTGAGGGCAGCATTAAGTAGACTCCGTGCGTTATTTAAAAAAGGAAACGGAAAAAAGAGGACACAAAGTTGGAAGTGAGGGGCTCTAGCGTGGGATGCAGGGAGAGTCGGAGACAGGAGTTGGGGATGTATAATATGGTCACAGCACATTATACACATGTATGAAATTCTCAAAGAATGAATAGGAAAGGTTATTTGATTTTTCAACTCCTCTCTTGTCCTGCGCCCTTCGCATCTGGGGACCTGAGGACTGCTGCCATTTTAGATTCATGTGCAGATGGCACTTGTGTTCCCTTCAGCTAGTATTTTTTTTAAACGTTCTAGTTCATTCTCATCCTTGGGGCTCAAGTGTTACCTATTTAGGGAGCATTCTCAAGGCCTTGTACATAGGAGGTGGGCGCCCTGGCATTCCCTATAGAGCCTGTTGCCCCCTCTGCAGAGACTACTGAGGGTCTGGTCATTTTACATCTTTCCTCTAGCTACCAGTGCTGATGGGACACTAATCACCTGTCACTCATGGTACCCCATACCTAGCATCCTCTCTCTAGAGTCGTGTGACCACAGTGATTACTAGGGCCAAATGCACACTTCAGGAAGCCAGGGTACACAGACAACCTGACCTCGGCTCAGGATGTGTTAGGAATATCATGACAGTAGCACAGGGCCCTTCTTGGGCCGTAGAGACAGGATGAGTGCAGGACAGGTGCACATAGCCTAAATGAGAAGGCATAAGCTTCCAGGTTCAAGGCTTGCTTACTCTCCATGCCTCTCTCTCTCCTCTTGCCACCCTTTCTGTGCCCCAGGCTTCTTTAGGACATGGGCATTGGCTATAGGGTCCTGTGACTGCCTTAATCCAAGTGGGAAGATGTTTTGCAGAACTCTGGGTAATGTGCCAGTGCACCCCCCACTCCCCCAGGGAGACTCAGTTTCCTTCTCTGTAGATTAAGGGTCATAGGTTTGGTGTAAGAAGAAGCAGCAAGTAACAGAGATTCCCACATTGTTTCCTACGTAATGACTTCAGATAAGAAACAGGGGCATCCATTATCTTACACGGGGCATGTTGTTGCCTTAGTTGGGGCTCCCACACCCTAGTCTCCTGCCACCGACAGAGTAGGTGACTAGCTCCCTGTGCCCTTCACCAGCCTGGGTTGGAGGTCATGGCTGCATCACCATGGCCCCGACCTCTCACCTCTCCAGGCTTCTGGCTCCTCAGCCTTGGATGTGGCTGATGCACCAGGCTTGCCTGCCTAGCACCTCAGAAGTGTAGACTTCTGCACTTGGAGAGGTCAGGGTTTCCCACTGTGCTCACATCATTTGTATGAGCAGAGGAGGGTAGGGCACACTTCTATTAGCCTGGCTTCCCCAGGGTTAATGAGTGCAGGTTGGTTTTCTGAATCCTGAAAGAGAACTCCAGTAGATGCAATTAGCGCTTTTATTTAGCAGTAACCTCTGCAGAGCCCAGGGCAGGTGTGGGAGGGACACAAAGAGGCAGTGAGTGTGGCCACAGGTAGGCTAGCAGCCCAGGCTGGTTTCAGGGCTCCAAGTGCACAGTCACAGAGCAGCGGGATCTCTGTTTATCACATGCCAGGGCAGCCCCCTGTCATGGGTAGGCATCCTGTGGAGTGTGAAGATGCTGCCAGGCAAGCAAGCCTAGTGTCTGACCTCAGTCTATCATCTTGAGAACGGAATGAATCCTTTGAGCCAACCTGCGAGATAATTTCCTAGGGTGGGGAGCTCGGGGAACTGATGTAGTGACAGGTGAGGGTACTGAGCTTCACTCCGGGCTGGGGAGACAATTCAGAGACTATGCGAGCCATGAGGACCCAAGGTTGATTTGTAACACTTATGCCTCCCTCCGCCCCCCTCAAAGAAGCCAGACATGGCAGTGTGTATCTGTAATGCCAATACTGGGAGGTGAAGACAGGGCATCCCTGGAGCTCGTTGGTCAGGCAGTCTTGCTCGGTCTGTAAGCTCCAGGTTCAATGAGAGACTCTGTCCCCAAAAAATAAGGTAGAGAGCAATTGAAGAAGCCACTGATGCTCACCTCTGGCCTTAGCATGCAACATACTTAGCGCGCGCGCGCGCGCACACACACACACACACACACACACACACACACACACACACACACACACATTTAGGAGGGAGAGTCATTGTGATGGGTCTGGTGGCAAGAAGCAGTGGCTATAAAGGTCCCAGGTGAACAGAGCTCAGTAGTACAGTATGCAAGCCTGGGTCCCAGCGATTGTGGGGAAGTTTAGACTTTATTCAGGGAGATTCTGGGAGTATTGAAACTGTGAAAAGACACCAAAGAGGAATAGAGGGTCAGGGACCCTGGGAGGTTCCTTGTGGCCATGAATGGGGTCTGAGGGATCCGAGGAGGAAGAACTTGGTAGCACTGAGGAAGGAGCCTTGTATCTATGTTAAGTAAAATTCAGAGCCAGGTTCCCAAACCAGACCAGAGAGGAAGGTCATTATCTCTACTCAGGTACCTGAACTCACAGGAGTGAACCTGCTCTCAAGTGTCCCACTAGAGAAGAGAGACTCAGGAGGCAGGAAACTGGAGCAAATAGATCCCAGGAGCGGGAGCTAGAAGGCAAAGGCCAGAGGGAGAAGGAAACCGGTAACTGCAGTTGGGGTGATCAGAGGCACCTGGACCACCTGGGTGAAGGATGGAGGTAGAAGGTAGTGTGGCTGAGGGATGCTGGAGCCTTGGGACCACTTTGGGATGCCTGCCCTACCCCTAAGTTAACCTACAGCTAGGGATGGGCCAGCTAGACTCTGGGAATCAGTGTCTTACCTGGTGGCCCCAGAAAAAATGGAAACATCTTTTATTCATGTTCTGGAGACAGAGGTGAAAGGTGAGGTCAAGGAGTCAGTGGGCCAGAATCCTTCTGAATTCTTGAGTTCCATTCAGCACAGCTGTGGCTTGAGCAAGGCCACGCCCTCTTTGTATGCCTTCTCATAGGTGCCCCGTTTGCATGTCCTTGTCCAAATATCACCTCTTTATGAGTACAGCAGTCACCTCGGATTAGGGATCCTAATGACCTCACGTTAACTGATATCCTCAGAGACCCCTATCTTTTAACTATGTCATTTCCTGTAGTCCTAGAAGTCAGAACCTTAACCCGTAAGTTCTAGCTCTGGGAAGACTCAGATCACAGCACACAGAGAAGGTCACAGAGCTGGCGGGGAGCAGGCTCCAGGCAGCCTCTCTTGTCACACAGTCACACAAACACACACACAATGTCTTTGGTGAACAAAGGACCACATATACCATGGTAGTGCCATGGGATTGTAAAGTCTAGTGAAATCACACCCTGCTAGCTTGGGAAGGTCCATTGAGCATTTTTTTTTTAAATCAACAATGGTGTCACCTCAAAATGTGTCACCATTATTAAGTAGTAATTTCCCCCACCTCTCTGCCTCTCCTCTCTCTGAGACAACCTCCCACTCTGCAGACCAGCTTGGCCTTGAATTCACTTCCGTCTGTAGCTTACGAGATCTTGAACTCCTACCCTCCTCCTGTCTCTCTCACCCTCTCACGTGTTAGGATTGGTGCCGCAAGACCCAGGGCCAATTCTAAAACTGAAAAATGAGCTGACACACTGGAACGGGGTGTTTCTCTTTCTTCGCTGCCACCACCACTGTTGGTGTGTATATCTTTCTAAATAGTTTTCTTTGAAAGAGTGCACATAAATACATGTGCAGGTAGGGGAATGGCAGGCTGTTTTTTAAAAAATAAAATTCAAATTTCTGTTACGGTGAAAAGTCTAGCTAATGAAAAATATGTTTCAAAACAGACTGAGGCATTCTCCATGCTAAATACTGTGTGCTCTGTGTCTCATTTGCAATGGAAAAGTCTCTTGTTTTCTTTTTTTTAAAAAATACATTATAAAGAGACCTTACAATACAAACCCCATTTTCCAGTTCAATAGCATACAAGGTCAGCCAAGCAAAGACAGTGCAAGCCAGCCTCAAATGCGCTCACTCAGTGAAGAAGTTTGTTCAGGAGTTGCATTGCAGCTGGGGCCGTGGGTGAGCTGCTGGTCTGATGCTGAACTGCTAGCCTCCAGGACCTGACCCTCTGGACACTGGGCAGCCAGGAGAGGATACTTCACTCAGGGTGGGGGTGGGTTTTTGATGTCATGTTTCCTAGTTACCAAGGATATAATTTCCTTAAAGCGGGGAAGAAGGGGTTTTTCTTCTATCCTTGGCTCTCTCTTGAGCTGGCTCTTGTACAAAAAGAAATGTTGCTGGCTTAGGGGGAAGCTGATGGGGATGGATAGGGTGGAAAATGGGGGTGTGGAGGTGTAGACAGGGCTGAAGAAGGTGCGTCTAAAATGGCCACTGAGCTCTGTTGGGTCCTAAACTCTGCCTTGGAAACCATAGTTTCCAGTGGCACACCCGCCTCCATGGCAAGGCAGCTAAGTTACAGCGTCTGCACGGTGACTGTTCTTGCCTTAGGCCATAGCCCCTGGTCCTCCGAGCTCTCTCACCCCAGTGCTCATCTTAGACAGTATGTCCAGCCCACTGCTTGTTACTCAGGCCCTGCAGAGGCCCCTCTCCCTTGCTTTCTTTCTTGGAGTCTTGTGTCCACCTACCACCACCTGAGTGTCCTGTCATCACTTTGGCTTTGTGGCTCTCCAGTTCCCCACTTCCTTCATTAAGAATGGCTGGAGAGTTGGCTCAGTGGTTAAGAGCACTATCTGCTCTTCCAAAGGTCCCAGGTTCAGTTCCCAGCACCCACATGGCAGCTCACAACTGTCTGTAACTCTTAAGATCTGACACTCTCACACCAATGCACATAAATTTAAAAATTAAATAAAAAAAAAATATATATATATAAAAAGAATGACTCTGACTCTTACCGAGGGTACAAGCAGGATTCTTCTTTCTCCAGGAGCCTTCTGTGTGTGGCTCTGCTCAGTCTCAGTCCTTGGAGCCGACCTTCATCTCTGCTGTGGTCCAGCTGGGCTCACACTGGGTTCACACTTCTCTCAGGGAGGAGAAGGAACATGTAGGCCCTCTAGTTGACTGTACTACTGGGCCTCTAGCTGCGCAGGTGGTTAGACATCCTCCATGGCCTCTTTGTAACTAAGCATGGGGCTTCTAGAACCCTAGGAGAGGAGGGAAGCAGACACTAGGAGGTGTCCCTCAGTTTCCATGCCTTTATCATGTGTCCAGAAGAGCCTATCTCCAGAGAAGCTCTACAGCTCTACCTTATGCCTGGACCATGATGGCCCTAGGATAGGCTGCCGCTCCTTAGGTGCTTCCTTGTCTCCTTACCATGTAGAGGAACAGGCTGGGGTAGTCCGCTGCCTCCTATTCCATCACTAACAATGACTTCCATCATCTTGGTGTGAGACTGTGGAGGGTGAGAATCTCCATGGGACTTTTTGCTCCCCAGCCCCTTGTTTTGCTCTGTCTCAGCTCTCAGGTTCTAGCCCTCTAGTCCTCTGTTTGTTCAGTGTGTGTGTGTGTGTGTGTGTGTGTGTGTGTGTGTGTGAGAGAGAGAGAGAGAGAGAGAGAGAGAGAGAGAGAGAGAGAGAGAGAGAGAGGAAAACATCAGATGTTATTCTTCATGCCCTTTTGCCTTGTCCCTCACTTTTTTTTTTTTTTGAGACAATGTCTCTCACTGGCCTGGTAATTGCCGCCTAGACCAGGTTGGCTGGCCAGGAAGGGCCGGAATTGCCTTTGCTCCCCCGTGCTGAGATTACAAGTGTATGTCATCACGCCTAGGTTCTGATGGGACTCAGATCCTCATGCTTGTAAGGCAAGCATTCTACTGACAGGGCAATCCCTCCAGTCCCAACTGGACCATTCAACAAAAGAAAGAAATATTTTTATGTTGGGCCTACCATGGCCAGATCCGTTCATCTGATACTCATTAAATAAAGTGGTTTCTATATGGATCTTCAGTTCAATTCCACTGATCAATGTGTCTGTTTTTATGCCAATACCATAATGTTTTTACCACTACAGCTTTGTAGTATAAGATGACCAGGAATGGTGAGATCTCCTGCAGTTGTTTCATTGTTTAGGATTGTTTTAGTTATCCTGGTTTGTGTGTGTGTGTGTGTGACTTCATGTGAAGCTGGAAATTATCCTTTCAAGGTACGTAAAGAATGGTGTTAGACTTTTGATGGGGATGGTGTTGAATCTGTACATTGCTTTTTGTAGGATGTCCATTTTTACTATGTTAATCCTACCAATCCATGAACATGGGACATCTTTCCATCTTCTGATTCTTCTTCAACTTCTTTCTTCAAAGACTTGAAATTTTTATCATGAAGGTCTTTCATTCGCTTGGTTAGAGTTTCCCTAAGATATTTCATATTATTTGAGCCCATTATGAGTGTGTTTTTCCTGACAGATTTCTCAGTCTGTCATTTGTATATAGGAAGGCTAGTGGGTTTTGTGAATTAATTTTGTATCCAGCTACTTTGCTGAAAATGTTATCAGCTATAGAGTTCCACAGTGGAATTTTTAGGGTCACTTATGTATACTGTAATATCATCTAAAAATAAAGATACTTTGATTTTTTTCCTTTTATCTTCTTGATCTCCTTCAGGTGTCTTGTTGCTCTAGTTAAGACTTCAAGCGCTATATTGAATAGATACTGAGAGAAGGAACAGCCTTTTCTTGCTCCTGATTTTAGTGGAATTGCTTTGAGTTTCTCTCCACTGGCTATAGGCTTACTGTAAATGGCTTTTTATTATATTTAGGTGTGTCCCCTGTATTCTTTTATCATGAAGTGGTGTTGTTGAATTTTGTCAAAAGCTTTTTATACATCTAACAAAATAGTTATGTGCTTTTTTTCCTTTCAGTTTGTTTATATGATGGATTACATTTATTAATTTTCATATATTAAACCATCCATGCATCTCTGGGATGAAGCCTACTTGATCATGGTGAATAACTTTTTGATGTATTCTTAGACTCAGTTTGCAAGTATTTTGTTGGGTATTTTTGCATCTATGTTCATAAGGAAAATTGGTCTGTAATTTTCATTCTTTGTTGGGTCTTAGTATGGTTTGGATTTCAGAGAAACTGTGGCCTCAGATGAGGTTTATTTTGTTTCTATTTTGTGAAAAAGTATTTTTGTTGTTGTTATTTTGAAGACAGGATTTTTCTATGTAGCCTCGGCTGTCCTGGATTTGCTTTGTCAACCCAATTGCCTCTGCCTCCCTGAGAGCTGGGATTACAGGTGTCAACCACCATGCCTGGCTTTGTGAAATAATTTAAGGAGTATTGGTATTAACTCTTTTTGCAAGTCTGGTAGAATTCTTGGCTAAAATCATGTGGCTCTGGGCTTTTTCTGCTTGGGAGACTTTTAATGACTGCTTTAATGACTGCTCACCAGGAGTTACAGGTCTGTTTACATTGCTTATCTGATCTTGATTAAAATTTGGCAAGTGTTATCTATTGAGAAAATTATCCATTTCTTTTAGATTTTCCAATTTGGTGGAGTACAGACTTTTCACCCATGTTCTTATGATTCTCTGCATTTCCTCAGTGTCTGTTGTTATGTTCCCCCTTTTCATTTCTGATTTTATTAATTTGGACGTTTTTTTCTCTGCATTTTAATTGTTTTGGACAAGGGTTTGTTTAGCCTATTGATTCTCTCAAAGAATCAACTCTTTATTTCATTGACTCTATATTTTTTCTCTTTATTTCTATTTTATTGATTTCATTTCTGAGTTTGCTTATTTCCCACCATCTACTCTTTTTGGGTGTTATTTCTTTTTGTTCTAGATCTTTCATGTGAGCTATTAAGTTGCTAGTATGAGATCTTGCCAGTTGTTGTTGTTTTTACATGAAAGCACTTAGTGCTATGAACTTGCTTTTTAGAACCGCTGACAACCCCACGGAAACCTTGGTGGACACCAGAGACCCTGGGTGCCACAGAACAAGGGTAGGACCTCTACCACCCAGGAAGTCTGAAGGAGACGGAGAGCTAAGATCCAGGATGCTGTATGACTCCAGTGTAGGAAGCAGCAACAGATGAGAGACTTGCCCCCTCCCCCCACCCCCGCAACTCCCAGGAGCAGAGCTACATAGAGCCTGAGCCTTTGCAGATGGAAGGGCCGAGGACCGTGGCAAACAGAATCAACTCATGTAAGAGCAGAGCATCAATCCCGCGAACATGAGAGGTATGAAACCCAAAGTAGACGGGCCCCTCCCCTCCCGAGCAGGTGACGGGAATGGGAGTTCTCCTGAGCTCCAGATACCCAAAGGAAGGACATCAACACCTAAGGCTGAATAAATGAGACAAGAAAGGGGAGAAGGCCACAAGGACCCTCCCACCCCAAAACTGGGCTGCAGAACTCAGCGGAGGGATCGCACAAGTCAACACTCCCTGGGAATGTGTGAGGCTGGGAGGCCAGTGGGATCATCTTGCCTTGCGTAGCAGAGGAAGAAACGGGGTAGGGGGTCGAGGGGAGGTGGGTAGGGGTGGGTAGGGGTGGGTAGGGGTGGGTAGGGGGGAAATCCCAGCGAGGGCTCAGTAAGACAAGGAGTCTCTGCAGACTCAGATGTTGAGAGTTTAGGATCCAGAAACTCTGGAACACTTTGGATAGCAAACCTAAGCTGAGAGTTAACTCAGAGGGCCAGGAAAGATCCAGAAGACTCAAAGGATCAAGGCGCTGTATCTGCAGAGAAATTAAGAGCAAGAAGTCACTGGGGTCCTGGAGGTATGCAGTAAAGACGTTTAAAGATGGGGAGACATACAATCAGTTATAAGCTCTAGTGTGATTTTCACTGCAGGTGTAATGTGAGTTCTGTACATGGGGGGCGGGGTCAGTGTTTAAGGGAAGACAGCTTAGAGTTTTCCTGGCTGTAGTGTCTTCAAAAGTCCACGTATAGATCGTGAAGTGGAAGTAACAATGACATGTATGGGGCTGAGCCAGGTGCGGTGGCGCACGCCTTTAATCCCAACACTCTGGGAGGCAGAGGCAGGAGGATTGCTGTGAGTTTGAGGCCAGCCTGGTCTACAAAGCGAGTCCAGGACAGCCAAGGCTACACAGAGAAACCCTGCCTCGGAAAAAAAAATAGTCTGGGGGTGGGCAGGCAAAAGTATAGCCCTCCCTGGTACATGAGAAAGCCACGAAGTAGTTCACTAATGAGAGAGAGAGAGAGAGAGAGAGAGAGAGAGAGAGAGAGAGAGAGAGAGAAAGAGAGAGAGAGACAGAGAGAGAGAGACAGAGAGAGAGAGAGAGAGAGACAGAGAGAGAGAGACAGAGAGAGAGAGAGAGAGACAGAGAGAGAGAGAGAGAGAGAGAGAGAGAGAGAGAGAGAGAGAGAGAGATTGTTGACTGCAGACATGATGTAACTGCCTCATACTCCCGCTGCTGTGACTTTCTCCTCATGATGGACTGGACTGACTTGACTGTCATCTGTGAACCAGAATCAACCCTACTGACCCGAAGCTGCTGCTTCTGTTAGGTCTTTCATCACAGCAACAAGGCAAATGGCAAATACACATCCCTGACCCAGTAGGACACCCCTCCATACTCATGGCAGGGATATTGGTGCTAGCAAGACTCACGAAGAGGGATGATGGCAGGAGTGGGTGAGGAGGATGGCAGGAGTGGGTGAGGAGGAGGGCTGCTGCTGTCACGGGGCGCCCGTGGGAGGCACCTGCACAACTCGTTGGGAGGAAGACAGGGGACATAGTCAACACACACTTCTTCTGTTTTGTTTGTTTGTTTTTTTATTTTTCGAGACAGGGTTTCTCCGTGTAGCCTTGGCTGTCTTGGACTGGCTTTGTAGACCAGGCTGGCCTCGAACTCACAGAGCCTGCCTCTGCCTCCCTGAGTGCTGGGATTACAGGCGCGCACCACTGCGCCCATCTAACACACACCTTTTGTTACAGCAATTCCATTGCGAGGAATTTACGCTACAACCTACAGGCAAATGAGGATCTGGAGATGGGATGGCTCAGGCGGTAATGGGGAACCTGTGACCGAGCTTGAAAACCTGAATTCACTCTCCAAGACCCGCATGGTAGAAGGCGAGGACAGAACCCTGAGCTGCCCTCTGACCTCCGCACATGGCCATGTGTTCTTTGAGTAGGTGAAGCCAAGTTCGTAGGCAGAGCCAGGTCATTGGGACCTTTGGATTGTGCCTGTGAGGTACTGTGATTCTCCCACTCCTCAGACAAGAAGGCTGAGGTCAACATTGCGACACACCACAGCCACCTTGCCTGCTGAGGATGGGCCTTGGGCTTGGTGATGGTTCACCTGCATCTATGCACAGCTGTTCTGTGTTTGCTTTCCTCATCTGTCAAGTGAAGGTGAAGAGCTGAGGTCCGACCCCTTCCTGACACCTGTGAACCTTTGGGATTTGAGTCCTGTTGACTTCTAACCTCATCCAGCCCTTGACCCCTCACCCTTTCCTCACCTGCTCCCCACCCTCACCTCTGCCTTCTGTGGCAAGCAGGTCTTGGCTCATTCCAGCCTTCCGGTCTGGTGTTCCATTCCTCACGCTCTTCCAGACAATAGCAGCTGTTATTTCCAGTTCTGGTCCCCTGTTGCCTTTTAGGGAAATGTCCTTTAGCCTTTTAACTAGGTGCCCTTAGACCTGTGTCTGGCTCTCATCACTCTAGTGATTTCTTCCTCCTCGACTGTCTGTCACTTGCCTGCTTGGTCCCTCCATCTCACCCCAGTGAAGGCACCTACACAAACAAGGGACCAAGCATATGGTCACTGGCTCACCACCCACTGGGCACCACTCTGCTACACAATTATCTCTTTTTAAACATTTATTTTATTTTCAATTATGTGTTTGTATGAGGGAATGTGCCAGCGAGCGCTGGAGGCCAGAGGAATCAGACCTCCCTGGGACTGGCGTTACAGGCAGCTGCTCCACATGGGGCCCTGGAACTGAACCCTAAGGAGCAGCATTGCACTCTTAACTGCTGAGCCATTTCTTCAGCCATGACAATTAGTTTAATAGCCACCCACATCCCCGCTGAACAAAAAAGAACACTGATGAGGCTCCCTTTGTGGGGGTCAGGGACGATCTCGGAGACAGAGTAGAGCAAAGGCTGGGTGCGGCTGCATAATGCGAGGGTATGCTGGCCATTTGGGAGTTTCAGAGCCCTGATGGACATCAGGGTGGGAGGAAAACATTACCCAGTGGTACTGGACTGGCAACAGGGCCAATGGCTTGGCTCTGCAGGGCGGCTCCCCAGTCAGCGGGGGCTTAGACTCGGTGCTAAGTATACATCCTATTATCCTATGGGGTTCCAGCATCCTGAGGTCCCAGATGGAGACATGAGTCTAAAGAACCTGAAGGGTCTTGTGACAGTGACAACAAAGCAAGCAATAAAGCCAGGGGCGAGGTGCAGGTCAATGTCTAAAAGCGGTACCTAGGCAGATGTCATGGTGGGTCCCAGGGCCCACTGGACCATTAGTCACCCCTCCAACCAACAGATCCGGCACTTGGTTTCCCAAGTGACACTTTGGCCGTCCCTTCCTTGCTGGGCATCTCATTTTTCCAGATGTGGCTTCCTGTCCCAGGGTCTTTTGGAAACAGTCTAAAGACTCAAGGGGTGTGGTCAAGGGTGGGTTTTGCACAAAGAGCTCACTCGGGTCAAGAACAGGCAGACCTCAGCTGAGCAGGCCAACCTATGTCTATTGCTTGTGCCAACTTTAGAATTTCATTCTTGCCCTAGAGTTCCCCCCGCCCCCCAGCTCAGCGTAGGCGCTCCCAAGTTCAAGCTGGTTTAATAGCCTCCCTTCCCCTTTGTATTGGGCTATTGATCTTCATTTTGCAGACTGACTTTGGCTGGGAACCACTGTGTCTTGGAAGGCTTATCAGGGTCTCATTTGGGCTTACAGCTTTCATTAGCACAGTTAACGTCCTGTATGTCACACACATATTTCTTCACATGTAGCCTCTTTCTGGCTTGCAGTCCAGATGGTTTTAAAATCAAGGAAGCTGCTGTGTTCGCCTCGGGCTGGTTATTTTGAATTTCAAGATTGCGGCTTCACTCAGAAGACAAGTGAAGCAGCTGGCTGGGATGATTTGCCTGCGACTCGCCAAGTACGGAATGAAGTCTCTGTTGATAATTTCCTTTGTTTAAATAATTAACACAATTACCAATTTCTATCCCCCTTGGAATGCCACAGAAGTGTATTTAAGTCAATTTCCTCCCCCACTTGTGGTGTGTGTGTGTGTGTGTGTGTGTGTGTGTGTGTGTGTGTGTGTGTGTGTACAGTATTCAGGTTCGGGCACGTGCATACGTGTGCACATTCACGTGGAGCCAAATGTTGACATCTGTCTTCTTCAGTCACTCCCTACCCTTTTCTTTGAGACAGGATCTCTTACCAACCTGGCACTTACTGATTTGGTAAGACTGGCCACCAAGTCCCAATGAGCCTCCTCTCTCTACCTTTCCAGTGCTGGGGTAGGTGATGTACCACTGAATTAGCAGTCAGAACTCAAATCCTCCTGCTTGCATGGCTGGGCCATCTCCTCTTCTCCTTGATGGATTTTACACTGGATGTTGAAATGGTGCTCTCTCCATCAGAGCTAATCTGTTTGGGAATAGCTGTAATTTTTTCCTGGTTAATCTGTGTCTAAATGGTAACTTGCCATCACAAAGTAGATGTCTATAGAGAAATGCAAGACCTAAATTAGATAACCCTTACACACAAAGAAATATAAGAGTGAAAAAAAAAACCCCAGAAAACCAAAAACCAAACCCTAAGGCAGTGGTTTCTCATTGCCCACCTCAGGCACAAACTGTTGAATAAGGAGACTGTTTTTTTTTTAAGCCAGAAATTGCTGTGGAGGGAACTGTTCCCAGAAGCTAGAAGGCTGGCCCAAGACACATCTGGCACCACGTGTGTCATACCCTCACGCCTGTCATCCTCTGGCAAAGACATTTTCAAATACAGACCCAGGAAGAACAAATGGGAAAAATCAACGTCCCTATTAGAAACCACTGAGGCTGCGTTGTTTTTCTTGAGCCCCTACTGTGCCCTTGATTTCCTGACTGCTCAGAGCAAGAATAACAAAATCCATCCAACCCAGCAATTTGGACAAATATTCCTATGAAAACCTACCCAATGGGGTTGATCTAGCTAGACCAGTGGTTCTTAACACGGAGCTGTTTTGCCTCTAGGAGACACCTAGCATGTTGGAAGACCCTTCTGGAGTTCTGTGTGTTGGAGGGAGGGTGCCCGCAGGGCTGCGAGCAGCCACTATGTGCAGTATAGCCCATCCTCTGGCAAGCAAAATTGTTCCGAATATTAAGAGTGCTGAGGCTGAGAAACCTAGGGTGTGGGTGGGTGTGTGGACACACGTTGGTCACGTGCACAATCTGAACTTCCTTGGCAGAGGGGCTGGTCATTCTTTTCAAAGTTTCTGAACCTGGAGATGGTCCTCAGGCATGCTCCAGCTCAGGTACCGAGCTGTGTTAAGTAATTGAACGATTAACTGGGTTCTTTTCTCTTTCGGGGATGCAAAGGACCTTGCCATCTGGTGACAGTGCCAATGGTAGGGTGGACTTTGATCAGAGCACTGTGTAGAACATGGTGCCTGGCATAGAGTTAGCACTGGGAGCCTTGAAGGAAGCGTTAGCTGAGTGGTGTTGTCACCCTCTTGAGCTTAGGTCTGACTCAAGGGCTGCTCTTGTCATAGAGCAGATCCCTGCCAGTCACCCCACTGGGCACTCTTCTCTTTTGTGGAGTTTCACTTGCTGTGGTGAAAGGAGTGAAGCAACAAGATTCTCCGTGAGCAAGCTTGGTGCTAAACTTCACTGATTTTATTGGCATGGCGGGGAACTTGAGGCTTGCCAAAGATAGCAACCCCACACTACGGCCAAGACTAGAGGTTTCTAGAGTGATGTGCTCTCTGCTCCCACCTGCCCTGAGCCCCAGAAGAACCACAGGAGTGGAGAAGCTGCAGAGTGCCCACCACAACTGCCACCAGCTCTGTCACCTGCCCCTGGACGTAACTCCTGTTCTTACTTGCCAGGAGCCAACAAGAAGGACTTAGTTGATTTTTTTTTTTTTGGCTAGGATTGCTCAATACTGAGGGCTAGCTAGCTGTGGGACCTTTGATTTCCACTCAGTCAGGCTCTAATGGATGCATGCATCTGTAAGTCTTCAAACTGATAGCACGCCCCACCCTTGACCTCTCTCCAGACCCCTTCATCTGTTCTCAGAGCGTCTTGTGTAGAAATTTGGGACTGGGAAGGCAAGGCTTGCTGAAAAGTTATGGTGCCCAAGCCAACTGTGAAAGGAGCTGAGCATGTTACATGTCCTCCCACAGGGCCGCTGCGCCCTGGAGAGTTGTTCGGGCGGGGGGGGGGGGGGGGTTAGTCAGTGCCTGGCAGCGATCTGGGGACATTGTGGCTCACCCTCTGTACCTCAGAGGGATCCTAGACAAAGGAGGGGTTTTCATGCCCATCTCCCAGAGGAGAAAGTTGAGGCCAAGAGTCCTGAAGAGTAGGCACACAGTGACATCCAAAGTTAATCTGGACTTCTGAGGAAAAAAAAAAAAAGACCAGGGCCAGAATTAGTCACTTGTGCAGGGGGTGAGCCTTGGATTTGCCACACTTCAATGACTGCAGTTATCTTGGGTTTTTACCACTGGTACCTGGGACTGCCACAGTTGGCATTTGTAGAGCCTGTAGCACAAGCCACCAGGAAGGCATTCATTATACAGAAGGGCATCTCTACCAGGGGTTCCCGAGGCCCTTGATCACTCCACTGTCAGATCTGCTGGGTTTCATCAGTGAGAAGCAAAATGGATCATCCCTTCCTCCCCACCCCCACCCCCTTTTCAACACTGCAGTAGAACATAGCAAGGCTCACGCGTCTTTGGGTTTGGAGGGCAAGACCAACCTAATGGCTTTGTCTGAGTCGCCTGGGGTTTGTTTGTCCCTTACCTGGGTAACTCAGTGGCCTTGGAACAATCTTGCTCTTTCTTGGAGCCCCAACATAAAGGGATGCCCTGGAAATCAGGCTCCAGGGGCAAAATCCACACATTGCCTAGTAGCCCAGCTCCTCCATCATGGCCTAGAAAAATCTTGGAGAAGTCACAGGTGCCCAGGCGAGAATGGAAAAGAGATGCACAGCCCAGCAGCACCTGGCAGGTATCCAGCCCCAGTGTGACTGTTTCCAGGGACCCCTGGGAACGTTAGAAGGTGAACTGACCTTGGGTGGGGGGAAGTGGCACCTACCTCCCAAAAGCACCATGCATAGGGAAGATGACTGCAGACATCCACTGGGGGCTGGCTGGAGGAAGAGGCACTGAGAAGAAGCTGTGTCTGGCTGGGCCAAGGTGGGTTGTAAGCCCCTCACCTGGGCTGTACTCCTGTTCCTGGCCTGGCGCGACTGGAGAGCTGATCAGCAGAGCACTCGCAGGTTTAACTTGCCAGAAGAGGTGGAGGCAGTGCACAGCCTCGAGGGCTTGGGGGGGGGGGGAAACACCACAGCTCCTGCCGCTCACATTCCCAGGCAACCCTCCTGCGCCCTGCTTCCGGGGTCCTTGCCTCCCCAAGAGCCCTAGCCCAAGGCAAGGAGGCCTCCTCACAAAGCTAGAGCGCTGAGGTCAGAGCTGTTCCCGGGAAAGGCGGGGGCCTAGGGATGCCGAAAGTTGTTATCCTTTATGGGCCGTGGACCCCAGAAATTTCTATTGAGGTCTTGCAGATATTTAGCAGCCCGCACCGCCCTTTGTAATTAGGCAAAGCCTGGAGCTGGCTGGGACGGGTTTCCTCCATCCCAACTCCTCCTCCAGCCACTACCCCACTGGACTCATCCAACTGAGTCGGTTTTGGGTGTCAGCACAGAGGCAAAGCAGCTGTGAATTCAGGAAGAATGCCTCCAGAGAGGTTCCCAGAGGCCCCCTAGTCGGGTATTGAAAGGGGCATCCTGTGTGGCAAAACAAGAAAGGAGACATCAAAAGTTATGATTTTATAAGGGAAGAGAGAGGCAGCTGGGGAAAGTGGCTCTGGACTGTTCCTCTCTACAGGGAGCAGTGGGGCTATCGAGATAGAACCAGAGATGGGCACCATGCCGGTGGGGTGTGCATCCCAAGGAAGAGATTTAAGAAGAGGAAGAGAGAGAGAGAGAGAGAGAGAGAGAGAGAGAGAGAGAGAGAGAGAGAGAGAGAGAGAAGTAGCAGAGAGGAGAGAAGAGACGGGGAAAAAAGTGAGAAGGAGAGATTAGAAGGGATAGAGGAAGAAAGGAAGGAAGGAGGAATGGAGGAAGGGTGTCAAGAAAGACAAAGGAGGAAGAGGAAGAGGAAGAGGAAGAGGAAGAGGAGGAACACTATCTTCCTAAGGCAGATCTGTGTCCAGATACCTGTTTGAGCATCAGCTTGGCGGTCAGAAGGCTTCAGAGGTCCAACTGTCCCACTGAGCATCCCAGAAGGGACCCAAGACACATCTTCTGTCTTGCTTAGGAGGAAGTGGGGTAAGGGACTCTGGAACCCTAAGACCCTAGGACCCCTGCCTGTCCCTGTTACTCCCATCTGCAGAGGCAAGAAGGGAAGGCAAAATGCCCAGTGGGATGTCATAGGTTTTCCACACAGGAAGGTGTGAGGGGACCTATGGACCTCCTTTCCGAGGGTGACATTTCCTTTGTTGTCAGCGGGTTCCTGAGCACAGCATGAGGCCCATGGTGGATTTCTGAACCCCACACAGGGGTTGGCCAACAGGAGTCCCTGTCACAGGAAATTTTCAGGAGAGCGTTGGCTTATGGGGCTGGACTGGAGCCTTGCATGACCATTATTTATAATTTGCATAATTGTGATGATTTATGGCAATTATGTGTCCATAAATTTGTGAAATTTGTTGTTGCAAATTAAGATGGTGTAGGCTTCTGCCCACCACTGGGTGACTGGCCTTCCTGGGCCTTCCGAATTCAAGCACTACCAAATCTGGGATGTAGAAAGAAGTTCAAACATTAGTGGCTTTTTTTGTTTGTTTGTTTGTTGGAAAGGGGGTTTTGCACGGCTGTCCCAGGTGGGGTTAAATGTGATCTTTCTGAACTTACCACACTGCTGTTAAAAGTAGAAGCTTCCCCCACAGAGGGCAGCGGGCACAAGGCTGTACTGGCTGATTTCTCTGCCAGAACTGTTGATTGCTGAGAACACAGGGTGGGCCACCTGGTGTGTCCCTCACATCCAAATGAGCTCCAGCCCTAGCATGAGGAAAATGAGCTTTGGGTTTGGACCATTGTCCCCGGGCCACACAGGTGGGTATCAGGACGTGAGAGGAACCGTACTCAGGACAGGAGGGGAAGCTGGAAACGCCGAGGTGCCCAGGCGATGAGGAGGCAGCACAGGGTAGGTGAGGTACCTAGAACTTAGCTGATTGGAGACAACGCACGCCCCACATCAACATAGTTTACAGCAAAAATGAAATAAGGAAGAGCCCGGGAGAGGGGAGACTCCATGGTAAAGTGCGTGCTGTGCAAACCTGGTGACTTGCCTTCCATCTTCAGAGCCCACGTAAAGGTGGAAGGAGCAAGCTGACAGCACACAGTTGTTATCTGACCTCTGTAGATGCCACAGGCATTTTCAATGAAAGACTACTGACAAAAACAAAAACTCCATCCATGTCAGGTGGTGGCGGCGCAAGCCTTTAATCCCAGCACTTGGGAGGCAGAGGCGGGCGGATCTTCCTGAGTTAGAGGCCAGTCTGGTGTACAAAGCAAGTCCAGAACAGCCAGGGATACACAAAGAAACCCTGTCTTGAAAAGCACAACAAACAAACAAACAAACAAACAAACGCAAAACAGAAAACCACCCCAAACCAAAAACACTCCATCCAACTCCAGCTTGGGGCAACCAATGAGCTAATGGGAGTTAAAGGAGCTTGACCGACTCACAGCTGGCCACATCACCCTTGAGTGGCTTATGCGTCACTGAAGAGTCCCTCCCACAGCAGGAACAGCTCACATGAAGCTGTACCTCTGAAAAGTGTCTTGGCTGGCTATGGGCAGCCATCCTAGCAAACCGTCTCCCCACCCGAGCCAACTGTTGGGAAAGGGAGGGTTTGTGAGGTTCACCCCCACCTCCACTGGTGAATGTCCACAGTGGAGACCTCCTCAGAGCATCGTGCTGGTGGGCACTGTTGCTCTCTGTTGTCTCGCCCAGAAGAAAGTCAGGCAACACAGCATTTGAGCAAGATTCTCCTGCAGATGTGAGGAGACCAAGTGAGAAGGGAGGGATGGGCTAGAGTTATGGCTTGAAACTTGATTTTACTTTTTGTTTTGTTTTGTTTTGTTTTGTTTTCCAGACAGGGTCTCTGTGTGTGGCACTGGCTGTCCTGGACTCGCTCTGTAGACCAGGCTGGCCTTGAACTCACAGAGATCTGCTTGCCTCTGTCTCCCAAGTGTTGGGATTGCAGGTGTGCATCACAATGCCTGGTGGTTTTACTTCTGAAAATAAAGAAAGGAAGGAGAGAGTAAAAGGAAGAGGGAAGAGAAGCGAGAAGAGAGAGGGGAGAGGAAAGATGGACGGAAGGAAAGAATGAAGCGATGGAGGGAAGAAGAGAGTGAGGGAGAGAAGCCAGGACAAGCTGCATCACCTTAACCTTCTGTTTTGTAGGCGGAAGTACTACACACTTGGCTCCTGGCCTCTTTCTTACCTCTAGAACAATTCCTCTGGAAGATCCAGAGTGACTGTGCCATGAAGTTTTCTGGGGGAGAAACCCGCCCCATGCTAACGTGCGCTGCCTCCCAGGGCACCATTGATTTGTGTCTGCAGAATTCTGCTTTCTGACCTGGTGATCACAGAGGACCTCCTGGGGGGGGCAGAATTTTTGGGGAATTAGGGGTAGATATAGAGGGGTCTTGACAGACCCAGGGGTGCTTGGCGTCCACCATGAGTCAGGCCCCTTGTCTCTTCCCGCCCTGCTAAACACCCACTTCCCCACCCTTGCTATGTTTAAAAGCACTGAGGGAAGATCAGATGGAGCAAACCCTTGCTGCGAAACGCTCTGTTCTGCTCGCTATCAGGGTGTCTGATCAAAGAAACAGGGCCTGGCTTAGTTATCTAACGACCAAATAAACATCCAAGTGGCCTCCTGGGTTGCTCTGGATGAGTGAGGGCCAGATCAGAGCAGGAGCCAGACCCCTCAGACCCAAAAGCTCTTTAGAGAGGAGTGGAAGGTCACATGGATAGTGTGCAGTGGAGCCTAGCTGGGAAAGGTCTGACCAGGGCTTGGAAGTCTGGTTTCCTCTATGCTTACAGATCCTGAGTGGCTCCTCGCCTCCCTGACTGCTGGGAGGCAGCATGCGGAAACCTCCTGAGCTTCCTGGGACCTCCCTCACTGACCTTTGTACCTATCTTAGGCTTTTTTTTTCCTTCTCACTTCATCTGGATGCTGTGGGGAGGGGGATGGCGTTGGTTGGCTTAGCTTTGCAGATTTGTCTGAGTGAATAGATGGATTGCTGGGTGGAGGGATGACAGAGTGGATGGATGGATGGATGGATGGATGGATGGATGGATGGATGGACTGGGGCTTAGATAGGCATGTGGAGTCCCTAGAAGGAGAGGTGCATGATGGATAGATGGGGGCTTAGATGGATCAATGGATGGGTGGGTGGATGAGTGGATGGATAGATTGAGGTTTAAATGGATGGGTGGATGGATGGATGGGTGGGTGCATGGACTGGGGCTTAGATGGATGGGTAGATGGATAGATTGAGGTTTAAATGGATGGGTGGATGGGTGGATGGATGGATGGATGGGTGGATGGATAGACTGGGGCTTAGATGGATGGGTGGATGGGTGGATGGATGGATAGACTGGGGCTTAGATGGATGGGTGGATGGGTGGATGGATGGATGGATACGTGGATGGATGGGTAGATGGGTGGTGAGTGAAAGAGTGGGAGTCATCTAGCATTGTAGTTGTCACAATTGTTGCCTGAACAGTGTGATTTCCCCCTCAAATTCCTAATTTATTACTAACAAGTCATTAACAAACCCTCTGATTTATTAACTCACCCTTGAATTGCCATCCCCTAGACTGTGGAGACACTGTGCAGACCTGGTCCTCAAGGGAAACTTTTCCACAAGGCCACACTGTATGTTCCTCATAGCAGCAGCAGTAGGGCCAAGAAGATGGATGATGTTTCTATAGAGTTGGAGCTCCTTGGATGCCACTCCGCCTAGACCTCAGAACACAGGCCAGGCCCCATATTCTCAGACCTTCACATGCTTACAGAGTGCCTGCTCCAGGCCAGCTGGTGCCAAGAGAGGACACACCCAATGAGGCACAGTCTTCTGCCTGCCTTGTGGGAGGGGAAAAACAAAGCCAAGTCAGTTAGTGTCCTGAGTACGGTGGCTATAAAATGTGCTGTTACCCTCCCATGTGAAAATCAATACAGACTCCTAACACACTACCTTAAAAGCACATAGTTTATTATTTCTGTTCCATTATGAAATTAGCAGTGCTCCCAATATACTGTTTGGAAAAATACAGAGAAAGTAGAATAAAGGCGAAATTGGCAGTCATCTGTACTACTAGCCAGGGACAGCCACAGTCAGCTCTGGATACTGGGGTCTCTTCTTGAGGTTTCCCTGCCTGGGTGCTAATCTCTCTAGATCCAACTGCTCCCGTATCCTCTATATCCTCCTATAACGACGTATCTATCTCTAAGCTGTGGTCAAATCTCATTCCAAAATAAACTGCTAATGCCCACCCCTGCCCCCTGCACTTTGTCTCTGGGTCACTTTCTCAGCATAGGGTGCAGGGCAAAATAAAATCATGTGCTTTAAGTTTTGTTGTGTTTATCTATTTTGCGTATGAGGGGTGAGCTCATGCCATGGGGTCCCTCTGAAGGTCGGTGGGTAACTACTAGGACTTGGTTTTCTTCTTCCATCATGTAGGTCCTGGGGATCCAACTCAAGTGGTCAGACTTGGTGGCAAGTATCTTTACCTACTGAGCCACCTCACTGGACACATAAGATATTTTTGGTACCAGACATGTAATCCGGGGGTCCATCCACACCAGGGAAGTACATTATTGGTGAGCCCTAGCCCCGCCCCGTCTTCCTTTTACCTATCTCTACTTATGTGTATAAGGTTCTGTATGATGTACATGTGTGCACCATATGCTTGCTTTGTACTCCCAGAGGTCAGAAAAGGATGCCGGATCCTCTGGAACTGGAGTTATAGGTGGTCATGAACCACCACGCAGGTGCTGGGAACCCAGTTCAGGACCTCCGGAGCAGCAGCAGTGCTCTTAGCTGCTGAGCCATTCCCTCCCCGACCCCACCCCCCACCCCACGCCAGGCTCCTCTTTTTAGTTTTTATCCAGAGACAGGGCCCCCTTAAGTTGCCCAAGCTGGTCTTGAGCTCGCGCTATAGCCCAGACAACCCTTGAACTTTCGATCCTCTCCTCTCGAACTCTCGCTCAGCCTCCTGGGTAGATGGGATGACAGGCTCATGTACTTGGACCTGGAGAAATCTTCTTCTTCTTCTTCTTCTTCTTCTTCTTCTTCTTCTTCTTCTTCTTCTTCTTCTTCTTCTTCTTCTCCTCCTCCTCTTCCTCCTCCTCCTCCTCCTCCTCCTCCTCCTCCTCCTCCTCCTCCTTCTCTCTCTCTCTGCCCCAAGTAGCTTTTAGGTTGGAGACTATTTTGCTGGGATCACAGAAGTGGGGACAGGCCGGGGCCCATTGTCTCAGGCTTGCTGCTAGTTTTGCCTGCAGCCTCGTCAGGCAGCTGTTTGAAACTGTCTTCTGCTTAGGACTTTAATCCAGGGTAGAACATCAAGTGCAGTGCTAAAGCCCTGGCAGGTCACGCTGTAGGAGAAGAGTGTTGTCCATAAACTCATCCTCCGCTATCAGGGGTCACGGCTGGATCCTGTCAGTTAGTGGTGGTCTGACCTCAGCGAGGGGAATGTGTGGTTTCCCAATCATCTGGCTGCCTGGTTTTTTTTGGGGGGGGGTGAGTGGGTGGGGGGTCTTAGGAATGATAGAAACAAGGTTCTGGGGTCAGGGTAGAAGGAATATCTGGAATGTTCCAAACAGGGCTCAGGCAAACACGCCTTACAGGTCTCCACATTCCTCCTCTTTCAGTTTACAATTAACATTCAGGGATTAGTTTCCACACCCAACCCCTCTTGAAATGGAATTTTTATCTCTTGATTCATGCTACAAGATAAGATCCCTGTTTATCCAGTCGCATGAATAATTGATAAGCGCTTTCCAACTAGCCAGAAGCAACTTAGCAGTCTCGCCTTGAGGCCTGGAGCCCCCCGGCAATTTCCGGAGTACCAGGGCCCTTCAGGTCCTGCTCGGAGAGCGGAGAGCGAGGCTGTGCAAGGCACGGCTTATCTCTTGATCCAGATGCATGAGCTACAGATTAGGCAGCCTTAGAGACAGTGCAGGGGAGGCAGGGGCTGCCAGTGTCCACCTTGGCTCTCTGGACTCTGGCCTCTGACAGGTGTGAACTTGGCTTCTATCTGGAGCCTTGCCGGCTGCCGGCTACAGGTTTAGAGCATTAATTAACTCTAATCTGGTCCCTGATAGTTTCAACCAGGCCCCAAATGTGAAGACGCTTTCTTCCCTACATCCTTAATGGGCCTTGTATGACAACAAGAACCTGAGATTTGGCTCCTTCGTGCTCTTGTTCATGTGGTAAAAGCCAGTCGGGAGTTCTTTCTTAGCAGGAGCTGAGGTTTATTCTTTTAAAACAGGTCTGGACAGCTACCTGTTATGTTTTGCTCTTGCTAGCTTTGGAACAAAAAAAAAAACAAAACCAAGATTTATATTCGGTGCTGCAGAGGATCTCAGTTCTTTAAGGATGAGGTAAAATGCAATGTGAGGTGTTGGTGAGAGGGCAAAAAGCCCCTAGGGGAAAAAAAAAAGGTTAACAAGATATTGTTTCTCTAGTCCTCTGCTCACCCCCAGAATCTTCCAGGTGACAGACACTTGGCTTTGATGTGGTTGAGATGCGCCTGAGCCTATGGCTGGCACAGACTCTCACTGAGACCTGGCGGAAGCTGCTGGCTTCTGAGGCTGCTGGGAGCTATGCCGCTGCATCTCATCACGGGGGACACAGGGCTTTGATCGAAACCACCAGCATTTGTCATCTCTGGGCATCAATTCACCTTCTTTCTTTCTTGGGAGGAGGTGGGGAGAAAATGAACAGGACTACACACACACACACACACACACACACACACACACACACACACACGTACACTGCCTGGTTTGTTTCCCCAAGCCCCAGGAAATTAAGAACCACACCATTAGTTTTCGCAAACAATTTAAACAAATTAAAAGATCTGCCCCACGTCCCCGAGGGTGGATGCTCTTCTGTCTTAGTTTGTGGTCATGGCTTTCCCTTTAGGCGTGTGAGGCAGAGGACGTGCAGAGGTCTGTGGTCGATACACACAGACAGTGCTCCTTCCGGCTCAGACGCTTGTCAGGATGACTCTGGTGAAATGGAGACAGAAAGGTGTCTGAGGGGAAGGCTGGTATGCGTCTATGTGTGTGCTCTGACAGACCTACTTGCAGAGCCCAAGCACCTAATTGCAGAAGGTCCTGCTGGGCCCAAAGGACTGTGGATTTTAACCATGTGTCTCCTACACAGACTGTGCAGGAGGGGGGAGGGGAAGGAAGCAGTCCTTGCCGTCCTATTCCAGGACAAAGGGGAGAAGGGCTAGAGTCCCTGCTGTTCCTTGGGAGCACACCACGGGCCTCTGCCAGCAGTGTGGTCGATAGTGTTTTGGGGTTTAAGTTGAATGTTTGTTAGATCATACCAGCCTGTCTTGGGGAAACTGTTCCATTAGGAAAATGGGGGAAATGTGGATGACAGGTGGAGTTCTTGCTGATGTTGGTACCTAGTGATGAGATATGGTTGTGGGTAGGCTAGGTTTCTTCAGCCTTACTCTGCTCACCAGTGGGCACCTTGGACAGTCTCTATGCACATCTGGTCTCTGTGTTCCTCCATCAAACAGTAAGGTAGGCTGGAGGAAGGGTAAGAGGGAGCAGGCTTGGCCGTGAGGACTTTCCTCTTTTCATGGATTACAATGAAATCATGTTCCTACTCCAGGGATCCACAGAACACCGGAACCCGAACTGCTCTACCATTTATCAACAAAGACTTGCAGGGACCAAAGTGAGAACGGGTTCCCATAGGCTTTTCTCCCAGTGCAGCGAGCACTGAAGAGGGATGCTGAGCATCTCAGACTTTGAATCTGCCAGGAGAGGATGGGTCCCTTTGAGTCAGACTCTAGAGAAAGTGCAGAGTCCAAAGGAGCCCCATAGCCTGTGATGCTTCCACACAGGAGGTGCACAGCCTTCAGGATGGAGGCCAATGACGGACACAGCCGTGCACGCGTGCTCTAGGAAACTGATAGAAGGCCACCAAGACTCTACCCCTTGGGCCAGCAGCAGGTGTTATTGTCTACTCGGAGTAGCTGAGATGACGTCAGATACGCTGTGGACAGGGTGAGAAGTCTCCTCAACCCCTCTCTCAGGGGCATTGCCTAAGAGAGACCCTCTGAGTGACAGTGTGCTCCAGAACGGCTCAACACTAGCCAAGTTCTTCTTCAGTAACAAGTCCTCAGGCTCAGAGCTGGAGAGCTAGGAGCCTGCACAATGGACGTCTGATCTCAGCATTCTTTTTATGTTACCCTTAAAAAGGTTGGTCACAGGCTAGAGGGATGGCAAAGTGGGTAA
This sequence comes from Acomys minous, assembly GCF_964271855.1. Taxonomy (NCBI): domain Eukaryota; kingdom Metazoa; phylum Chordata; class Mammalia; order Rodentia; family Muridae; genus Acomys; species Acomys minous. Next base: position 61,233,987 of record NC_140485.1, on the reverse strand, counting down.
AGCACTCACTGAGTGTTTCGTTTTTGTTGCTGTGAGGAAATATCCTACCCCCCTCTCAAAAAACCCCCAACATTCTGACCAAAAGCAACTTAGAGGAGAAAGGGGATGCTTTAGCTCACAGTGCCAGGTGACTGCCTCTCATGGCAGGGCAGCCATGACGGTAGGAGAATGAGACAGTCGCTCACAGCACATCTGCCACCCAAAGCAGAGAGAATAATTGCACTTGCTTGCATGTGCCCAGCTTAGTTTGCCCACTGTCTGTTCTGTTCAGGACCCTCTGCCCGAGGAATGGGGCTGCACACGTGGGCAGCCTTCCAAGCTCAATGAACACAATTAGGACAATTCCCCACAGACATTCCCATGGGCCAATCCAATATAGACAACAGTCCTTCACTGAGACTCTACCCAGGGGATGTTAGGTTTGTCACGTCAGCACTAAGCATCACTCTGTGAAAGCATGAGGTCTCTCTCTCTCTCTCTCTCTCTCTCTCTCTCTCTCTCCCTCCCTCCCTCCCTCCCTCCCTCCCTCCCTCCCTCTCTCTCTCTCTCTCTCTCTCTCTCTCTCTATATATATATATATATATATATATATATATATATTGCACCCAAGAAGAGTAGCACTGGAAACCAGGTAAACACAGGCATCTCACCAAAGAAACATGAGCTGCACACATGTCCAAACATGGTGCTGAGAAGAAAGAAAAAGTCTGGGGCTCGAAAAAACAACAACAAAGGAAAAAAAGATCTTTGCTCATGAAGCAGTTACAAGCAGGAAGGAGCTGAAGAGCAAAGTCAAGCCAGCCCCAGAGGCTCTGCCAGGGATCAGGAAGAGGCCGGCGCACACGACTTGTCATGTGCCACAATGGTTTCAGGTCTGTGTGGTTGCTCAGGCTGCTTAACGTTCACAAAATGTAGAGACCAAGACCATGAAACAGTATAAAAGGGAAAGAAGAAAATCCAGGGCAAGAAATTGGAGTTAAACGTAGAAGCAGCGGACTTGAGATGGACATTCTTGTAACTACAGATGGGAAAACATAAGTCAGGATATCCTGAATCCTGCAGCAGGCGGTTTTGGGGATCACATGTGTTAGAGGGAGCTGCAGGTCACTCCACTTTCAACGACCAGCCCTCCAAGAGAAAATTCACCTCATATTGATAATTTGAAAATGGGAGGAGGGAAGTAAAAAGAATTTAAAGCATGATTTTCATTCAATGTTTATTGCTTCCACATCATCATAAAAAGATCAGTACAGAGCCTACTGGGTCTGCTGGTGCTACCCAACATAGCCATGAAGAGACACAGACATAAGCAAATGAGTGTGGCTGTGCCAATAAAACTTTATTGATTAAGATGAGAGCCAAGTGATCCATGAAGGGACAATGAAGGTTTTCTTTTGTAACCAATTAAGTATTTTTTTTTCTTTTCTGTTGCTGGTGGTGCTAATGATAGATTTTTCTGTTAGTGTGTGTATGTTTGTGTGCATGTGCCTATACATATGTGTAAGTATGTATATACATGTGTGTGTGTCTTTTAATTTAAAAAGTCCTGTTAGTGCTGCAAATATGTGTGCGGTGTGGGTCACTCACTATACCATAGGAAAATTAATAGATGCTTCATCTTCAAAAAAAATATTTTCCTTGCCCAGGAACTCTCAACTGCCCACAGCTCCTCAGTAAGGATGACCTCCTGCCCAGCATGTGCTGGGGTTTCGCTGTCTTGACCTTGAGCAGGTCTAGTGCAGGCAAGGCCAACTGCTGTGAGCTCATTAGGACAACATCCCTGTCCTGCAGTAGACTGCGCACAGCACTCCTCCTCACTGCCGGCCTCTCACCTCTGTCTCCATCTTCTCCCTCAGTGTTCTCTGAGCCTAGTGGGTGCAAGTGATAAACATTCTCACTGAGGGTGGAGACTCTGTTTCTTAATCTCTGTGCTGTGCTGCCCACTGTGGAGAGAAGCTTCTCTAGCCGAGGGTGGATGGTGCATGTGTGGGAAGGAGAAGACGTGTATGTATGTGAGAATGTATTGATGTATGGATTTATGGATGGATGAATGTATGTATGTATATATGTATGTTTGTGTGGATGTGCACATGTGTTTATGCATCTATGTATTGCGCATATATGTAGGTATGGATGAATGTGTAAACATATAGCATGTATGTGTGTATGTATATATGCATGTATATATGTATGATGGATGGTTGATTAAATGAACAGATGGATAATTGCATGGATGAGTGTATGTATGTATGTTTGTATGTGTGAGTGTATGTATATATGGGTATATGTATGTGTGTATGATGGATGCACGAGTGTACGTACATATATGTGGGTATGTGTGTATATGTGTATGTATGTATGCATGTGTGTATATATGTATGTATGTGTGTATATGTTTATGTATGTATGCATGTGTGTATGAAGGATGGACGGCTAGATGAGGTTAAGGATAAATGGATGGGTGAGTCCCTGGCACAATAGAAGAATAGCTGAGAAAATGTCAGATAGGAGCTGAATTTTAAACAAAACTGTTAAGAAACAGTTATTTCTTTATGAGAAGCCATCTGCATGGAAGGGGTTAAGGTGGTAACCACTGCATGGTGTCCTGAGGTATTCTAGAAGTGACTGGGGCATGCACACACTGTTCATGCCCTGGCTTGAGCCTTCATTTCCCAGCACCTTGCCTGAGAGGTAAAATCTTTATTTTTTGGAGAAGATGCCTGCTGTCATGAGGCAGGTCCAAACAGGATCTGAAGAGCAATGTCAGTGGGTCCCAGAGCTCTGTTTGGGATCAGGTAGTGGCCAGAGGTCATGGACACCTCTCAGCCATGTCCCCAATATGATGCCAGTGCCTGTGGTAATGGGTAGGGTGGCTTCAAATCCTCAAGATGTGGAACCCCAGGTCGACGACACATTAGAAATAATAAGTAGAGCATCTAGCAGGAAGAGCAAACAGAAGCTAAATTGGACATTTTTGTGACTCCAAGGAGGTGAGAAAAAACTAGTCAGGACACCCCAAACCCCGGGAGCCCAGCACACTTGGGCTGTTTCTGGGATCACATGGCTTAGAGGGAGCTGTAGGTCACTCCACTTTCTACATCCAGAATCAGCAGACAAAAGTCAGCTTGTGCTGCTGACTTGGAAAAGGACAAAATAATTGAGATTTAAACCACAACTCTCTATCAAATGCTTATTGCTTTCCTGTGGCCATGAAGTGCGTCTCCTACAGGACATAGAAAGTCTGCTCTTCAGACCCAAACAGTCCCGCAGAAGACACGGGTGTAACAACCCAGGCTGGCTGCCCCAAGAAAACTTTATTTATGAAGACATGTAAGTGCTAAGAGCCGCTTTAACAGAGAATGAAACTTCTCTTTTATAATCACTGATTAGTCATTTTATCCTTTCTGGTGGCAGTGAGGGTGGCAAAGCCTGTTTTATTTTTTTTTTTCATTTTAATTTTTAATAAAATTAGATTTTTTTTAACATAGAGTACATTCAGATCTCACTTTCTCCTCCGTGAACTCTTTGCACATCTTCCCTCCCTTCAATCAGTATTCTCTCCATCATTACAAAACAGACTGACCACTAAGACCAAACCAATCCAAAACCGAGAAACAAGCCAGCATAAGACAAAACATACAAAAACAGAAGAACAGCCAAATGTGTTCTAAGTGTACGAAACACATTCACACAGCCACCAGTAAACCTGCACACACAGGAATCCCTTGAAACTGGAAACTGTTATTATTAAGGAAATACCTGTATGTGTTGCCACCTGCTGAGAGAAAGCTTCTTTGGTGGCGGCTGAGTAAGACACTGTTCCGTGAAGACAGCAGCATGTCTTCAGGAGTCATTTTATTGCTCTCTTCCTTTACCAGAACAGTCATATTTGATTTTTTCACAGATTCCTGGCCTATCCTGCCTCAGGTTCTTGGCCACCTGGGCAGGGGCAGGCGTGGATTCCGTCTTATGAAATGGGCCTTAAGTCCCACCTGACAGTGGTTCGTTCCTTCCACAAGTTTTGTGGGCCTATTGCAACAGGGAACCGTGCAGGCAAGTCAGCATTGTACATCAAAGGTGTGTTTAAAATCTGGGTTGGGGTTTGCCTTTCTCCTTCTGTCAGTGTGCAGACTATCATGCAGAATTTCTATCACTAGGCAGGAGGGTTGAAGCTTCTAGAAAGAACCAGCTCCATGTTCTCCATGTTCAGTAAGTTGCGTGCCTGCTGTCTTCAGCAATATGGCCTTAGCATCATTAGAGAAGAGCAACTACGAGTTATTTGGCGGTTTGCACGGGGCCATATTGGCCAGCAAGTCAACTATGGAAGCCAATGGTAACTGTGGAAGATTCATTTGGTAGCCAGAGCTATCTAGTTAGGACTTTCCCCAAGACATTATTTGGTGATTCCAGTTAGATTTCTTTTCAACACACACACATACACACACACACACACACACACACACACACACACACACACACAGAAAGAGAGAGAGACCACTCACATATAGGCACACACAGTGTGTGTGTGTGTGTGTGTGTGTGTGTGTGTGTGTAGATATGCACCTTTAAATTACAATGTGTATGCTACTGTAAAGTAACATCTACTATAGAGATTTTCCACATGACCTCTGATGTGGCTCTTAACTGAATCTCCTCTTCCCTTCCTTCTTGATCCCTATAGACACCTTCTCTCCTTCAGGACAGTTTCTGTTGTAGCTGCTGCTCCTGTTCTAAGGGTGGTTTTGTGTGAGTGTGTACATGTGTGTGGTATGCGTATGTATGAGTGTTTGTGAGAGTGTGCACACATGAGCATGTGTACATGTATTGTTGTTTCTCTTTTAAAATGTATTAAGTCCATTGAGTTCATTATGCGTGTGGTTTTGGTCATTCACTGAAGCATAGAAAACTTAATAGATGCTTCCTCCTCATATACAGAATACACTTTGCCCAGGAACTCTCAGCTGCCCACAGCTCCTCAGTAAGGGTGACCTCCTGCCCAGCATGTGCTGGGGTTTCGCTGTCTTGACCTTGAGCAGGTCTAGTGCAGGCAAGGCCAACTGCTGTGAGCTCATTAGGACAACATCCCTGTCCTGCAGAAGACTGCGCACAGCACTCCTCCTCACTGCCGGCCTCTCACCTCTGTCTCCATCTTCTCCCTCAGTGTTCTCTGAGCCTAGTGGGTGCAGTTGATAAATATCCTCACTGAGGGCGGAGACTCTGTTTCTTAATCTCTGTGCTGTGCTGCCCACTGTGGAGAGAAGCTTCTCTAGCCGAGGGTGGATGGTGCATGTGTGGGAAGGAGAAGACATGTATGTATGTGAGAATGTGCAAACACATGTATGGTTGGATGGAGGAGTGTATGTATGTTTCTATGTTTGAATGGATGGATGAATGTATGTACTTTGTTATGTTTGTATGTATGTATGTATGTATGTATGTATGTATGTATGTATGTTTCTATATAGGTATGGATGAAATGTATCTATGTATGTATGTATATTTGTATGGAAGGTCAGATGAATTTATAACGTTTCTATGTATGTATGAATGTATGTATGAATGGATGAATATATTATGTTTTTATGTATGAATAGATGAATGTATGTATTTTTACTGTGTATGGATATATACACATATGAATGAGTGTATGATTGTATGTATGTATCTATAGGTGTGTATGTGTGTATGATGGATGGATGGTTAGAAGAAGAGAAGGATGAAAGGATGGATTCGTGGCACAATAGAAGAACAGCTGAGAAAAGGTCAGTTTGGAGCTGAATTTTAAACAAACCTGATAAGAAACAGTTATTTCCTTATGAGAAGCCATCTGAGTGGAAGGGGCTAAGGTGGTGACCGCTGCATGGTGTCCTGAGGTATTCCAGAGGTGACTTGGGCATGTAAACACTGTTCATGCCCTGGCTTGAGCCTTCCTTCCTCAGCACCTTGCCTGAGATGTAAAATCTTTATTTTTTTGGAATAGGTGCCTGCTGTCATGAGGCAGGTCCAAACAGGATCTGAAGAGCAATGTCAGTGGGTCCCAGAGCTCTGCCTGGGATCAGAAAGCAGCCAGAGGTCAGGGATACCACCCAGCCATGTCTCCAAAATGATGCCAGTGCCTGTGGTGGTGGGTAGGGTGGCTTCAAAAGCTCAAGGCCTGGAACCCCAGGCCCATGGCACAGTATAAAATGTTAAGTGGAACATCTAGCAGGAAGAACAAAGAAGAAGCTAACGTAGAAGCAGCGGACTTGAGAGGGACATTCTTGTTACTACAGAGGGGAAAACATAAGTCAGGATATCCTGGACCCTGCATTAGGGGTTTTGGGGATCACATGTGTTAGAGGGAGCTGCAGGTCACTCCACTTTCAACGACCAGCCCTCCAAGAGAAAATTCACCTCATATTGATAATTTGAAAATGGGGTCAGGGAGGGGAAGTAAAAGGAATTTAAGGCATGATTTCCATTGACTTTTTATTGCTTCCACATCATCATAAAAAGATCAGTACAGAACCTACTGGGTCTGCTGGTGTTGCCCAACATAGCCATGAGGAGACACAGACATAAGCAAACAAATGTGGCTGTGCCAATAAAACTTTATTATTAAGATGAGAGCCAAGTGGTCCATGAAGGGACAATGAAGGTTCTCTTTTGTAACTAATTAAGTAATTTTTTTCTTTTCTGTTGCTGGTGGTGCTAATGATAGATTTTTCTGTTTGTGTGTATATTTGTGTGCATAAGTGTGTGCATGTGCCTATACACGTGTGTAAGTATGCATATACATGTGTGTGTCTTTTAATTTAAAAAATCCTGCTAGTGCTGTCAATATGTGTGCCGTGTGGGCCACTGACTATACCATAGGAAAATTAATAGATGCTTCATCTTCAAAAATATATTCTCCTTGCCCAGGAACTCTCAACTGCCCACAGCTCCTCAGTAAGGATGACTGCCTGCCCAGCATGTGCTGGGGTTGGGCTGTCTTGACCTTGAGCAGGTCTAGTGCAGGGAAGGCCAACTGCTGTGAGCTCATGAGGACAACATCCCTGTCCTGCAGTAGACTGCGCACAGCACTCCTCCTCGCTGCCGGCCTCTCACCCCTGTCTCCATCTTCTCCCTCAGTGTTCTCTGAGCCTAGTGGGTGCAGTTGATAAATATCCTCACTGAGGGCAGAGACTCTGTTTCTTAATCTCTGTGCTGTGCTGCCCACTGTGGAGAGAAGCTTCTCTAGCCAAGGGTGGATGGTGCATATGTGGGAAGGAAAAGACGTGTATGTATGTGTCACTGTATAAACATATGTATTGATGTATAGATGAACGTATGCATGTTTGTATGTATGTATGTATGGATGAAGGTATGTATATTTGTATGGATGTGCACATGTATTTATGCATCTATGTAATTTGTGCATCTTGTAGGTATGGGTGAATATGTAAACATATGTATGCATTGATGGATGATGCATGTATGTATGCATGTATTTACATATGATGTATGGTTGATTAAATGAAGAGATGGATAGTTGCATGGATGAGTGTATGCATGTATGCATGTGTGTATATGTGTATGTGTGTATATGTGTATGTATGTATGCATGTGTGTATATATGTATGTATGTGTGTATATGTGTATGTATGTATGCATGTGTGTATATATGTATGTATGTGTGTATATGTTTATGTATGTATGCATGTGTGTATGAAGGATGGACGGCTAGATGAGGTTAAGGATAAATGGATGGGTGAGTCCCTGGCACAATAGAAGAATAGCTGAGAAAATGTCAGATTGGAGCTGAATTTTAAACAAAACTGTTAAGAAACAGTTATTTCTTTATGAGAAGCCATCTGCATGGAAGGGGTTAAGGTGGTAACCACTGCATGGTGTCCTGAGGTATTCCAGAGGTGACTGGGGCATGCACACACTGTTCATGCCCTGGCTTGAGCCTTCATTTCCCAGCACCTTGCTTGAGATATAAAATCTTTATTTTTTGGAGAAGGTGCCTGCTGTCATGAGGCAGGTCCAAACAGGATCTGAAGAGCAATGTCAGTGGGTCCCAGAGCTCTGTTTGGGATCAGGTAGTGGCCAGAGGTCATGGACACCTCTCAGTCATGTCCCCAAAATGATGCCAGTGCCTGTGATGGTGGGTAGGGTGGCTTCAAATGCTGAAGACATGGAACCCCGGGTCGACGACACATTAGAAATAATAAGTAGAGCATCTAGCAGGAAGAGCAAAAAGCTAAACTGGACATTTTTGTAACTGTAATGAGGTGGAAAAAGACAAACCCAAACCCCAAACCCCGGGAGCCCAGCACACTTGGGCTGTTTCTGGGATCACATGGCTTAGAGGGAGCTGTAGGTCACTCCACTTTCTACATCCAGAATCAGCAGACAAAAGTCAGCTTGTGCTGCTGACTTGGAAAAGGACAAAATAATTGAGATTTAAACCACAACTCTCTATCAAATGCTTATTGCTTTCCTGTGGCCGTGAAGTGCATCTCCTACAGGACATAGAAAGTCTGCTCTTCAGACCCAAACAGTCCCGCAGAAGACACGGGTGTAACAACTCAGCCTGGCTGCCCCAAGAAAACTTTATTTATGAAGACATGTAAGTGCTAAGAGCCACTTTAACAGAGAATGAAACTTCTCTTTTATAATCACTGATTAGTCATTTTATCCTTTCTGTTAGCGGATTAGTCATTTTCTGTTAGCGGTGATGGTGGCAAAACCTGTTTTATTTTTTCATTTTAATTTTTAATAAAATTAGATTTTTTAAACATAGAGTACATTCAGATCTCACTTTCTCCTCCGTGAACTCTTTGCACATCTTCCCTCCCTTCAATCAGTATTCTCTCCATCATTACAAAACAGACTGACCACTAAGACCAAACCAATCCAAAACCGAGAAACAAGCCAGCATAGGACAAAATATACAAAAACAGAAGAAGAACAGCCAAATACTAAGTGTACGAAACACATTCACACAGCCACCAGTAAACCTGCACACACAGGAATCCCTTGAAACTGGAAACTGTTATTATTAAGGAAATACCTGCAAGGTGAAAAACATGCTCACCCCAAGCATTATGAGGCAGAAACCCTCCAAGATGCTAGTGGGCGCCTCATGTGTGGGCAGGGGGGCCTGCCAGTAAGTGTGGCGTGCACGTGCAGTGAGACTCCATGCAGAAGGCTAAGTCCTCACTGGAAGTGCTAGTCTATTGCAGACAGCCTCTGTCTTACAGATGGTTGTGCCCACTTCCTGTCCCAGAGCTGGGAGCTCTTCTGCCTTAGACCTGTGCAGGTCCTGTGCTGCTGCCACAGCCTCTGTGAGTGCCTCTGTGCCTCAGCGCTGCTGTGTCTCCAGGGTCTTGGTTCCCTGGTTTCCTTCTTTCCCTCTGGCTCTCACAAGCTTTCTGCCTCCTCTTGTACAAAGTTCCTTGAGCACCGAGGGAGGGTTTGATGGAGACTCCCCGTGTAGGACAGAGTGTCCCGAGATCCCTTACTCTCTGTGCGCTGTCCAGCCATGGGTCTCTGTATGTGTTCCCACCTGCTGTAGAGAAAGTTCTCTGGTGGCGGCTGAGTAAGACACTGTTCTGTGAGGACAGCAGCGTGTCTTTAGGAGTCATTTTATTGGTGTGTTCCTTTCATGCGTCTTAAGTCCCACCTGTGGTTGTGGCTGTGGTTGTGCTTGGTCAACTCCTGCCCTCCATTTTTTCTACTGCACCAGTGCATCATGCAGACAGGTCACCATGGAATGTCAGAGGTTTTCCAGACTGGGTTGCCATTGATCCATCCCCTGTTATGGGGTGCAGAGCGTCTTTCAGCACTGTGATCGTGTTAGTAGGTGTGAAGGTTGCAGGTCGGTATCAGCTCAGTGTCTCCCTCTTCACTGAGTTGTGTAGCTGATGTCTTTAGCAGTAGGGCATTTGTATAACTGTGTGCAGAGCAATCGAGGGCCTTGGTAATTAGCTGAGTTGTTTTGGGGGTGTCTACAGTGCCTCTTGATCAACAACCCTATAAGATGCAAAGTTGTTTTGAATCTGGAGCTTTCTTTGGTGGTGAGGGATGTCTAGCTGGGCCTTTGTGTTCCTTGATATTTGTTGATTCCATTTAGATTTCATATATATACACATATACACATACATATATTTAAACTTTCTCTTTTTTTTTTGCTTTTTCGAGACAGGGTTTCTCTGTGTTAGCCTTGGCTGGGCTGAACTCACTTTGTAGACCAGGATGGCCTTGAACCTACAGAACTCTACTTGCTTCTGTCTCCCAAATGCTGGGATTAAAGGTATGCATATATATGTTTTAAGAAGCTTCTACTATAATGGCTTCCATATCATCTTTTAAGTGGCCCTTAATTTTAGCTGGTTTCCCCCCTAATCCCTTCTTTAATTAATTTTCCTCATATCCCTCTTTTTGACATTATTGGTGTTTTTTGTGGGAGGGTTGTGTTCTGTGTGTGTGTGTGTGTGTGTGTGTGTGTGTGTGTGTGTGTATGAGTTTGTTTGTGTGTGTTGTTCTTGTTTTAAAACTCACTAAGTCCATTTAGTATTCCACATATATGTGTGGTGTGTGCCATTCACTGGAGCATTGGTAACTCAGTATATTGCTCATCTTCCAGAAAGAACAGCACTTCCTATCCCATTAAGTATCCACTGCCTATAACATTTTGATACACTTGGGACCTGCACATCATCTACCCTGTTTGTGCTGGGAGTCAGCTGTTTTGTTTTTGTGCAAGTCTTTTGCAGGTAATGCCATGTGCCGTGAGTTAGTGACCACACAGCCATGTCAGGTGAGAAGACGGCTCCCACAGCACCCCTGCTCATGTCCTAGCTCTTATCTGCTTCCTATGTTCCCTTCCTCAATCTCCCTGAGGCCTTATCGATAGTGGGGTTGATAAGCTGGTTCCATTAGGAACTGAATATTGACTGCCGCCCACTGGAAGAGGCATCTTTTCAGGCCGAAGTTGACACCAGCCACGTATATAGATATCAACATGAAAGTTTAGAAGGCAAAGTCACGAAATGGTCATTTCATTTGGCAAAACAGCAATAGCAGGCTCCATGCCAGGAACCGAAGATGGACTTCTGAATTGGGTTATAGCTCCAGACACGAATTTCCTCCTGTGGAGTAGACCGGAAGTCCAATCAGGGAATGATTGGTGGTTTCTACAATCACCACTGCACCCCTGCACCAGCGAGTACCTAAATGCACGGTCTGCAGCAGGAAGCGTTCCCTGCTGGGTAATATTACTAATGTTTTTCTCCCCAAAAAGCCTGCATAACACCTTCTGGTACTATGAAAGGCAGCCATCGGGGAGGAATTTTCCTGGTTGGTTTGAGATTCATTCCTCTATGAGTTACAGCCAAAGTGTGTGGTATCTTCTGCAACACGAAAGACCCTTACCCAGTCCTTACGGTGACTCACCAAGGGAAGTAGCCAGTGTTGCTTTGGAGACCTCTGTGGCCTTCCTGAGCTAACTCATAGGGAGATGCCCCACACTCAGCACTGAAGCTTTCAGTAGTAGCCCACATCTTTTGGGAATAGCACTGTCCACCCATGCCTGATACTCCTCTTTTTAAAAATTACATTTTAAAATTAACTTGATGACTTCCTATAAGTCTCATCCTGTTGGTATTTTACTGTATTGTAGGGGGTGCTTGGGTGTGTGTGTATGCTGGTATATGTACAAGTAAGTGTGCCTGTGTATGCACATATAGAGATCAGAAGTAGGTCTCAGGCATCTTCCCCTATTATTCTGTATTATCTTTATTGTACGTATATAGGCACTACATATGTATGTATGCATGTATGTAAAGCCCTTAAATTCACACTCAACTTCATGACTAGTTAGGATGACAAGCATATAGCTCTAGACTTGGCTCCAATAAAATTTTCTTTTAAAAATTAAGATTTCCTAGTAAAAGCAACGTGTGCTTAATTAACTAATCCCATGAGATACAGTGAATATTGTGACACAAAGCAACCCAAAGCGTCTTCCACAGGGGTCAGCAAGATGGAGAAGTGACCTGGGGATTGCCAGGTTAGACACAGACCTTTGGAGCTAGCTTCTGTCTCATCCTTACTGTGTGACCTTGGCTGAGTGGCTTGAATTCTCTGGCTCTGTTTCTTCCTGTACGGTGGAGGCCACGTGTTACACTAGAGCAGTGGTTCTCAACCTCTGGGTTGAGGTTCCTTTAGGACTCGCCTATCAGATCTCCTGCACATCAGCTACTTATATTACAGTTCATAACAGTAGCGAGATTACAGTTATGAAGTGGCAACAAAAATAATTTTATGGTTGGGGGCTCAGCACAACAGGAGGAGCTGTATTAAAGGGCGGTAGCATTAGGGAGGCTGAGAAGCACTGGCCTAGAGAATTAAAACAGCTGGTCTCTCAGCAGCTTCTTGGCAGAGGACGGGGCTCCCGAGACGCAGATTCACGCATGGATCTGAAGATCTTCTCGACAGTACGGGAAGCTCGGGTCAGAAACAAGACTTGGGGTTGTGAGGTCTCTGGCTGCTAGCTGGCATGTGCCCTTACGGGCACATGTGTGTAGAAAGCACCGATGGAATTCTCCAAGGCTGTTCTGCTGTGCTCTCCACCATCCAAAGCATTTACAAAGCTCAGGATGTAGAGCAGGGGATATTTAAAGACAGCAAGAGGTGGTGAGCATGCCCAGCGCGGGGGCGGGCAGCGAAAGGTGGTGAGCATGCCCAGTGCGGGGGCGGGCATCGAGAGGTGGTGAGCATGCCCAGCGCGGGGGCGGGCAGCGAGAGGTGGTGAGCATGCCCAGTGCAGGGGTGGGCAGCGAGAGGTGGTGAGCATGCCCAGCTCGGGAGCAGGCAGCAAGAGGTGGTGAGCATGCCCAGGGCGGGGGCGGGCAGCGAGAGGTGGTGAGCATGCCCAGCGTGAGGGCGGGCAGCGAGAGGTGGTGAGCATGCCCAGTGCAGGAGCAGGCATGCCCAGAGCCATTCAAAGTCCAGGCAAGACAGGAGAGCTATGTGGCTGGGAGATGGCACTCAAGCCTTACCCCGCTTTTGTCAGCCATATATCTGATGGCCCTGAGCCTCCATTTCTCCTCAGCAGGATGACAGGGATCTCGGATGCCCCCATCATCTCATCTGATTCTTATGAAGTTGAAACAAGACCATGCCTGTGACCAGTTGAAAGCTCGACACATATATATGGCCTTCGTGTTCAAAATAATCACTCAAATCCAGTTTGAAAGGTTGAAGGATGCAGAAGAAATAGACCTCGGAGCCTCTTCAATTACGGCTCCAGACACGGTCACGGTGAAGCCGGGCACTGGGTGATCGATGTCGCCCCACGCTTCTTTCCCGAGGAGGGGCTGCCTGCCGCAGTCCTTAACTAGCTACCTCCGACTGGAGAAACATCAGTAGGTTGTCGAGGCCACGGTTTGTCTGGCTGATTTATTCAAATCAGTGACACCATCTCTCTAGCCTGTTCTTTGATCTTGGTTCGAAGCAAGTCAACTCAAGCGCTCATGGGAGTTGCAAGAGATCCCTCATCTAAATGCGCCCACAAATCTTCCCCAGATGCATAGGGTGAGGCCTCCGCCAGCTCCTTCAAAGGCCTCATCCATCAACACGGGGAATAAAAATCAAGTTATGCTTTGTGAATCCCTGACCCAACTCAACCCATATCCAACCGTGGCTGGAATTTCTAAGCTGACTCTTGTTGGAGAGGACAGCGCTGCTGCTTCCACACCCATCCTTTTTCTCTCCCCAGACTCCTTGATGGCCACAGAAGATGCTAGAAGGAAGGCTTCCTGCCACAGTCAGAGACCACAGAGGCCAGGGGTGCAGCACCATGTTGGGGCCTGGCTCCTCTGCAGCTGGATTCTCATTTGTCACCCTAGTCGGTGCCCTGATAAGGGACAAACCAGGGGAACGGACTGAGTGGAAAGAGATTTGTTTTCAAAGACTTGAAAACAGAAGGAGGCCTAGTTGGGAGGAGGAGGGCTGTTAACAGAAGCTGAAGGAAGGCAAGGGGTAAATACAGCCAAAATAGGCTAAGCGGACTGCTTAACGCTGGGCCAGTGTGAGGGTCTGAGCTGGGGTCCCCAGCACCCGTGAAAGACACAGGCACAGAAGAAGGATCCCTGGAGTTTGTTGTAAATTCTTGCCTAGTTGCTGAACTCTAGATTCATGATACCGTTTCAAAACAAAGTGGAGGAAGATATCTGATGCTAACCTGCAAACACACACACACACACACACACACGCACGCACGCACGCACGCACGCACGCACGCACGCACAGGCACACTCATATATCCCAGACGTATTACACATATGCATGAATATGTTATAATAAAATCCACTGTTATGTGTAAGTAAAGAGATGTATGTGAGGGAATTGCTTATGGGATGGGGCGTGTGACATTTCTTCTTTCTCCTTCCTCAGTCTCAGCAATTCGTGGACGATTATGGTCTGATATTGGGGGTGGGGGTGGGGTTCCACAGGTAAAGCATTTGCTTTTCGGCTGCAGCATGATGGGCACGTGTGTGGCTGGCCCTGACATGGCGAGGAGTCCCTGTCCACTCACACCTGCCCTGCGTAGCTTCTAGTCCCATAGTTTCTGTCACCATTACCAGACCAACTGTCCTGGAGTCACAGGCTTTGGATCAAACCGGTCCTTCTTACACCCAATAATAACCCAAGGCACAAGAGAGGACATGCTACCAGTGTTGTTATAGTAGGTTGCATCATTGTCCTAGCTATTATGTTAAAAAAAAAAAAAAGATTTACTTATAAAATTTTGCATGTATGTGTGTATCTGCATGTGAGTGCATGCACATGAGTGCTTATGTGCCTGGGGGGCCAGGGGGCCCCCTGGAGCTGGAGTTTCAGGCAACTGTTGGCCACCCAATGTGTGTTCTGGGAGCCAAACTCATTTCCTCTGCAAGAGCAGCAGGCACTCTTAGGCGTGGAGCCCTCCTCTGTGCAGCTGTAGCTGTGCCTGGGCACTGCTGCTAAGCCCGCCGTCATCACTGCATAGTCGCCTTCAGCACAGTTATGAGGTGTGGGGGAAGACACAGAGACCCTTGGAGTTTGGTGCTCTTGTGGTTTGAAAATGAAATGTCCCCCACAGTCTCACAGGTGTGAACTCTTCTACTGGTGGAGCTACTCCCACATCCCAATAAAACATTGTTTTTAAAAACCCAAACATCGGGAGGCAGAGGCAGGTGGATCGCTGTGAGTTCGAGGCCAGCCTGGTCGACAAAGAGAGTCCAGGATAGCCAAGGCTACACAGAGAGACCCTGTCTTGGAAAAAAAAAAAAAAGACAAAAAAACACCAACCAACCAACCAACCAACCAACAAACAAACAAAAAAACCCAACCAAACAATAGCCCCTCAAAAAGCAGGGGGAGGAGGGCTCAGCTAATTACGTGCTTGCTGTAGAAGCATGAAGACCTGAGTTTGGATGCACATCACCCACATAGAAAGCTGGGTGCAGCGGTACGGGATGGCCGGCATTGCAAAGGTGGAACCAGTGGGTCCCTGGGTCTCACAGGCCAGCTTTTCCAGCTCAGTCACCCAACTCCAGGTTTAGTAAGACACCCTGTCTCCAAAGAAATGCTCCCCTTGGCTACCCTCCAGAAGTTGAGGGTAAGACCCTATGGTTGAAGACACCACATACTTGAACCATAGGACACCGAGAAATCACATTGGTATTGACCCAGCTACTAGCTAGCTTTCAGACTTCTGGAAGGTGCTATGCATTCTATTAGGGGAGAAAAGAAAACACCAGTAACACTGAACCTCAAGAGCTACAGTAGTCAGTAGCCTGGCAAGATATGTCCACTGGGAGAAGTGACACAAATGTTATTGGACCAACCATCCACTTTCTGGTTGGACTTAAAGCCTGCTTGCTGTTGTCCCAGTAGGCACCTCTCTTTCTCAGAAGCCTTCAGGCACACTCCTGCTTTGTAGTTGGAGGGCCAAGGTGCTCCACACCAACTCTTCTGCATTTGTTTAACCTGAGTGATCCACTAACCACTTATCGGTGTGTTTAACTGGGGCACCTGAGTCAAGATGCTGCCAAATCTTGTATGTCCAGGCCAACACCAACCCATGCAGTGCTTTTGTGTGCGCTGGAGGGTACATGTGTGTGTGTGCATGTGTGTGTGTAGGTGCGTGTGTGTGTGTTGTGTGTGTGTGTGTGTATACCGCATGTGTGTTCATTCATGTACGAGCCAGAGGCTGATCTCTGGTGTTGTTCCTCAGGTGCTGTCCACCTTGTTGATTTTCAGACAGGATCTCTCATTGGCTTGGGACTTGCTGGTTATGCTAGGCTGATGCACTGTTGATTTCCAGGGGTCTTCCTGTCTCCACTTCCCTGGTCCTGAGATTGCAAGCACACACACCGCCACACCTGGCTTATAAAATATGAGTTCTGAGGACTGAACTGGAGTTCTCATGCCTGGGTGGCAAGCTCTGCACCGACTGAGCCATCATGTGCTCCATCCCCAAAGCTGGCTGCTTTGCTCCCCGGGTTTGGGTCCCTCTGAACTATGCTGTCCTCAGCTCTTCTTGGTGGACATTGAGCAAGATGCTGACAGTGGCCCTAGGAAGCACCAGGCTGACATCCTACTATTATTCTGGAGAAGACGAACCAGCAGCTGTTGGACACATCCCCTTGTCCCTTATCTGTGGCCCCGGCTTGGCTAGTTACCTTTCTTCTGTCGGCTTTGTTCCAGAAAGCTCTCATACTGGGAAGCCCATTTCTTGCCTGAAAAACCCACCACAAGTCACCTGGAATCCCCCAAGGGACATCAGACCCGGTCCTCTCTCCTCAGCTAACTGGGCATACAATTTATCATTGGTCCCCTCTTCTTTAATGAAGAAGAGATCGCTCACAAGCAAAACATGGTGGCATTCTTTTATAACTGACTCATTTGAAAATAAAATTAATTTCAGATCAATTTAAGTGGAGGGAAAAAAAGGCTAATTGTAGTGTTTCCTGGAAAGGCATGAAGGCCACAAGAGGTGGTGTGTGTGTGTGTGTGTGTGTGTGTGTGTGTGTGTGTGTGTGTGTGTGTGTATTGTTTTTTATTTTGTTTTTTTCAGAGCTCTGCCCTTCACCACGCAGAAGTGGCTGCATTGGGTCATCTACCATGCACTTTGTGGCTGAGGCTGAGGACCGCTGGACACTGGCTGAGCAGTTTCGCCTCTCAGCACGCCTTTCCATGGCTCATCTCAGCACATCGGGTATTTGGAATTAGGGAAGCAGCCCAGGGTGCAGCTAGGCTTGTCACCAGGCTTTGGTGTGCTGGCTCTGGCTGTGTGGGCGGCCGCCCCTCCCCCTCCTGTTTTCATTGCAGTCCCTGGTCTTGTCGCTCTCTCAAGTCTGAGCACAGAAGGATTTTTTTCAGGCTGCAATTTTTCATGCGGATGAGGCTCTTAGCTCTCACGTGGTGCCAGGAGCAGGTCCCAGGGGGTCAGGGCAAGCCTTGTCTAACCTTTTTTGTTATTCTCCTGGAAGATAAAGCCAATGTCCCCTCTGCTCACAGGGACACACAAATCAGCCATTTGCTCGGCAGTGAGCTAATCTCAAACCTGAGCTAGCACAGGGCAATTTCACCCGTGGCCCCCAAATTACATCGGATAGCGTAGGTGTCGCAATGCCCATTGTCACAGCCTCCATCGCAAGGCTCCAAACCAATGCTTACAAGGTCACCACTTAGTTCATAAATCCAGATGCTGTCACAGCCCTGCAGTTACAGAGCCCAGGGCCACTTGGAGAACATCTTCTATCCTGGCGCCTCCCATCATGGTCAGGCGATTACGATGCAAATGAGAGGGTCACACAGCGCATGGCTTCATTCCTTTCCATCCAAGCTGTCATTAATGTCTTCTGATGTCATTTTATTTGAAAGAATAGTCTAAAGCCCTCCCCAGACAGAGTCAAGTCTCCTTAAAAGAGAAATGTACAGGAAACTTGTATGACAGAAGCAAAGGTTTTGGGGTAGCCATTTTGGAGATGGGTCAGGCCTGGTCCTTAAAGAAGGGTGAGTAGCAGAAATCACTCTCCTCTCTCAAGGTACAGTTGGAGTCTGACTCGGTCACCAAGAGGTACCTAACCCTCAATTCGCTCTCACTGGGAGAACTCTCACTGTTTCTGTGTCCCAAGGTCTGATCATGCTGGTTTTCCAGAGTTTGCCAGGTTGCTCAGCCTTCCTTGAGTTGTAAGGAAGGCCCTTCAGGGGCAGGCTGGTCTGACATTCTCTGAGGCAGTCGTTATGGCAGGGTCTCCTGGACACCATGGGGTGCCCAGCAGACCTGCTGACCTCTTGGCCCCAGAAGCAAGGAGCAGTTACTTCCCTCATGCTGCAAGAGTGTGACATATGGCAGGAAAGGAAAAAAAAAAAAAAAAAAAAAAAGTACCTCCCAAGGCATATTGCTGGTGGTAGACCTCTCCTGAAAGTCTGTCTTTGTTTGCATGTGTCCCCATGCTCCTCTCCTAGGTGGCTGTTGGAGTGGCCTGCAAACAACAAAACAAAACAAAACACCAACTATCAGCTCCCCAGCACACCCGTGAGTCAGCAGCACCTAGGCCAGTGTCAATTCCAGCTTGTGCCCTCCGCTAGGGCAGGCATGAAGAAGGCTGCTGCAGGACACACAGGATGCCGCTGGCCTTGGGGCATGATGGAACTTGGTATTGCTGCCTTTGGAGTCTGTGGGCCTTATAATCAGTGCTCATGGGAATGCCACCCCATCTCAAGTGTTGGGAGCTCTGTGTGCTACAGGAACAGCATGGGGGGTAGAGTGGGGTGGGGTGGGATGGGGTGGGTGGGAGGCTTTTCTTTTAAGATGGATTCTCAAGTAGCCCAGGCTGACCCTGAGCTTCTGGTCCTCCCTCCAATGCTGAGAATACAGGTGTGGGGCTACCATGCCTGCTTTGTACACTGCTGGGGATTGAACTCAGGGCCTCTTGAATGCTAGGCACGTGCCCTACCAACTGAGCTACACCCTCTAGTCCCTGGGGGGGGGGGGCACCTCTGGAGGATGCAAACTTACACTTGTTCCCTGCCCCTCCTTAGCGCCTGCCATTCCCTAACACACCAAACAAATTAACTCACACCCACACTTTAACGAAAATTTGTTTTCAGTAAAGATATTTGAAAGACGTTTAATGATTTCTCTTTTTAAATTATCTGGCTCTGGGTAATTCATCATAGTCTCAATTACCCGTGATTTACCTCATAACCAACAGGCATCTTCACGATCCCCGTGCCTCTTTTCTCAATGTAAGAAACTTTATGATTCCTCTATCAGGAAGCTGCGTTGCCGCGTTTGGCAGGTGTTTAATGAAGCGTGTGCTAATTTTGATTTTGCGGCTTTCTTGTTGAATTGCAGAGCCAATCACTTCACTTCACACTGCACACAGTTGCATGGACCCCAGAAAAATCCACGCTTGAGACCCTGGCGGGGGAGCCTTTCTGTAACCCCTGGGCCTGGAGGGGAGGGAGGAAGATTCTGGAAGGCTCTAGGGCCATCTCTGTGTTGCAGGGAGGGCTGGCTGTCGGCTGGAACAGCTTCTAGGTTCCTCTTTCTTAGTTTTTATAGCGGTAAAAATTAAGTCTCAACATCTGGAGCCCCACATGTGTGGTGTGCAAACACTCAGCTTCACCGGGGCATCATTCCTTACTTCTTGATTAATTTATTGGGCATCGCCGCTCTGCTTCTCTGTTACAGCAAACGAAGCTTAATTGCTTGGAGGAGAAGGAAGGGGTGGGTGTGCGGGCGAACAATGAGAAATTAAGCATAATTGGGTGGCATTTCCTGACAGGTTCTAACACAGAGCCCCAATCGGAAGCCCTACTCGCTGCATGCCTGGCGCAGGGCTCTCTTCGACACAACCAGAGGCCATTGGCCTCCAGATGTGTATGATAGCATCTGAAGACATAAAAGGGACGAGGCAATTAAAGCTGCACACGTGGGCCTGGGCCATTATCGATGGCTGCTTGATCAATAGCGCTATTTTTATTTGGATTGCTGGGTGAAAATGAGCCACAGCCACAAAATTTAGAGAGCCCTGCAGAGGCTCTGTAAACATGTGCCTGTGCCTTGCCGTAACTCGATGTCAGGCCAGAATCATGGCTGATTTAAAGGCTGGGGGCTGGGCGTCCGGGCGAGAAGGGGTTTCCATCATTGTATGCCCAGGAGAGGGCTGCATCTGCCGGCTTCCAGGCTCCAGGTGGAGCGCAACTGTTTATAACAGAATTTGGCCGTGGGTGAATTTTAATCTTGGGAGCTACTGATTGCTTTAGGGCCGGAGCCGGCCTTTGTTCCCGGAGCACTGCTGAGCGCTAAAACAAACCCCTCACTTCCACTCTCCTGCTTTTGTTGTTTCCTATTATTTGTCTTTTGCACGGATGCGATGTATTTTGGTCAGATTCGTCCCCGTTGCCCGGTCTTATCCCTTCCTCGTGCACTCCTTTCTACTTAATGACCCTCCCCCCACTGCCATGTCTGCTCTTCTCCCCCTTCTGTGACCTACTGAGTTAGATAGGGGATGTTTGCATGAGCAAGGGAGAGGAAGATCAGTACTGGGGCATGAACAACTCACCAGTAGCTACCTTGCTGAAGAAAAATGGCCCCTTCCCTCCCCCCAGCAGTTGACCATCGTTCTTGTTTGGGGTGGGTCCTCATGGACCATTCCTCCAACACACCAGGTTGTTCTAATGCAAGAGGTGTGAAAGGGAAGGCACAGGAGCTAGAGGCTCCAGAAAGCCATTCTTCTTTCTAGATGGAGTGCCTGCTATTAATGGCTTATTTCCTGGGTGCTAATGACACAAAGAGGCACAGTGCCTTTAGCCTTGAGCATGTAAGCTGAGCACTGTTCCACTGAGCTATACCCCAGCCTGCCTGCAGATCCTCTTTTTGGGGGGGGTGGTTTGAGACAGGGTTTCTCTGTGTAGCCTTGGCTATCCTGAACTCACTTTGTAGACCAGGCTGGCCTCGAACTCACAGCGATCCACCTGCCTCTGCCTCCCGAGTGCTGGGATTAAAGGAGTGCGCCACCACGCCCAGCCAGATCCTCTTCTTAAATCTAGATTTTGGATTAGTTCTGGCCAGCCAAAATGTTAGTTACTTTCCTGTGCACAGAAAATATAGTTGGTCCATGTGGGGAGGAGCTGCCAGGGTATAAGCGCCAGATTCCAGGCTTCTGGTAAATTAATTAATTAATTAATTAATAGAAGAATGGCATTTATTTACTCAGCATTTCATATAGACTGCATTTTGGAATACTATTTCAAGCTTCATTTAATGCATGAGTAAAATTACAGTTTTGTTTTTTACTCTGTAGGTTTTGCTTTTGCTTTTTAAAAAAGTGTTGAAAATTTTAAAATACAACATGTGTGGCTTGTTTTGAATTTTTGTTATAAGACACTGGTCTACAGGAAGAAAAGAGGCACAGGGATGTAAAACAACACATCTCATGTCACACAGCATGAGTGGCAGGTCCTTTTGGGTGCTCAATATGGCCCCCCAAGTGGGCATTTCTGTGTGGGTCTGTCTAATTCATCATCTTTTTAGTGTTGGACTTATATCCCTGCAGATCGGCTAAATTCTTAGTCTTGATCTGTTTTCCTGGCTTATTCACCAAGGGCTTGCATGGCTTTTCCCGAGAGATGACACTCTTAGTTTAGTCCTCTGGCACACTGCGGTTGATATGGGAGAGCCGCGGCAGCCTCCTTCTTAATGTTTATTTAATTATATTTAATTAGGAATCTTGTCATTCTTTTTTTTTTTTTTTTTTTTTTTTTTTTTTTGCCTGCAATTGGTCTCCCGAGACCATCTGCTGCAAAGAGTTTTGAAAAATCTAAACTTTATTTCTTGCCATCGATCTGTGTCTCTAATGGGCTCGAGGAGAAATGATGTCATCTGTCCTTTGAGCTTGGAACAAGAGGACAGAGGAGAAGCTGTACAGGGTGGCTGAGCCCCAGAGGCTTCCTTTTGGAGATTTGGATGGTTCACATCCTTGCTCGAGGGCTTGACCACAGTGCAGTCGGAGCCGAGGGACCCTAAAATCGGCCTTGCACCAGTGTGAAATTATTGGTCAACACTGAATACACGGGCCCTGAGTTGGCTGAGGGCTCTGTGGCCTGGAAGGTGGCCAGTGGGTTTTATGCTCTGTCTCTTCTCTCTGGGTTGCTCTGAGTTCTCACAGAGATTGGTAGGGGGCAGGGGCCCTCCTCCAGGCAACTGACAGGGCCCTTTGCTGGAAGACTTGGGGGAGACCACCAGCAAGACTGACATTACGGGCCTGTTGCTCAGCTCCCACCTGGGCTGCTGAGGGAGCCCCTAACCTTTGAGCATTTTTGGTGTGCACAGCTGCCTCATGGAAACATATCACAGACTGCGCATTTGAGGCCCCTGCTGCCCTCCTACACAGGGTACCTGTCCCAACCCACCAAGCCTGTGTTTATCATCTGCAAAGCAAGTCTCATCACAGCCTCTCCCCCCGCCCCCCATCTTCTGTCCCTGAGCTGTTGAGAGATTCCAACAGTGTCAGAGAGAGTCATACAAAAACGTGGGTAAACAGGCACACAGTGTTTAAATGCACACCATTACCATAATTGCCTCGAATTGCAGGCGTGTATCTCCTCTTCTCAATTAGATGCAAGGTCTTCAGTGACAGTGGCTGTGGCTGAACCCCTCTTGGTATTCCCCCCCCCTCCCCACAGCCAGCATGGTACTGAACATATGGCTGCTATTCAATAAATATTTACTGAATTTTACTTTGGTTCCAAATCACCCTAAAATACACAAGCAGGAGCAGCCTGAAGTTCTCTCAAGGAGAGGGCAGTGTGAGGAGATGCCTCGGCTTGGCTCTGTGGTGGTTTCAGTGGAGTAACTGCGGAATAGATGAACCGGTGAGTGAGTGAAGGCTTGTAGGAGTGTACTTTACTTTCTGCCTCCTGGCTTTGACAGTAGTCATGAAGCTTGCCACCGTGACACACCGACTTCTCTGGTCCTCTGGGACACGCTTTCGGCGTCGCCTGGCTATGACTCCGATTTCTATTAAGTAAGTCAAACATAATATAAAATTGCCAGCAGAAAGATGGCGCCTGGATTAATTAATCTCCCTTTAACGTCGGGAAAGACATAAAAAGAGAGCGTAAGATAAGAAAATGAAATCAATCTTCTGCTTTCTGTGGCTCTGTCCCATTAATTTCAAGCTTTCTTGCATCTGGGGCTGGTGCTCCTATTCAACATCTAGATTGTTCCCTACTTAAATGAAACATCGTGTTAATCATTTCTCAGGGATGTTGTGCAACTGAAGAGAAAGGAAAAATAGGTTGGGGGAGACATACAGAAGCCCCAGTGAGTTTATTTGCATAGTCCTGCATGCCTTACTGTGAGGAGTGCCTAATCCACCCAAGAGATGACAGGCATCTGTGTGCCACCTCACCCTGCTGTGGAGAAACCGTGGTAATGGCAGCTGCTGGACCGATGCAGCCCTGACTCCAGCCTCTCTGCTGAGGAAGATCTGAGGCTGAAAGTGCTGTGACCAGGAAGAAAACTCTCTTAGGAGTTAAAAAAAAAAAAAAAAAGAACCAGGCTCTGCTGGTGAGGAAACAGGTAGGCGCAACATGGCTGCTCACTCAGAAATGATGGAGCGGGCCTGAGGATGAGTCGGGCCAGTTTTTCCTCAGTCTCCTCTGCATGGAAACAGATAGCTCCAGCACCTTCCACCTGCCAAGGCTGCAATCACCCATTTTCCAAAATGTCCATTAACCGCAGAGGACTTTCTAGCTGGCTCCTCAGCCCACTGGGATAATATAAACAGTGATAACACATCCCTGTGAACATCAGGATTTCTGGCCACACCTCCCCACCAAAAAAAACTGTATTAGCTATTGGCACCCCTCACTAGAAATGAATTCACAGACAACCAAACATCCTTACCCATGGTCTACTGGGTTAAATGGTCTGTCTCAGTGAACCAGGGGCTGGAAACAGCTTATTCCCACCCACTTTGTCACCCAGAGACCTTGGAGCACAGAGTGTGTTATTATCATAACCTGTTTGGAGAGCAGAGCTACAACCCAGAGCTACCCAGGCCGTGCCTTTGAGTCTTAAGAACACCCTGTAAGCTTGGCTTTGAAGTTGTTGTTGGCAGAATCAAGACTTTCATTTCAACCTGATGGCTGAGGAGTTTAATTTTTTTAAGTAGTAGTGACCTTGTTCCCCGCCTGCCAGCACTGCACTGCAAAAGCTACGTCTCCAAGAAGTCCAGTTGGGAGGGCGTGTTGGGCAGGCTCACAGCAAGCAGGTAGAGAGAACTGCATCTGCGTCCTAAGGGCTGGCCTGGGACTCAGGAATGACCTAGAACTTGTGACCTGCCAGCCTTCCCTCCCAGGTGCTGGCACCATGGGCATGCACCTTCACCCCTGGCTTACGAGATGCCCGGGATCGAACCAGGCCTTCCTGCATGCCAGGCCAGCACTCTACCAACTGAGCTCCATCTTCAGTCCCAAGTTCCCTTTAAGAACTGCCACGTGGGGGCCAGAGAGATGACACAGAGGTTCAAAGCACCAGTTGCTCTTCCAGAGGACCTGGGTTTGATTCCCAGCACCCATATAGTGGCTCACAACCACTTGTAACTTTAGCTCCAGGACACACACGCACATGTACACGCACACGCGCACACGCATTACAGTGTGAACTAGTGAGGAATCATGTGGTGAGAAGCCGCAGACAGCCTGTAAGCAGCCTAGCGAACCCCCACCCCCACCCCCGCCACCTCCAGAGCTCTTTGCTGCCATGGCGCTGTTTCTATATCCACTCCTCACTTACTTATCCACTCTCTCTGGCTGAGCCTTTTTCTCTTGGCCTGTGAACCGCAGTGGACCCTGGACGTTGAATTACAGTCCGTGCTCCCATAGCTCTCATAGTTGTCACTCCCAGAATAGACAGCTTGCCTTCCTCTGGGCCTGCTGTTGGCACCTGCTGGACATTGCTTGTCTGGCTTCTTACCCGCATTTGCTTCCCCCCTGGACCTGTAAGAAGCCCCTGAGGCCCAGACTGCATCTTTCGAATTTTCCCTCTTCCTGGGTAGCTTGAAGAATGGTGGATTTCTGCAAAATGTTTATGAAATTAATGAGGTTGTATTCAACCCTGGGAGATGAGGGAGGGCTCCGAAGGGGGATGTGCTAAACAGACAGTTTCTGAGAAATGCTTCCCAATTCATATCAGTCCTTTAAAAAGATATTTAGTATTCATGTGCTATCTTGGGAAGATGTTAATTAGCTCCACTGCGGTCTGTGGCTGCCACGCCCTGAACCTTCTGGCTGGGCCCCATGTGGCCTGAGAGCCCTGTGTGTGTCCAGCTTCTCCCAGAGCTTTGGACAGGATCAAGGCCTGCTCTCATGAAACAGCAAGAGCTTGGCCAGTCTTTCCCACTCTCCCAAGCCAGGCACCGGTGCTGAGGCCTTTACGTCCCTGCTGTTTGTCTCAGAGAGCGGGCTTCTAACGGGATCAGATGCTGCATGCCAGGCCCCATAGATAGTCTACAAAGGGCACACTCTTTGCATGCTGGCCCATGGCACCTTACCCACCAGCCAGTGGCCGGATGATGGCTGGCATAGGAGCAGGGAGAGCATCAATGGTGGGCTGCAGGAAGTTTCACCCAAGCAGAATCTTCCCCTCTGGGAGGTTAATAGGCCTTTCTAGGGAGGCTACAAGCCTGATATTGGTTGGCTAAGCCCCTATCACTAATCAACATTGTCCTGGAATGCCTGTATACACTAACAAAGTGTAAATGCTTAAGCTCTGTTGACGATCTCTAGGGCCATGACCAATGAAAAACACATTTCCTTATTCCTGGTTTACCTGCCTGCCAGAAAGCAACACACTGAAACATGCTGCATTGAATTCGTTCTTCCCCATACAGACGGATACTGCCCTGGTCACTGTGTCCAAAACATCAGTGGGAATGAAAATGGGATCTGTTTAGCACTGGACTCTTGCTGAAAGTGGGTGGTTTTGAAGCTAGTGCCTCATAACGACCAGTGTGTGAACGGCTGGGGTTTAGAGGCACATTAACATGACCTCAGAAGTGGCTCATCGAGATGGATCAGCCTGAAACGGCTCATCTGTGGGTGCCAGCCAGGTCAGTTAAGCAGTGTGTGTGTGTGTGTGTGTGTGTGTGTGTGTGTGTGTGTGTGAGATAGAGGAGGGGTGTGTGTGTGTGTGTGATAGAGAGAGGAAGTATGTGTGTGTGTGTGTGTGTGTGTGAGATAGAGGAGGTGTGTGTGTGTGTGTGATAGAGGAGGTGTGTGTGTGTGTGTGAGAGAGAGAGATACAGAGAGGAGGTGCGTGCATGTGTGTGTGCGTGATAGAGAGAGGAGGTGTGTGTGTGTGTGTGTGTGTGTGTGTGTGTGTGTGTGTGTTTGTGACAGAGAGAGGAGGGGGAGGGAGAGAAGGAGGGGGAGAGGTGGTTGAAAGAGTCATCCATTGGGAATGCAGTCTTATGTTGTTGATTCAATCTGGAAGCATCTGTGCTCTCCGAGTTCTGAGACCCCAGAGCTGATGGTAAGAATGGGGTTGGGGTCATAGCATAGGGCTTGCAAGACAGACAGACAGACAGACCTGAGCCAGGTGCCCCTTCTCCCCTACCTCTCTCTTCTCTGTCCTTCCTTCAGTCCTCTCTGTTTCTCATCCTCTACCCCTTGTTGACATGCAAGGCACATAACAGCTGTTTAAAGTGAAAACATTTGGTTTTTAAAAATTGTGTTCAGTGTGTAGCCTTCGCCCAGTCTATTCTAGATTGTTCTTGTTATTATCTTCAAAAGAAATTCTGTTACTCTTTTGAGAAAGGTTTCCCTATGTAGACGAGGCTGATCTTGAACTTGTGATTCTCCTTGCCATAGCTCCTCAAGTTCTGGGATTACAGGTGTGTACCACCAGGCCTAGAGAAACCCCACAAGACTCAGCTACCATCCCTGACCCCCTACTCCCGTCTCCCTACCTGAAGTAACTTCTAGCCATGTTCCGTCTCTTGAGACTTCCCCATTCTCACCTTTCTATGAGTGCTGTGAGGTCCTGGGTTTGCTGCCCATCCCGTGATGTGTTTTTGACATAATCCATGAATGGCGCAGCCTGTGAGGAGCCTCGGGTTCTTCAAAGCCATCAGACTCTAGATTGACTGGAACTCACAACAGCTGCACAGGCCTGATCTTAGTCTCACTGTGGTGAAAAGCATCTGGTGTAAGTGGGAACTGGCCGTGGCCTGTCTCCCCGAGCCACAGGTGTTTCCTCATGGCTGCTCCTCCAAAAACAAGGGCCATAGTGGAAGGCTCTAGCATGCTATTCATCAAAATGAATTCCACCTGGCCGGGGAGATGGCTCCATGAGTGAAACGCTCACTGCATAGTCATGAGGGTCTGAAGGATCCCCAGCAGCCACGAAGGTAGCTGGGCATGACGGTGTACACCTGAAACCACTGAGCTCGGGAGGTAGAGGCAGGAGGTGATGAGCAGCCTCATCACTGAGTTCTGAGTTCAGTGAGAGCCTCTATCTCAAAAAATAAGGTGGAGTGACTGAGGAAGGCATCCAGTATCAACCTCTGGCCTCTGTGTGTGTGTGTGTGTATGTGTGTGTGTGCACCCCACTCATGCACACACAAATAGACCCGTCTTGCCCATGTGGTGTACCTGTCTGTCCTGACAAGGATGGTAATAGCAGTAGCCACACTTGTCCTGAAGAGCTGGGCCCTGTACTTGAGTTTATCTATAGCAGCTCCTGGTGCCACAGTGAGGTGGGACATCACAGCCCCAATTTAGTGGCTGAGAAAACAGGCTCAAAGGGAGAAAATGGAGGAAACGTTAGTTTTCCTGTATGTGCTTGGCATGGTTTTGTATGGGCTTAAATTAGCTCCCTCCCTTCCTCCCTTCCTTCCTTCCTTCCTTCCTTCCTTCCTTCCTTCCTTCCTTCCTTTGAGTCTTACTCTGATCTTAAATTTTCATCAGCCCCCCCCCCCCACCATGAGAATGCTACGGTGACAAGCGCTGCCACTTGCCACCCAGACACCCTAGAAACAGAGACACAAATAACCGGGGCTAGCAAGACTGGCTATGGGGGCGTGGGGACCGGGAAGGCACAGAAGATGCTCCCCGAGGCGGGGCTGTCATTCCAGGGGCAGAAGAGGAGGTACTCTGCACACCTTTTGATTAACTGTATGTCTTGGAGGGAGTAGGTGATTAATCCTTCTAGAATGTGTTGGCCAGTTTTGCTGTTGCAGGAGTTTTTTGCTGAGCGATCGATCGACTGCGTCTTGACCAAGTTTGGAATTGCAAAATAAGTTTCGGTGAGGTATCTGTGTAGGAGGCCCACGGCTGAGGTGTCAGGGCCATGTGGCCTGTGCCCTGGGCCTTTCAAGCTGGGGCTTCTCCAGGTGGAAAGTGATATCCTGCCCAAGGGGTTATTTGTGCTATGCACCCTTCAGGAAGAAGCCAGAAGGGGAGAGAGAGAAAGGAAGGAAGTGATCTGACTACAGACCTTACTCAAAAGGCAGAGGGAATCTTGTGTCTTATGCTGAGGTCTCCGTTTCTGATTCTTGTCCACCAAAGGGGAAAAATATCATGGGCCTTAGAAACAGAGTGATTCCAAAATGGAATCCAGTGTCGAATCAGCTGGGGGGTGGGGGTCCAGCGTGGGGTGTGGTCACATGAAATGAGTGAGACCTAGGGGCCCGGGAGTGTGTCATTCTGTGAGCTGGGTCAGCCCCAGGGGGAGCAACCCATCCCATCATGAGCAGAAGAGCTGCTAGAAGTGGCAACACCTTGTGGTAGGTGCCCTTAGTGTCTATGCAAGGCAAGCGTTAGCCTATCCTGAGAATAGAAGCCTTTGGGTGTTCTCAGAGTGGCCCTCCAGAGGTGCTGTTTGGGGGACAGTGCCCTCTTGTCACGCCTGGACATGCCACTCAGGGAAGACATCAGCTGTGCACATCTGCTGTGCCAGACCCTGTACCATGGACAGGGGAAAGCTATAGGCACAGGTCCAGCCACCATGAGGTGTACCCTACTAAGGGAAAGAGATGAACAAATGTAGGAATTAAAGACTAGAAAGAGGGGACATTTGCCAGTGCTGGCAGAGCTTAAGGGTGGCTGTGCCGCCTCCAGAGGAAGCCACGGTATGTTCTTAGCAGGAAGCATGCAGAAACCAATGGGGGTATCTAAGAAACTGCACAGGTCCCCAGAGCTGGAGAGATGGGGGGGGGAGGAATGTGGGGGTAAGGGGTAGGGGTGGCGGAGAGAGCCCGGAGAGCCCCCAGAGGGTCTGTGCAGCCCGCCTTCTACCCTGAATGTGAGTGGGGGAGGGGCATCCCAGCAGGCTTCTCTCTCCTGCATCTTTTCTTGTCTGAGGTTTTTGTGTTCTGAAGCTGTTAGAAAGGTTGGAGAGGGGATGGGGAAGGAAAAAAAGAAAAAAAGAAAAAAGAAAAAGGTTGGAGAGCCTCTGCTTTGAAATGCAAGCTGACTTCCACCGGGAGAATGATTAGATTCCTTTTGACCCTTGGTTCCGAGGAGAAGAGGCAGTATTTTATCACTGCGGCATTGCATAAAAGCCATCTGAGTGCTTGCCAGGATGACAAAGGAGAGATTAAGTGGGATGACTCAGTCTTGGGTTGTGAAAGGCTGGGGGGAAGTGAGACGGCACCCCCCCCCTCCCAGCCCCTCAGCTTGGGAGTGAAAAAGGACTAGTAGGCGCTGGTGCCTCCCAGGGTCCTGTTTAGACCCCATTTAGCTGACTTTGGGCTAGCCAGCCCCTTACTCCACTTGCTTATCTGTTTCTGAGGACACTCACCCACTCTCTGATGGGGGACTCTCTCTGCTGGGCTACCACAACAACGAACTCTATCTGATGAGCAGAACACATGTGTCACCACGGGAATTCTCAGGCTAACATGGTAAAGAGCCCTCCATGAGCAGGTTGTAGTGTGCAGTGCTTCTCAAACTCAAGTAGGAGTGTTTTAAAATACACCTCTCATAAGACTGTGGGATGAGGCTTTTGTGGAACTCAGTCTGAGATACACTGACTCAATCTGACATTTATTACCCTATTATCAAGAATAACTTTATAAGATGACAGTGAACTACCATCCACTCAACTATCCACATAAACACTTCTCCAGCCGACTCTCTACGCCTACGCAGTCTCCTCGTATCTATCCATCTCCATCCTTTCATTCCCCCATTTATTCATTCATTCTCATCTATTTCTTCATCTATCCATCATCTGTCTTCTTATCTATCTACCCACCTGTGTACCCATTTACCCCCCTGTGTATCCATCTACCCCCTGTGTACCCATCCACCCACCTGTGTATCCATCTACCCACCTGTGTATCCATCTACCCCCTGTGTATCCATCTACCCCCTGTGTACCCATCCACCCACCTGTGTACCCATCTACCTACATGTGTACCCATCTACCCACCTGTGTACCCATCTACCCACCTGTGTATCCATCTACCCACCTGTGTACCCATCTACCCACCTGTGTATCCACCTACCCCCTGTGTACCCATCCACCCACCTGTGTACCCATCTACCTACATGTGTACCCATCTACCCACCTGTGTATCCATCTACCCACCTGTGTACCCATCTACCCACCTGTGTATCCATCTACCCACCTGTGTACCCCTCTACCCACCTGTGTATCCATCTACCCACCTGTGTACACATCTACCCACCTGTGTACCCATCTACCCACCTGTGTATCCATCTACCCACCTGTGTACCCATCTACCCACCTGTGTACCCATCTACCCCCTGTGTACCCATCCACCCACCTGTGTATCCATCTACCCACCTGTGTACCCATCTACCCACAAGTGTACCCATCCACCCACCTGTGTACACATCTACCCACCTGTGTACACATCTACCCACCTGTGTACCCATCTACCCACCTGTGTATCCATCTACCCACCTGTGTATCCATCTACCCACCTGTGTACCCATCTACCCACCTGTGTACCCATCTATCCACCTGTGTATCCATCTACCCACATGTGTACACATCTACCCACCTGTGTATCCATCTATCCACCTGTGTATCCATCTACCCACCTGTGTACCCATCTACCCACCTGTGTACCCATCTATCCACCTGTGTATCCATCTACCCACATGTGTACACATCTACCCACCTGTGTATCCATCTATCCACCTGTGTATCCATCTACCTACCTGTGTACCCATCTACCCACCTGTGTACCCATCTACCCACCTGTGTACCCATCTATCCACCTGTGTATCCATCTACCCACATGTGTACACATCTACCCACCTGTGTATCCATCTATCCACCTGTGTATCCATCTACCTACCTGTGTACCCATCTACCCACCTGTGTACCCATCTATCCACCTGTGTATCCATCTACCTACCTGTGTATCCATCTACCCACCTGTGTACCCATCTACCCACCTGTGTACCCATCTATCCACCTGTGTATCCATCTACCCACATGTGTACACATCTACCCACCTGTGTATCCATCTATCCACCTGTGTATCCATCTACCCACCTGTGTACCCATCTACCCACCTGTGTACCCATCTATCCACCTGTGTATCCATCTAACCACATGTGTACACATCTACCCACATGTGTATCCATCTATCCACCTGTGTATCCATCTACCCACCTGTGTATCCATCTATCCACTCACTCACTCATCCACCTACCACTTTACCCGCCAATCTACCCAGCATTTACGTATTTGTCCGTCTACTCTTTATCTATCCAGATGGCCACCCCTCCCTCTATCTATCTTCCCATTTACCTGCCCATTTATCTGTCATCTGTATATCCAAGCAAGTGGCCACCAGGACAGCAGTGACCAGATGGAGACTTCCATGCCAGGGAACGGTACTCAGACTTTAGCAGATCTTTGAAGAGACTTTGGGGGAACTGTTAAGGCCACCTCCCCAGTACAGATAACCAGATTCTGATTGAAAAAGGATTTTTGTCCTTGAGGGAATGCCTATAAGCTTTGAAAGGGAAAAAACACCTCTCCTTTGGGGACCCTGGGGCTTTTGTGGAGGAAGGGGCATTTAACCTGGTGTTGGATCTGCCTGTGAAGAGCTGGAAGTGGAGCCAGGGATCCTAACAGGCCAGGGTTTGACAGCAGAGGCTGAGAGCCCTACTGCCTCCCCCTCCTTCCCTGTGTGTGCTTGGCAGTCATGACTACAGCAGGATAAGGAGCTGCTGTGCAGCTGCCTCATTACTGACAGGACCGTGGCTAACGAGGCCTAATTCTCCCACCGCATGCCTTTCCTTTGGTGCTGGCTTCAGAGGTACCTAGTCCCATTAGATTCAGAGGCTGAAATGTGTTTTTGATCACCACATCCACAGACTAGACCCCCTGAAACCTACTTCAGCTTCACACAGGGTGAGCCATATCCGGTGTGATACACCTTTCACTTGAACCCCAGACGCTGATTTTCCAGAACATTCTACCATGGGCCAACGTAATTGATCAGATCCCCAGACACACCTAGAGAGAGTCAAACTTCTCACTGCCTGCAGCGAAGCCACAAAAGCTATTTGCCCAGGTGTAGGCAAAGCTGGAGGGTCGTGTCCTTGAGTGTGGGTGCAGAGGTGGGCTGCACAGTCAGGCACGTGGCCCCTACAGGGTCTGCTCTAATCAGGGAAAGCCGACGATGAGCTACCAACTCACTAATAAGATATTCTGTGCTGTGACCAAAGCTCAGGGGAAGTAATCAGAGCCAAGAGTCAGGAAGCAGGTTCAAAGGACTACAACTTAAGAATGTGTAGACAGGGACAGCTCTTCAAGGGAGTGACATCTGAGCTGAGACACAAGAGGTAAGACGGAGGCAGAGGGCTAGTGAGTGCAAAGGGTCTGAGGCAGATTTGAACAGCAGAAAAGTCGCTGTGGCTGCAGGCCATAAATCACAGTGGGGGAATGGTGTTAGAAACTCTCATAAGGTGAGCAAGAGAGATCAAATCCTGCAAGGCTGGGGCCATGGGAAGGAAGGTTCTGTCTGAAGTGCCATATGGACAAATTCTTTAGAGGATTCTGGTGGTTAGTTTTAATTTGTCAACTTGAAACACTGTAGAAAGGAGTGGGAAGAAGCTTTTGATGAGGGGTTGCTAGATCAGGTTGGCTGTGGCAGTGTCTGGGGTGGATTTCCATTACTAATTGATGCAGCAGAGCTCAGCCCACTGTGGGCGGTAGCATTCCCTGGAGCTCAGCCCACTGTGGGCAGTAGCATTCCCTGGGTATGGGTCCTGAGCTGTAAAAGAGTGGAGAAAGTGAGTAGAACACTAAGAGTTCACTTCTCTGCTCTTGGCTGTGGACATTGCTAGCTGCTTCAAGTCCCTGCCTTGACTTCTCCACAGTGATAGATTGTAGCCTGGGTCTGTACACTTTCCCCTTTGAGTTCTGGTTTTTTGTTTTTGTTTTTGTTTTTGTTTTGTTTTGTTTTGTTTTGTTTTTTGGCCTGAGTACTTTGTCACAGCAAGAGAAATGAAGCTAGGACAAGGGTGAATGACTCTACCACACCTGGACATCTTTCTCTTGTTCACTAGATGAGGAGAAAGTTCTGAGGATGGGAGAGAACCTTAAACCACTGAGGTACCGACACAGCCTTCGTACACCAGGGGATGTGTCTCGTAGGATAAGATGATGTGTCAGCAAAAAAAAAAAGGGTAGTCTGTTGTCCGGTCAGAACAGGCACGATTGGAGGAAGAACTGGACATGGCGTAGGAGACAGGAGATGGACGGACTTTGGGTGCATGGCCAGGATGTGACATCCAGAGTTGGAGAAGGTAGAAGAAGCAGGTCTGGGGACAGGATGTCAGAGAGCTGTGCTGTGGTCCCACTGGAAGAAAAGATGCACTGAGCTGTTGAGGAGACAGTCCTGCATGCACAGCATGCACATCTGCATGCGGTAGAGGAGACTGGGCAGGAGGCAGGAAGTGGGAAGTGAAGTGGTCAGAGTCTGGAGGTGGTGGGATGGGATGGGGCACACAGCACGCTAACTGCCTGGGCATGCCCATGATGCACTCTACCCGAGGCAGGCAGCCTCCATGCCTGTGTCTTCTGTTCAAGGCAAGCTGGTCCTACTTCGACAAAGTCTTGACCAGCCGGGGGACATTTGCCGAGGTCTGGGTTTTTGCTTTGGGCCAGAATGACCTCATCCCAGAGTGGCAAAGCAAGAGCTGGTAAAAGGAAGGTACTGGAGTGCCTTTAGCATCGGGGAAGCACAGGAAGTAGCCTGAGCTTTGCTTCTGGCTGCTAAGTGACCTTGGATAAGCAGGCACACCTCTCCGTCCCTCCCCATCCCTTTTCAACGGGTTGTGTGAGGACAAGATGCAATTCAAGGGCCCTTTGGCAGCTGCCGAGCAAACACCAGCTTTTGCCTCCCCAGCACAGGCACTGATTAAAAGCTCAGGATGGCCATTGTTTATGTCTTTGATTAATTGAACAATTGGGAAACAAATTAATTATCGCTTAATGGAGGCGGTTTGGACGACAGAATCTTTGCAAAACACAAGGCCTGGCAAGAGGAAGAAGAAAGGCGGCCCTGGGCTGTGTGGATGCAAACCATTCAAGTAGAAAAGCTCCCAGGACAGTCTCATTCCAGAGACTGTGCAGAAGGTGGCTCCCTGCAGATAAATGTTGACTTATGGTTTGAGTGGCTTATTATATGTCACCATGCCTCCAACGACAGCAGAGTAATCACTCTGGTGTCACCTGTGTGGAGCTTATCCAAGATGAGAAAAATAGGGGGAGACTTGGGCTCGAGTCTCAGCCATGTGGCTGGTTGTTACCATCATTCAGGGGAAATCTGCCTCTGCCACTGGTCCCCATGGTAAACACTGGGCAGCTCTCCTGAAGCCCAGATGTGGAAGCAGCTGGGGGTGGGCATCAATACCTGCACCAGTGACCCACACAGGCTCTGCTGGCAGGGGCCCTTGGCTAGTCAAGAGATGCTGGGGACTGGGTCAGAACTTGCCAACCATCCAAGCATTTGCATCATTATCTGCTTCCAGGGAACTGTTCCCAGGGTGCACTTGGTGACGTGAGCCCTATTCTATCCTGCTTCCGGGGGGGGGGGCAGGGGTCCGCTTCAGACGTACACACTCCCACTCCCTTCCCTGTCGCTGAAGGCCAGAAGCTTCAAAGTGTCTATCTTCTCCCTGGCACAAAGATACCACAGTGGCTTATGGGTTTGCCCCTCAATGTCGGCCCTCTCTCAGTGTAAGTGACATTCTGGTCCCAAGAGCCTGTCCAAACACTGACTTTACTAGATGGTTTTCCCCTCCTCGTGTCCCAGGTAGCTGCAAACTGAGAAAGGCCTCCTGCCTGTTTCTTCAATAAACCCTCTCTGAATACCCATCTTGGGCCCCCTGTGTACCTTCGAGGGCAATAAGCAAAATCCAGTCCTAGCAGATGGAAAAGTACCGACAGGTGCTCATCAGAGACATGGCTTCATACAGACAGAACCACAGCTTAGAAACCTTACACACACACACACACACACACACACACACACACACACACACACACACATACACAAAGGACAGTTGACCTGGAGCTGAAGAACAAGAGTCCTTGGGGACAGAGAGAGTGGAAGAATATTCTAGATAGATGAGCATTGGGTACAAAGTCCACACAGGTGGAAGGAGAGAAAGAGGAGGAGGGGCAGAGAGTGATCATGTGACCGGCTGGACCAGACCCTTAGGGAGAGTGCTGCAGAGAGGCACTTCCACTAAGAACAATAAGGTTCCCAGCAAGAATTTTAAACATGACATGATTTTAATTTATGAAAGATTAATTTGGCAAATAACAGGGGCCAAATACAATAACTAGGAAACCAGGCAAGGTTTGTTAAATAATTGTCAAACATTGGATATAATGCAGCCTGGGCTTCTGAGTAAAAAGACTGGGAGGCTCCGAGGCATTGGGGCTTCTGCCTGGAGCCCTGTCCCCATCTAGGAAGTAAGGAAGGGGGTGGGTGGGGGCTATAAGACAAAACATAGCAGTCTTGGATGCTTAAGAGGTACATATAAAAACTCGGGGAGACCAAGGAAGCTAGAACTTGGGGAGATAGACTTATACTAAGTGGAGATGCTGTAAAATGAAAGAAGTCTAGAAATTGAATATTAGCACTAAGATGCATGTGCGCAGAAAGAATTTCAGGTAGCCATGGTAACAGCAGCTGAGGAGCTAATTGGCTCCCTGGACTAACACAGGAATAGGAGGCACTTAAGGCCATATTAGCGATGATGAAGAGCCCTCAACTGATCTATCACTGAGACACCCAGTAGAACCCAGAAGAGACCTCTTTTTTTTTTTCAGTGAAGTTCATTATTTATCAAAAATCTCTGGACATGTTGAAAGTTGGGCCATGTTTCAGCCTCAAGGACAGAGGAACTACCAGATTTCATCTCTCCAGTGCAGCACAGGCTGCTGGTGTTGGCTACCAGCTTCCACCAGTTGTAAGCCATGTGAGTAAATAATTTTGTAGGGTGAAAAAACCACCCAGGTGGACCATGTGACCTATAATCTGGAGAATAGTGCCATAGAGACAATCCAAGACATAACAAAGACGATGGAATTAGCAAAGGCGCTAAAATGACTGTTAGAAGCAAGGCATGATGGCACATGCTCATAACCCCAGCACTTGGGAACTTAGGAAAGGAAGATTGCCACCGTAGTTCAAGGATAGCCTGGGCTACATAGAGAGCTCTAGGCTAGATTTGGCTATGTAGTAAAACATTGTGTAAAAAAAAAAAAAAAAAAAAAAAAAAAACACCCACCACCAACAAAATGTAAAAAGCAAAACTAAAAACTATCCATTAGGTGTACATCCAAAAATACTAAGAAAGCCAAGGTGAGCCTAGAACCGTGGCTCCACTCACCTGTTTAAATTCTGACACAGTGCCTCTGTTCGTAGCCTCTGTTCCTAGCTTGTCTGGTCAGCCCAGCTGGAAGGCAGATCACTTCAATGGCTCTCAAGGGGGCAAAGTGTCAAATGCTGTCTGTGGGTTCTGCTCCTGGACTTACAATGTCCATTTCTCTAATCACAGGTAACTCATGATGGGCAGTAGTCCACACTCAGGTGGGAGAGTTCAAGGTGTCCCTTCTGGTCCACAGTCACTGATGTCACTTGTTCTTAGAGTGTGTGCTTGGCCTTATGGTTCCTCTTATGACCAGTCCTTAGCAGAAGCAGTCAGTGTAGTGTTTCTCTCTCAGCTTTGATGTGAGCTAGCTCCTTCTCTTCCCCTCCAGGAATGTTCCCAGCACAGGGCCTGGAGATATAGCATGCATGGTTGAACAAAGGTCTAACCATCACCAGAGAAGAGTGGGCAAGCTGCGTATGGCTGGTCCATCTTTATCCCTCTCCAGTTCTCTTTACGATCTATCTGAGCCTGCCCCAACATGCCAGGTGCCAAGGGGTGTGTCTGAGGCAGACAAGAAGTGTGAGGGGAGCAGTCTTGGGAGACCCAGTGATGCTGGTGAGGGAATGAAGCAGGTGGCAGGAGGGCAGCAAACACATAACACCTAAGGGTTAGATGTTATTGGTGGGGAGTCGCAATGCTGACTCAGGCCTGGGTGCCTGTCACCCCACACGAAGTGACAGGGCAGCAGGTAAAGCAAGCCTGAGAGCTCAAAGCCAGGATCC
Source organism: Acomys minous (assembly GCF_964271855.1). Classification (NCBI taxonomy): domain Eukaryota; kingdom Metazoa; phylum Chordata; class Mammalia; order Rodentia; family Muridae; genus Acomys; species Acomys minous. Next base: position 61,196,284 of record NC_140485.1, on the reverse strand, counting down.
TGACTCTGAGAGGTTTGTCTACCTCGGTCTGTTCGGCCACCCTTGCATGGAGGCCTCCCTCTCAGCTCTGGGTTTGAACTCACCTGTCCCTCATGCACGCTAGGGATCTCATTGCTTAGGCTCCCAGGGCCACATGTAACTTTAGCTCCAGGGGCTCCAAATCCCCTCTTCTGGCTTTGTTGCACATTCATATGCAAGGGCACACATACACATCCCTAATATGAACACACACAAATATTTTAAAGGCTGTGTGATTCTGGGTGTGACGAGTGTTTCCTTCACCTCACCAGGAAAAGCATGGTTACTGTGTGCCTGGTGCTCAGCCTTGGCCAAGGTTCAAGGCATTCATGAAACTGGAAGTTAAAAGGGAGAGAGACACACAGAGAAGCAGAGAGGCCTTGCACCTCTTGTGCAGGCATAGGCTGAAGGTGGAGTTACGGATACAGGGCTGGTGTGGGGTCAAGACATCTCAGGCCAGGCCGGTACCATCTTCCTCTGAGTTCTGCTTAGGGACCAGGGCTCTTCTCTGAGGGCACCAGCATACCTCTGAAGAGCACTGCAGGGTTCCTTTCCTCCTTTCCCGCAGCCTGCAATTTGCATTTTCAGAAGAGCAGACACAGCAGCTCACAAAGTAGATTTATGACCCAGCTTCTTTGTTCAAGTCCCCAGAGCCATCTTGTTTATAGGGCTCCGACTGGTTAGGTACCAGCCAGGAGCTCATCACTTCTTCCTCACCTACCCTGTGACCTTGGGGGAGTCCCACTTCACTGCAGACTTCCTCTACCTGCCCACTTCCTTGTCACTAAGACCTTGGGATCTGAGTATTCTCCTCTGAGGAGACTCAAGTGCTGGCTGGTTTTAGGACTTGGGGCTGGCCTGGAGTGTGCTTTGGGGGCATTTGTATGCAGTTGGAACAGCAATTTTCTCTCGTTGATGCTGGCTTTTGAAAAAAATACACCTGGGCTTCCCAGAAGTGAGTATAATTAGGTAGATTGTAATTTCAATTCTATTTATTTGTTATTTACTACTGAATATGGAACCTAGGGTCTTGGGCCTACTAGACAAGCTACATGCCCAGTCCTCTGTTCACTTTTTAAATTTTGATTCAGGGGTCTCATTAAGTGACCTTGAACTCACTTGGTAACCAAGGCAGACCCCGAACTTTGGATTTTTATTGTATTATTACTTATTATTACTATTACTGTTTTACCTCAGTCTCCTGAGAAGCTGTAATGATAAAGGCCTTCACCACCTGGTCCTGCGGTTTGTTGTTCCCTCCACTGCAGCCCTACCCTCTCTTCTCTGCTTTAGGGATGTGGGCCAAGAGGAAGAAAGTGGTGTCCACTGAGGACCCGCTTGGGCCTGGGGACTCTGTGGGTGACTTTACAAGAATAGCATCAACTTTCCGTCAATGGATGTTTAATGTCCAACTTTTATCTTGTTACTCATGAGAGACTTTCCTCCATTTTTTGTTGTTGTTAGTGGTTTTCTAAAAATCAGAGCAAGACTGGGTGGGAAGCTGGAGGGGACGTACCTGCAGGTAGGTAGGGTTTACTGTCGTACAGAAGGTGGGATCCTGGGTGCAGAGTCCCCTGGACATCCTGGAAAGGGAGGAGGCCATTATGCAGGTGTCATCTACTGAACCACCCACACCGTCCTTTCTAAGTAAACCCTTTCTGCACGACTAACAGAGTCGGAGCTCACTGTATGCCTCCATGATCCTTGCCCTGCCTCCTTCCTCTACCCACACAGAGTGGGCCTGGACATTGCACAAGAGGATGGTCCAATGAGACCCAGCAGCCCAGCCTGGGGGTCCCTTGCTGTGGAGCTGTGAGATCGTCTCCACTGTCATTGCCAACTCTATTTCATGGACAGAAGGAATGAGTAAAGGGCGAGGTTCTGTATTTCTGGATACTTATTACTATTTTTTTTTTTTTTGTGGTGAGCATCCTGGGGGATTGGGTCCTTCTGTGTCCTAGGAAAGCACCCCCACCATTATGACCCTAGTGTTATGGGCGTTTGCTTATAGAATTAAGAGTCATGCTCAGAAATGGCCCCCTTTCTTACTGCTTCCTCCTACATCTGTTTAAGAAATATGGCCCAAGCAGACTTTTCAAAGGCAATACGGTCTTCTAGGCTGAGCCCTTTGTGTGTATGCACATGTGTGTATAAGTATGTGCACAACTGTTCACGAGTGTACTGCTGTGCATTGATATACATTGTGTGTTGGGGGGCACAGAAGTGGGTGTCTTCCTCAGTTAGTCTTTGAGGCAGGCATCTCAGTGAATGTGGAGCTCACCCATGAGGCCAGGTTGGCTGGTCAGTGAGCTCTAGCTATCTCTCTGTCACCACCTCCGCAGCACTGGGATTATAGGGAAGTTAGCTGCACCCAGCTTTTCATGCAGAGTCGAGAGATCCGAACTCAGGTGTTTATCTTCGTGCAATGTTTACCAACTCAGCCAGTTCCCAGGCTCCCAGCTGAGTCCCTTCAACAAAAGTGACATGGGAATTGTAGGAGCTTGAGGCACCCTGACTTCATAACGAATCAGTGTGCGGGTGTTTCGTTATGTAGGCTGCAGGTTAGAAATAGTGTGGGTCTTGGCTGTGGTCTGCACAGATGGGTGTCCCTTCTCCAAGATCGTCAAGATGTGGCGCATGTTAAGACTGAGTAGTGTCACTCTCAGTCTCAGGCAGCCTGGAACACTTGCCTTGTGATCAGAAACAAGAAGGGGAGGGGCTTAGAGTTTTGTTTTGTTTTTTGGTGTTTTTCTTCTTCTTCTTCTTCTTCTTCTTCTCCTTCTTCTTCTTCTTCTTCTTCTTCTTCTTCTTCTTCTTCTTCTTCTTCTTCTTCTTCTTTTACCCTTTTATGTCCAGGGACTACTCGAGCCCCAAATTCCAACCTGGATACCTTTGAGATAGTTTGCTCACCAGGGCCTGGCCACAGACCCAGAGGGAGACCTTCCCCCAACCAGGGAGAAAACCAAAAGCCTGTCTGAGCTCAGTGTGTTTTTGTAAAGGTGCCATTCCACGGAGACTGAATTCCCATGGTGGGACCAGAAGATGTTATAAAAACACTGATCTCTGGTCTGGTCTGGGCTGGTCTGATCTGGTCTGGTCTGGTCTAGGCTGGTTTGGGCTGGTCTGGGCTGGTCTGGGCTGGTCTGGGCTAGGTGGGTGGTGCAGAGATCGGATCACCACAGGCCAGCCGTGCCCCTCCACTGTGAGGCTGGTTGCTGACCTGCTGGGTGGCTGTAGATTAACTTCATAGAGGGTTTCCCTGGTGTGTGTGTGGGCAGCCCCTGACCCAGATAAAGTCTCTACTAACCGTGTGACCTTTACAGAGTGGCAGGGCTGTCTCCCCTCTGGGTCTCTGTGATAGTAAATCATCAAGGGCTGGTGAGAGACAGAGGCCGCATGAGGAGTCAGATAGAGGACAAAGGAGGGGACAATAAATCTAAATTCTTGGGGTCAGTTTTTTTTAATATTGTTTTTACAGTAATTTTTATAAAAACATAATTATGACCTAATGCTACAAATGCCATCATTTGGAGTTCTATTGTTTAAGTCCCTGTCTGTCCTCTTTAGAAACAGGATGCTCAGCGGCCCTGTGCTTTCCTCTCAGGGGTAGACAGCAAGGCTGGGAGGGGGCAGGGACAAAGGGTGAAAGTGCATGTATCCTGCCTGCCGGATCCTCACTGGAGGAGCCCAAACAGGGAAGGCCATCCATCAAATCCCTGCTCTCTGTCCATGACAACCCAAAGGCTCCCCAGACCACAGAGGCCTAGGAAAAACACTCCCCAAAGTAAGCTCAGTGTGTGGGTCTCCCCCATAAGAAGCCGGGCGTGACAAATGTTGGTGCCTATTTTTTTTTCTTTTGTATTTCAGTGCCAGGCTAAAATAGACCATGGGCCCGAGATTACCATGATTTATTGTTTTGTTCTGAAAGTTGGTCTTAGGCTCATAATCTCATGTACGGAGAGACTGTAAGACTCAAAGGTTCCCAGGCTCTCTATTTTCAATAACTCTTTGTAAATGCTCTTTGCTGTGGGCTTAGGAACTCTGTTTTATTTTAAAAATTTAAACCCATTTTCAGAGCCTCAAGGCAGTAGTAGAAAATTCATCCCCTCCTTGTTTTCTTTTCTCTGTCTCCCTCCCTCCTCCCTTTCATCCTCCCTCCTTTATATTTGTTATTGGGGCTGGAACAAAGAGTATCCATCACTGACCTCGAGACCCGAGACCTGGCCCTGTGGCTTTTTGTGCTGGCTTAGGACCCACACTAAGTTGCCTTGGCTGTCCCCAGCCGTACTCTGTAGTCCAGGCAGGCCTTGAAATTGGAATCTTACTGCCTTGGCCCCCTGAGTAAAGAGATGCCAGCCAGCACCACCAAGCCCTTCAGCTCCCCAACACCCTCGACCCCTACCTCTGGAAAATCCCAAGTCTGTCCATGGGCTTGAGTTCGTAAACAAAGAAAAATTGAGCTTAACCAAAGTGGAGTGGGTAGGGGCTCACCTAGAACGTAGCCTCCAGGCCCTGGGAGGGACACCTGTAGGGTTCCTTAGAGCAGAGAACCGTGCTGAGAGGGGAACCCGTCGTCTGCATCCTCTTGTGAGTGATTAATCCTTAGTCATTAATTTTTAACTTTTAGTTTTCTTTTTTCTTTCTTTCTTTTTGTTTTCTATTTTTTTTTTTTAACCACCCAAGCTTACACTTTCTGCCTTGAAGGCCTAAAGGCCAGCAGAGCGGCTCTGGGGCGTTTTTGCAAACACTTAAATCAAACCAAAGCCCCAGTTTCAGGGCTCACCTTACCCACTGCGAGGCTAGGCATGCTCAAGGATTAAAGAGTGGCATCAGGTGTCCCGAGGATTGCACGCCTGCTGCCTTCAGACCAAGGGCCCACAGAGTTTTAATGGCCAGATGCTTATCTAGCCAGAATTCATTTTGATGTGCATTTTACAAGCCACTGGTCAAGATATAAAAGTAGTTTAAGCCCCGAAAAAAAAATTACTGAGGGCAGGCATCGAACAGTTTGTAAATCCATAGGATTTTATGCCTTGCAGAGTACAAATCCTTTTCTTTAGATAATGTAAATTGCGCAGAAGTCATAAATAGGGAAATAAGCACCATCGAGACCCAGCTCCCAGCACAGGAAACCATAGTAAAAGTCAGCTTTGCCACTGTGGCCTGTCACGAGGAGCTTGGCGACAGGGCCTGAAGAGCCAGGTGTTCTTTGGGGTCAGCCATTTCGTTCTCTCTGGTTTAATAACCTTTTCCTCACTTGGCATCTTTGCTGAGAGCTTGCAAGGAGGCCACGGCCGTCTCCGTTCCCAGAAAACTCATTTTGGGGGTATCTGTGTTCAGACAAGGGCTGTTTCAATTTCCGCTCTCTGGCTGCAGTGAAATGTTGGTGCTGTGTGGTTGTTTTATTTATTTTATACATTTTCCTTGGAATGTCTACCTGTGGCCGCTGTGCTGGTTTGGCGGCCTCTTGATTTATGGTGGCTATAAACATTCCAAAGTACACACGTCAGTTAAATAATACCATAACATTACACAGTTACAGTTTTGTTACAAATGTGCCGACAGTGCAGAAAAAAAAAAAGGCATTTTCTGTGCCTCCTTCCCAACCCACATTCCTTCCTGCTACCTTCCCTGTGATGACTTTGGAAGCCACCAGCTCCGGGGAATGAGGGCAGACATCTAAGCGGCTCCCAGCCCCACCCTCCAGAAAATGTTCCTGTTTTCATCAGTATTTGTGTCTAGATCCAACACATATCTTTACAAAGCATGTTTGTGGCCTAATGAGATGGCTCAGCTGGGAAAGGCTCTTGTCAAACTGTGCAAACATGGAGATTTGACCTTTGGAACCTACAGAAAGGTAGACAAGGAAACTGACTTCAGAGAGTTGTTTGCTGGCCCCCACAAGCATGCTGTGACTCATAGCCACATGAACGCACATGCACGGGCACACATGCACATGCATATAATACACACATGCGCACACACTTGCACATATACACACATGTGTGCACATACACACACGTGCGCACGTACACACACAAATACACAAAAGATACTGAAAGAGGGAAGGAAGCCAACCCTACAAAACAGGAGAGTTATCACTCAGTCAGAAAAACCCACATTAGCATCCATAGACGCTGATCAGGAAGAGAGTCCACACAGGTCTTGTTACAGAAAACATGAGACTATACAAAGCTGCAACTGGTGAGGACTGGTAGGGTGGGGAAAGACTTCACACAAAACTGACCAGAATAGAGCAGCCCCTACTGCTGAGCACGCTTCAGGAACAGCGCAGAACCTTCCACAGGGGAGCGCTTGGACAAGAAGTGGCTGGCTGAACCTTTTATTTGGGAGCTGTTCTCCTTGCAGGTTCGGTTCACCCTTCAGTTCTGGCTCAGCAAGCAAGGGCAGTTCCTGAAGGCTCGACTTGTGACTCTGAACTGGGCCGCAGTGCCGTGGAACCAGCGGTGGTTGGTGGATTGCAGGGCTCAGTCAGGCTTTAGGGCTGGTGGGCAAGAGGCCAGGCGTATGAAGGACACATCTCGGATGCATCTCGCTTTGAACAGAGTTCCTGGGAGGGACTTGTGCCCCTGTGGTGTCTCACTCATGGCCTTCTCTCTGTACCACAACTCAGAAGCACTGAAATTTGATACTTTGTGATTTCAAGGCTCCCTGTTTCTGCAAGTCCCAGCATATGGAAAAGTGTGGACAGAGGAACCCAAAGTCCCAGCCTGGGCTGAAACAACGTGTAAGGTCAGAAGGTCATTCCCAGAAGCCCCAGAGTTCAGGTCCTCTCTTATGCAGATCCCAGCTTCAAACCTTTTGTATTTCATGAGCCACAAGTGGAAGCCAGGAATCTAGAAAGGGGCCTTTTGGGGGAGAGGGGGCATTTTAAGGGACAGAGAGAGGGCAAAGTAAATTAAGTGTAAGATGAAAGTGGAGAGATAGAAAATGGGAGCAGCAGGAAGGCGTAAACGGGGGGGGGGGGGGTGCGGGAATCCGGAGGAGACTGTGGTGAGTGGGGGGCTAAGGAAGCCATTTGGAGGCCCACTGACTCACACACACACACACACACACACACACACACACACACACACACACACAACTTACAACATTAATAAGTGGAGGGACAGTGGACCAGATGTGACCTGAAAGAAAAGAGACTACCAAGAGTTAAATGGTATGAGGGGGGTGAGAGGGTGAGGCTGAGGGTGGGTTAACCAAAACTAGAGTTGAACAGAAAAGCCTCGTGGAAGCTCAGTATTTACTAAGATAACTTCTAAATACAACTTTTAAAAAAAAGAAACGGAGTTCCAGTGGAATTTCCTCCTCACAGAAGTGGACGATGTCATTCACAGAAGATGTGGGTGATTAAATGAAAATCCTGGTACAAGGCACACCGTACGAGTTATTGGTCAGGAAGGTCCCAGAGGTTGCCAGAACAAGACAGGCTCTCGCTGTTACCTTTTGTTAGCCACACAATTACACGACAAAGCCCTGAAGAGACCGCACATGTTGGCTGTAAGACAGAAATCACAGGGCTGGAGAAATGGCTTAGCGGTTAGAAGTAAGGTTTTCCAGAGGACCTGGTTTCATTCCTCGCACCTGCATGATGGCTCCCAAAGATCCCAGTTCCAGGAGATACCTCTGTCACCTCTCTTGAGGAGGTGGGACCCGGGGGTAATGGATCCTATGGATGAGTCTGACTAGAGTCTCACGCAATAGCCAGCTTCATTTAGAGCACCAGACAACTTACACTCTAGGGGTTGTGGGGTCCTATGAGTGAAGTTCACACGAGTTCAGGCTGTAAATGCTGGGAATGGCAAGAGCAAACAGCAACGCGCCATCTGCAGTAGCCACTCCTCTTTACTGCGTCCGGCAGGGGCACCAAAACACGTTCTGAGAACAATCCCGTGTTTTGAAGAGACTGAGGTCACATGACTCTTACCCTGTTTTCTCACAAGCACTCAGAATTCTGGACAATGTGATACAATATAAGCCCACAAGTGGCGGGACAGTGGCGTGAGTGCTAGGGTGTTAGTTGACCAATTCCAGATTCAATTTAAGGCCTGCCGTACAGGAAGAAACTCCAGGTGGGGTATCGTAACCATAGTCAAACCTAGGTCACAGGCCTAGGGCAGAAGCTGCCGTCATCACCTTGAGAAGAGGTGTCTTGGCAAACTGCCCTCAAATATCTATTATGTCCGTGACATGCTGGTGTCTGGGCTCCAGCTGTGGCCATCCTCACTTCAGTGCAGCTGTGCTTACCTGAACATGATCTGCACAAGACCAAGGCAGCCAAGGCCTCAATGGCCTTCAGGTCCCAACACATACTAAGGAGACATTGGCAAGAGATGGCTTAAGGGCCCGGAGAGTAATCTTTTGGGTCAACATGGTCTTCTGTGGGGTTCCCTTCCTGTAGCACAGCCTCAGATCAAACACATAGGGCACTTCCAAGGGCAATGCTTAGTGTGTTGTGAAATAACAACAACAACAACAATTCTCACTACAGCCACCTCAGCAGCAACAAAGACAAAACTAATGAATTAATTACAAGAACAGAAGAACCCTTCCTTTCTCCCTTAGAGTACCACTTGGCTCTTAACGTGTCTTTATCGATAAAGTTGTATTGGGATGGCCAACTGGTTTATGTCTGAGCCTTATGCATGTCTAATTCAGACTTTGACAGTGGACCTCGCACACGCTACAGACAAGCTGCCTCATGATGGTGTGAAAGCCATTGCCACTTGGAGAGACTGTAGGGCTCAAAGGTGCCAGGGTTTTTGTTTGTTGTTTGTTGGGGTTTTTTGGGGGAGGTCTTTTTCCAAATTAGTAATACGAGGTGAATTTTCTCACCTGGTACTGGGTGTAGAAAGTGGAGTGCCCTACAGCTCCCTCTAACCCGTGTGATCCCAGAAACAGGCAAAGTGTGCTGGGCTCTCGGGGTTTGGGGTGTCCTGACTTGTCTTTTCCCACCTCACTGGAGTTACAAAAGCGTCCAACTCAGTGCCCTGCTTACGGTTGCTGCATTCTTCCTGCCTAGCTGTTCCGTTTAACATTTGATAACATTTGATAAAGGGTCTGGGATTCCACATCTGGAGTATTTTAAGCAACCCCACCCACCGCTGCAGGTACTAGCCCCATGTGGGGACATGACGGAGAGGGGACCGCGACCTCTGGTATCTTTCGGATCCCACACTGAGTTTCTGAGTCTGCTCTTCTGCTCCGGTTTGGACCTGCTTCGTGACAGCAGGGAGCTACTTCAAGAAACAAAGGTTTTGCTCCCCTGGCAAGGGGGCTTGGGGAGTGAAGGCTTGGGCTAGGGCATGCACGGTGTGTACAGGCCCAGCGTGTGGAAGCCTGTTTGACCTACCTCTTAAATAGCTCAGGAAGTCATCCGCCTCCCACTACCTTCAGCTACTGCTGTGCTGAGACCTTTCACTCTGAACTGACTAGCAGTGCGCTAGCCGCTTTCTCTAATGCCCACCCTTCCTTCCCTCTTCACCCCTGACATTTCCTCTTCTCTCTCTATTCTACCAGCCCTTCACTCTTCATCCATTTCTATTCCTCCACCTATCTATTCATATATTTATTTATCCCCCATGTTTTCTTCTATCCATCCATTTCTTTATCCCCCCCCTCTACCCACCTATACCTCTTGCAATCCTTCCATTTATTTATTTATTTTTATTGATCTCAGCATGCATCACTTCATTCATCCATCCACCTACCCATCTACTTACTCGATGAACATTTATTGGCTTCCGTGTCCCATGCACTACTCTTAGTGCATAGAAAGCAGGAGAGACTGCCTCTAAACCAACAGTCAATGTGAAATATCACAGAGAAGGAAAGAAATGGGCTCTCTCGAAAGACAACGACATCAAGAGTTCACATGGGGAGGGTTGAGTGGTGCAGTGGGTATCTATCACTGGGGAGGGTATGCAGTTGGAAAGATTGCCTACACGATTTATTGCCAAACTGAGAGAGGCCTGAGAGTGAGGGGGGTACCATCACAATTATGTTACTTTGATTGAAACAAAGCTGCACTGGCTGCTGTGAACTGTCGACGCAGGGGGAGAGGAGACGAGGAAAGGGGGATGGGAGCTTTGTGGGGCATGAGTCAGCTGGGAGGTGAAGGGTAAATAATCACCAATCTGAAAAAAAAAAAACAATTAACAGTGTTTCCTTCTGTGGTCTCTGTCTCTCTGTTTCTGTCTTTCTGTCTCTGACTCTGTCTCTCTGTCTCTCTGTATTTCTCTCTCTGTTTCTCTCTCTCTCTCTCTCTCTCTCTCTCTCTCTCTCTCTCTCTCTCTCTCTCTGTGTGTGTGTGTGTCTCGGTTGCTCTGTGTTTGTCTATCTCTGTCTCTGTCTCTCTGTCTCTCTGTCTCTGTGTCTCTGTCTTTCTCTCTCTGTCTCTTTGTCTCTCTCTCTGTCTCTTTGTCTCTCTGTCTCTCTGTGCCTCTGTCTCTCTGTCTCTTTCTGTCTCTCTCTGTGTCTCTGTCTCTGTCTCTCTGTGTGTGTGTACGCACACACACACACACACACACACGCACCTGCCTACATGTGTACTGACTGAGGCAGCTCCTCAGCGGGTGTGGGGGGGGCCCTTCTTATGTTCTCTAGCCACCAGCTGCTCATCTCTGACCTTTCTTCTATTCTCTAACGGGAAACTGCCGTTTGGGACATAGATCTTTGAGCAAGTCTCCCTGCAGAGCTCGGGGTCACCAGTGTCTGAAGTCACCACTGAGGTCCTTGAATTCAGGGCTGTGTGACTTTCTCTTCCCTCTACTGGAGCCTGCCGAGGGCATGAGCCGGTCTGCTTATCCCCAGCCCCAGTGCCCAGCGCATGGGCAGCACTTGGCATGATGCTGTAAAGACTTTTCCACAGGTAGGGATGTGCATGCCAGAGGAGTGGTTAATGTCCCCACTGTGACACTTTGGAGGACCTGTGCTCTGTGCTCACGCTTCACTCCCATCCTGCTTTGTTGACTGGAGCCGCTGCCCTCCCTCCCCTGGCTTATTTAATGTTGGACTTTCATCTTCCTCCTCGCCTGGCTGGCCTGTCTCTACCTCCATCAATTCTCCAAGGCCATCCAAAGAGCCTCATGAACGTGATATTCACAGATGGCTCCTGGGGCCTGCAGGCGGGTGCTGAGCGTCACACCTAATTGCCTGGCAGCCTGGGCTTTTTCATCAGCATCAGCAGGATGGGCAGGAGCTCAGTGAAGATGCTGGAGTCCAGGGGGGGGGCCTGTCTCATGGCTCCTGAGCTGATCTCTTAGGGGGTCTGGGTGATTACGGCCAGCGTGGCTGAGATCGCAGGCTGGAGAATCTAATTTTCTACTGTCCCCACAGGCAGCTCTGCCACCCTGGGAGAGGCCGGGTTGACTTGTCCTCTCTAATTCCTTTGTAGTCCTGAAGAGCAGGGGATAACGCCACGTGCACTCACCACTGAGACATTCCTAAGGCCACACTTTGGTTAAAGGCAGCTTGGATTCTGAGAGGGTGTTGGGACAAGACTCTGTCTAGGCATCCTGGGGCCTTTTGGGTATAAACTGCTTTTACCTCTGTCTCCAGGGTATAAGAAATTATTGGGGGGGGGTCAGCAATAAAGTGGTTCAACGATTAAACACATTTGCTTCCAAGCCTGATAACATGAGTCTGCTCCCCAGGTCCAACAGGATGGAAGGAGAGAACCGCCTCCTACAAGTTGTCCTCAGCCAGACCACGTGTGCAGAATAAGCCACCCCAAAGGCAGCTCTCCCTCCTACGTCACAAAGACCACAAAGCGAAGGCTAAGGCCTTGATCTTGCCTCCTAGAGGCTTCTGTGGCCATGGCGAAATGCTGAATAGTGGCCGTCATTCCCTCCCAGAGACCGGAATCAGTGTTTGGTCCTGAGCCTCTCCCGTGACTTTAGCAACATGATTTATGCTCCCACAGAGGCCAAACTCCAGGCAGGTGCCACCCAGAGTAGCATGGGGGGGGGGGAGGCCTGAGTCCAGCAGGACTGGCTGTGGGGGTGATTAGAGGTAGGTGCCAGGTACCTGGGAAAGCCAGGAAGACAGATTACATGATGTGCTTTCCCACCCTATAAGCTTATAGAAGAGAATCAGAGCTGGTGCAGCCTATGTGGCTGAAAAAACAACCACCAAGCAAGTGTCCAGGGACTACTGCAGATGCCTCCTCACCTTCAGTATACTCGGAACCTGGAAACATAGGGCATGAGGACATGGTCACTGACTTATGTCTCTCATGGGTTCCAGAGCAAGAAAAGGAGGGGTGAATATGGGCCTGTGGGCTTTCAGGGTGTGTCTAGCTCTGGCCATCCCCAGCCCTTCAGTATCTATTTTAAAGGGGTCAGGCAGGTACCTGAAGCACAGAGTGAGGTATGGAGAAAATTGATTGCTTATGTCTAGAGGTAAAGGGATCCCCGATAACCAGATTTTTCTAGCTGTGATGGCTTAGCTTCACAGTCAACTTGACTAGGTTATGTGTCGCCATGGAAACACACCTTCCAGATGTGTTTAAGAGAATGAATGTTTCCAGACCCCACTCTGGAGTAGATGGTGTCATTCATTCCAGGGCCTGGAGCCCTGGCCTCAGTGAGAGGAGAAATTAAGCTGAGCACCAGCATCCGTTCTTGATTGCCGAGCTGCGATGTGCCGAGCTGCCTCCAGATCCTGCCACCATGCTCTCTTGCCCTCCCTGGCTAAGCAGCTGTTGTCAGGCGGTTTTGTCATAGCAACGGATCAAGTAGCAAACACACTTGGGTTTTCATAAGCTACCTTTTGATTTTTAACTTTTCTTAGTCTAGTCCGAAGCAAACTATCTGAAGGCAAGATCAGGGCCTTTGTTTGAGGGCTCCACGCGACTCCTGGGGGCTGGACTTGGCTCCTTGGTCAGGGCTGGAGGTTGTGGTCGGCCAGGACTCAGGATGAAGGAGCTGATGTGCCACTGTGGACTTTGTGCCCAGCACACCCTCAGACTCCCTGTGTTCGGTGTTGCCATCTGTGGTCTCCTTGACAATTTACTTGCTTCCTGGCTCTTTCCTCTTTCTTGGGCCCAAACTCACACTTATTTCCCTGTCCTCCCCAGAGCAAGCCAAAGAGGCCATGATGGAGGCTATAACGTCAGGACCACCACAAGGCCCTCGGAAGGAGGAGGCACTGTCACAACTCACAGTACTAGTGGCAGCCACCTTGACAGGCTCTACCTCACACTTTACAAATGAGGAGAACAAAGGGTGGCATGTTCCCATAGGACAGCCATAGATCCTTGTGGGATATGTCACACCTACATGGACAGTTACTCAAGGCTTCTGCTCCTCGATGGAGCCCTGGCTCCTCCCTAGGCACTGAGGGTAGAGCTGGCCTGCGGTGTCTTGGTTTTGTTCTTTGTTGCTGAGATGAAACGCCCTGACAGAAGCGATGAAAGGCAGAGAGGGCATATTTGGCTCACAGTCGCAGTTTACAGGCCATCATTGCAGAGAAGCCACGGCAGCAGGAATCTGAAACGGCTGTCACATCCCTCCCACAGTTCAGAGTGGAGAGCGATGCACGCGAGCTTGTGCTCAACTTGGTTTCCCTATCCTTATGTAGCCCAGAGCACCCTGCTTAAGGCATGGTGACACCCACAGTGGGCACAGATCCTCCTGTTTAGTACCTCATGGGCATGCTCACAGACCAACCTAATCCAGCTCTCATTCTGATGCGGTTCTAGAATATGCCGTGTTGAAGAAATTAAAAGTGGCATCACCTCCAGAAAGCCTTTTTTCCGGTGACGCCGGAATCTTCTACACTATACATTTCTCTACTTCCTTTTCCTGCTGTGCCCTTGTATGTGGGTGGTACAGTCCACTGTGAACTAAATGTGGGAGCCTGCTTTGCCCACAGTTCTACCCACTACAGTTCTGGGTTGATCAGCGCCCAGTGTATGTCTGTTATAGACTTTGGAGGGGCATGCTCTCACTTCTGCATGTTCTGTGTTTGCAGGCATAGTACTAAATACTTCCCACAGGTGTTTAGTTTATCTTAACTTTACTCTTTTGGGGATGTGGTGGGGTAGAGGGGGCGGTGGCATTGAGACGGTTTCACTATGTAGCCTTGGCTGTCCTGGATTCACTATGTAGACCAGGCTGGCCTCCAACTCACAGAGATCTGCCTGCCTTTGCCTCCCAAGTGCTGGGATTCAAGGCGTGCGCCACCACGCCCAGCTCCCCATTTACTCTTCAAGATCTTACCAGAGGGTAGGAAGCTGGTCATATGGGGGAAGAGGTTTCAGTCTGGCTCTGCCTGTCCCGTCCCCAACCCTCTCCACAGACGCCATGGCAGGCTGGCCGGCACACACAGAGTAACAGTAACTACTCTGAGCTTTGTGGGCTCTGATGCTTGTCACAGCTTCATAACTGCTGCTGTGGGCCCGAAGCAGCCACATGATTGTGTTCCAAGGACACTTTATTTATAAACTCTATGGCAGTGGGATTGGTATGTGGGCCTTTGTTTATGGCCTCTGTGACTGCGTTGAACCAAAGATGCCATTGCATTGCCAGATACCCTGAAATGTGGAGAGCCAGGTGCTAGGATCAAGGAGATTTGATACTTGTTTTCTGGATGATCAAGTGAGTAAATGACAGACTTGGATCACAGGGGGAATTTAGGGACATGATAGACACCCCCCACCCCCTCCCCCACCCCCCGCAATGAGCTCCAGGAGTTTCTTTAGCACACAGCCTCTTCCCTGACACGGGAGGACTGACATGGATGGAGAAGTCTCAGAGAAATCAAGTGTTTGTTCCTGGTCAACCCGGTCTCCACCATTCCTTCTGGTAAAAGGCTCCCATCTTATGGTCCTGCACAGGATGGAGGAAGTCATGCTTGGGCAAGTGCGTAAAGGACACTGTTTACTTCAGCTCCATCACAGCTACCAGGGATTGGCTCACCAAAAGCCCGGCCATTGCCTTGGGGGTGGGGGTGGGGGGTGGGGGTGGGGAGCTTTACAGTGCCTAATCTTCTAAACCACTCAGATGCAAAGCTGGCTTAAGACCTCAGAGGCTCCTGGCACCTCCTGTCCCCACAGAGACTACCCGGGTCAGCCATGTAGAATCTTGCAGGCAGGAGCTCCTCAGCTTCACTGGCTCTCCAAGCCAGAGCCTAGTTAATGCCTTCTATAAAGAGCCTTATTACACAGAACGCAGCGTATTATATTCTCCACCGCCCATCAGCTACGTGCACAGACTGCTCCCTGTGTCCCTGGGCCAATAAATTAGATTTAGATTACAAGGGAAGCAAGGCGGCCCAAATGTGTGAATACCTGCCGGCCGCTGCTGACTGAGATGTCTTGATTTAGACAGCTAAATGGCCCGGTGAAGAGGCCGGGGAGGGCGCAGGCTGCACAGAAAAACCTTATAACCTGGGTGAGCTGGCTTCCCCTTGAGCAAGCAGGCCAGCCAGCGGGGCATGCTGGGCTAATGGGCGCCTCGGATCCCATGTCACGCTCATTTCCCAAAGTCAAATCATCTCCAGCTACCGGCCATTGATTCCGGTTGAACAGTGTGGCCTGACTTTGCAGTCTTCTGACTTGGGGTGCTGTTTTTCACGGGTCTCCAGGGACAACAATGTGTAACCTGAATTATTGCAACATCATGGCTTGGGTGGGCCACTCGGAGGATGGTGACCAGTGAGCAGTTTGTCTTTGGAGCACAGAGGCTGGCAGAGGAGAGGGGCAGCAGGTCTGGGAGGGGCTGACATCAGGACTCCCCACTATAGGTCAAGCTCACATGTTTTGGGGGCAGGATCAGAATCCTGGGGTCCTGCCAGGTTCCTAGGAAACTTGGGGTGTCCACTGTGGACCCCTAGACATACCCCAACTCGTACCCCAACTGTGCAGAGGATGAGACTGAGCTTGACACTAGAGGCCTCTGTGGCTGCTAGCCACCTCTGCAGAGTAGCTTGGTACAGGCTGGCTCCCTCTTAGCCAAAGGCTGGCCCACTTAGAAGAAACCAGCTAATGACACAACAGGAGGAAGAATGGGGGTAGGAGAAGCTTCTGGAAAGAATCTAACAAGAAGGTAACAAGTTCAGGAGATGGAGGGGAGAAGGGAGGGAAGAGAAGGAAGTAAATAGACCCCCCCCATACATACCTTGCACTCCTTCCACAAAAGCAACCTTTGACCTCTGCCCAGAGGCCTGCTCATTCTCTGCTACCTGACCCTGCCATGGAACCAAAGGGCCCAGAGTCCATCCCCAAAGGCTACGTACTGTTTTATAAAGCTAGGTGCTCTGATTTGGGAGGGAGGGTGGGTGGTGGTCTGCTTTTTTATTTTAAAAACAGAGTTGCATGTAACCCAGATGGCGTTGAGCTCACTGCACTTCTGAGGTTGGCCTTGAACTCCTGGCCCTCCTGCCTCTTGTTTTGGGATTCACAGATGTGTGCCGCTAGCGTGGGCTTATGTTGTGCTATGTGTTAAGCCCAGGGCTTTCTGCACACTGGGGAAGCATCTCTCAAATGAATTACATCCGAGGACATAAGAAAATTATGTCTTTCTTGTTTGTTTGTTTGTTTGTTTGTTGTTTTCTAGACAGGGTTTCTTTGTGTAGCCTTGCTTGCCCTGGGACTCACTTTGTAGAGCAGGCTGGCCTCAGACTCACAGACATCGGCTTGCCTCTGCCTCCCTGAATGCTGGGATTACAGGTGTGTGCCAATGCACCAGTCTGCTTTTTTCTTTTCTTTTGGTTGTATGGTTTTTTGTTTTTGTTTTTGTTTTGACACAGGGACTTAAGTAGCAGAGGTTAGCCTCGAACACCTGATCCTCCTGCCTCTACCCAAGTACTGGGATTACAGCCGTGTATCTCTGGGAGAGTAGAGGGCCAGACAGAAGATGGCTGTCACCTCAAGAGCCCTGGCGTGCCTCACCATGGCACGTGCTAGGCTTCACCCTGTAAACCGAGGAGAGCTTTTGCACACATATTGGTAGGAAGGGGACAAGGGTGCTACAGTGGCGGCATCAAGCAGCCCAGTGAGCAGCAGTGGGAATCCGAGAGGAAGGAGGAATGCCTCCAAGAGGCCCGAGTGGACGATAGTGGCCTCCAGGATCTTAGGGAGGAACAGAAGGGTGACGCAGAGAGATGAGAAGGATGACTCAACCGGACTGTTTCTGTCTTCACAGCAGTAGAACCCAACTCAATAGGCACCAGGTAGGAGGAGGCCACGATTAGCCCTATGACTAGGATGGAAAAGGAGTGAGTCACTCAGATCCAGGAGCTCCCGTGATGTCAGCAGAACCCAGACGTCCTGCTGTGCCACTGTTCTGTTTTCTTGTGCCCTCCCTGCCTCTGATGGTAATAATGATGGCCAGTTGAGCTCCTGACTCTGCCATCTTGTTCCTGAAGGTTCCAAAAGAGTGTCCCCCTGCCACCCTCAGTTGACTTTGGTAAAACATTGGGTCATGAGCTCACATCTGGAGTCAGGGTTAGGAGTCAGTGTCCATGACTGTGTACTCTAAGAACAGATAAATGTAGCAAAAAAGAAAAAAAGAAAAAAAAAGAGGGGGGGGGGTGGGCGTGCTGTCTGGAGGACTAGGGGCCTGAGTTCTGGGCACAGCGTCCCCTGTGGGGCTGAGAAGAGTGGTCAGTGCGGGTAGGTCAGGGAGGGGTATATCACGGAGGAACAAGGAGGACGGATTGACAAGGACAGCCTAGGCCCATAGCCTCTCTTGATACCAGCTCAGTGACCACCTGTGATTTCCAGAACCACTTGATGTTCTGTGGCTCCCTTCAATGACATCCTTCTCACCCAAGCAGCCAAAGTATGGACATTAAGCCTTGGGACTTGGGGGACTCTCCCCCTCCCCACTACACGGAGTTCTTGATTTTTCTCTTTCTACTTCACAGCCTTTCCGTTTTATGTGTCGTTTATCGTAAACCACTTCAAATCCTTTTTGGAAGCAGGCAGGGTATAAATTATAAATAGATTTAATTTAAAAAACTCAATAGGCCAGTTTCTCTGTAGGGCTCCCAGCGATCGCTTTGGCTGACATTTCTCTCATTACCTCAGTGAGAGGGGAGGGAGAGCGGGCCAGGCAGGACTTAACTATTGGGATGCTGAACCTTGCCAAGGCTGAGGACCCTGGGCGTCATGGTGCAGAAAGCCTGTTGTCTCGCTTGTGTCTGGCTCCATGGCCCTCCCAGGAGCCCATCCTTCCTGCTGTCATCCCCCCCCCTGCTCCCCCCTACACACCAAGCTTCAGCATGTGCTGGCTCAAGGGCCTCCTTGTAACTTCACAGGGCATAAAACCCTGCAGTGGTGACAACAGTGATGGCCACAGCTGCTGCCGGTGTGCGGGTCAGCTCTGGAGCCTGCTTGCCTCCACGGATCTCTGGGGCTGTGTAGCCTTTAATTCCCAGTCACTGGCCTGTAAATGTAGGCTGTTTTGGCTGTGGGTCACGAGGTGTCCCTGAGAAGGGAGGCCCCTGCGGAGGTGGGTGAGTGGCCACCTTGTAGACTGTAAGTGCAAACACAGCCAGCGGCCTGGGTTGTATGACTTCACATAAGATGGCAGACCTCTCTGAGCTTCAGCCTGGCTGACTGTAAGGCAGGCAGAACTACCTATTGCAGACATTTGACATTTTTCCCCCTTTTATCCCAGGCTGGCCGAAGACATGTTACATAGGTGAAAATGACCTTGAATTCTGCTGTTCCTGCCTCCACCTCCCTGCTGGGATCCTAGGCATGCACCATCATACCACGGTTATGCACTCATCCTGCATTCCAGGCAGGTACCCTACCAACAGAGTGATGTCCCCGGTGACTACTTGAATCATTGAACAGACCTCAAGTGCTCATCCTGGTGCCCACATTACTGTAAGCCCTTAACTCTGACTCTGCCAGGGCCCTGAGCACATCCCTCCCACAAGGCAGGTCATGGGGCAGCTTTTATTTTCTCTTCTCTAGCCTCACCCAAGAGACCTTTGCTCCAGTGGAGGGGAAACCACAGGCTGTTCTGTCTGTCCATCTCTCTGTCTTTCCATTCCTTCTAAATGCCCCCCTGCAATAATGCTTGATCTTTGGACAGAACAGCATGGTGCTGGTGCTAAGTGAAACCCAGTCTAGGCCAGGCTTGAGGAAAGAAGGGATGAAAACAATTTCAGAAAATAAAAGACAGTGGGGGCTAGAGAGGTGGCTTAGGGGTTAAGGGCCTGTACGACTCTTGCAGAGGACCCAAGTTCAGTTCCCAGCACCCACACTGGATAGCTCACTACCATCTGTAACCCCAGCTCCAAGGGCATTTGTTGCTTCTGGCCTCTTTGGGCACCTGCACTCACATACAGAGACACATGCAGAGACACAATTTGAGAGAGAGAGAGAGAGAGAGAGAGAGAGAGAGAGAGAGAGAGAGAGAGAAGAAGAAGAAGAAGAAGAAGAAGAAGAAGAAGAAGAAGAAGAAGAAGAAGAAGAAAGAGCAGTAAGGAGTTGCTGTCGCTGGTTTAGGGGTCATCCTTGGATAGGGCCATTAAGTATGGGGTCTGAATGCTATGAAGTTATATCTGCATATTAGCCCAAGGGGCATGTCCCACGAAAGCCTTCACCTACCAGGAAACTGAGACAGAGGGGAGGACATTCTAGTGGGACTCTAGATGAGAGAAGCATGCGAGAATGGCAAAGTAGAAGGATCCAGAGGGTCCTAGAAACCTACAAGTAGAACATTATGATAGGCAGGTTTGGGCACAGGGGTCCCGCTCAAACTAAGGCACCAGCCAAGGACAATACAGGCTGTAAACCTTAAACCCCTACCCAGATCTAGCCAATGGACAGAACACTCTCCACAGTAGAGTGGAGAGTGGAATACTACTTTCTCACATACTCTGGTGCCTCACCTTTGACCATGTCCCCTGGAGGGGGAGACCTGGTGGCACTCAGAGGAAGGACAGCAGGTTACCAAGAAGAGACTTGATACCCTATGAGCATATACAGGGGGAGGTAATCCCCCTCAGGAACAGTCATAGGGGAAGGGAAGAAGGGGAAAATGGGAGGGAGGGAAGAATGGGAGGATACAAGGGATGGGATAACCATTGAGATGTAACAAGAATAAATTAATAAAGGAGAGAAAAAAATAAAAAAAAATAAAATTGTGCGATGGGGCATTGCAGGCAGAAGGAGGCAACGGCCCTGGGACAGGAAGGTGCTTGGTGATCGATCTCACTGGCCTGTGGAGCTGGGATGGATTGGATCAGAGGTAGGCGGAAGGATGGGAAGCTCTGAGGCTCATGGGCCCTTGGGGTCTAAGGAAGAGGTTTGAATAGTAGTACGCAGGCAAGGCAGAGGGTCCTTCTCAGCCTGAGCTGTGACTGAAGTTCCTAGAATGGAACTGTCAATCATATGGATGGAATGCGGGGGTGAGACTTGCGTGGGACCTCAGTGACCTGAGGTCCTTTGTGGCCTCACCTCCAGGAGCAGTCAGTTGGTCTGGGCTGAGTCTCCTAGGCTGCACAGTGCTCTGTTGTTGGCGGCCTGTCCTCAGCCCTAATGAGCGTGGAGTGTCTGCATTGACGTCATTGGTTCGTGTTCCATCTGTGCAGAAAGTTTGTGCTTTATTAAATATGCATGCACCTTCCATTTCCGAGGGGAGCTTAGCTCTTCTTTTCCTACCTGCCCCAGGCTGGCTGTAGACCTCTCAGTCAGAAAGGAGAATTGATTCATGCCCTGCTCAGAGAAGCCTGCTTCACATCTCTGCCTTGGGGATGCCCAGGCCTGGAGAACCTGAAGAGGAGGACGTCATCCTTGGTCCTGCCCTGAAGGAACTTGCAAACAAACAGACAGCATTAGCACAAGCCAATGTGAGCAGAAGTGGGGGGTCAGCCTACTGTGGCCTGGACTAGTTCTTCTAGAACAGATATCTGTTCTATAGAAGGGGCTGGTGTGTGCACACCTTGGGTTGAGCCACACTGGAAACCCACCTCTTTTTCAGGACTTGTCAGAATCTGAGCTTTATGTGTGCACAGTGGAGTTACAAGAGACGGGAAATAGGAGGCAGCACGCGCCCCTCTACATTGGCCTAGTGACGTGTTATCTTCCTTCAGCTGGAGGAACACCCCTCTCACCCTGAAACATAGACGGTAGGCACCGGGAGAGCCCCACATCCCTAGGTCACACAGGGAGGAAATGAGACGGTGCTAGCAACAGTCAGATGGGGGGGGGGGTCATGCGCTCAAAGATTCCTTCTCTAGAGTGCCCATGTCCCCCCAGTCAGTGTCAAAGACCTCCAAGGCCTATCCCTTTGCCCCATCCCAGCAGAGATCTGGGTAGCTTTGTGTCTGCCACAGCACCAGCTAGGTAAGGACTTGCTGGAGAGGGTGAAGATGGCCCCTAGAAATGTCCTGGTCCATCCCCAGGTCTTCAGTGTGGTGAACTCTCACAAGAACGCCGACTTTCACCTAGCCCTGGACGTTCCTAGTCAGTCCACTGTGTATTCAGTGTCCATGAAGACAACCCCCCACCCCCCACCCCCACCCCCTGCCTTCTGAACTTCCGGTCATCATTGATAAAGCACTAGCTAACCCCCAAAGCATGAATCAAAGCCACTTTGTTTCCGGCACAGGGAGTACACTATGTTCTCGGCCTCACTGCACACATGAACACGTCTATCCTGGCTGCCATTCACTGAGTCTCTGGTCCCTCTCAACCCATGAGAGGATTGTGAGCCTTGAGCAGACAGAGGCAGGTTAGAAACCAGACAGCCTGACTCTGGACCCTGTTTCCTCCTCTCAGCCAAATGGAAACCTGTCCGTATTAGTTGTTTTTCCCATTTCTGTGATAAAATACTTGACCGAAGCAACCGAGCGGGGTCAGGAAGGGCATTGTCCATCTTGGCAGGGAAGGCATGGCTGCAGGAATACGGGACAGCTGGTCACACTGATGTACTGTCAGGAAGGAGAGAGAGAGAGAGAGAGAGAGAGAGAGAGAGAGAGAGAGAGAGAGAGAGAGAGAGAGAAAGAAATATGAATGGTGGTCAAGCTCAGTGTCTCCTTTTTATCTGCCAGGACATGAAGAATGGTTTGCCCACTTCAACTAACCCAGTTTAGAGACCCCTTCACAGACATGGCCTTGTGTGTGTGTGATTCCTGTAAAGTTGACACTCCCCAGTAAACATCACACGAGGGCAAGCGAGGTGGCTCACCAGGCCAAGGGGCTTGCTCTGCTGCAATGGTTTCCTTAAAAACTTGTTATGTTATGTAAACATGTTTTTCTTTTAATCCCAAGTGTGGGATTTTAGTTTGGGCTTTAGTGTATCCACAGCTAATAACTGTCTCCTGTGGGATGTGGTCTTTGTCAATTGGTACAGGCCTGCCTCGTGTGACATGGAGAGGGGCATGGTCTAGGACTCCGGCTTGGAGATGAAGAGAAAGTTTCAATGCGGAGGCGCAGAGGAGACTGCTTGCTGCATTTGTCTTTGGCCCCCCAAAGAGTCCAATTGACCCTAAATAGCTTGGAGAAGTAAAGGGGTCTCTACACCCTCTTCCCACTAACATTCTTAAGAGGTTTCTGGAAGGGAGGCAAAGGCTTCAGTACCCCAAATAAAATAGAGTTTTAAAGCCAAGCACTCTGCAACGATAAGGGTTCATAAAGTTGAAAGGAGAGAACTGACACCACAAAGTTGTCCTTTGACCTCTGCATTGTCCTACAGCATACCTTCTCACACACACACACACACACACACACACACACACACACACACTGTGCACATATGTAATAATGATTTTACAAGTAAGTCATTTTAAAAATTAAAAATGAAAAGGTGGTTGATGGACTTCTCTAACAAGCCCCATACTCATGGACCACTGATGCTAACCATCCGTAGCCACCACGCCATATTGGTTTCTCTGGCCACAGATGTGTAAGTCCCTCCCAGAACTCAGGCTGCTCCCTAGAAAGGGGTTCAGTGTGTGTCAGCCCACGCTCTGAGCTCTGCTGTCTTCTTCTGTCTTTGAAGTCTTCCTACTGGAATGTGAGTTCTGTGAGAGTGGCGGCTTTCTTTGGCTCTTACTGAGTCTCCAGTATGTCAGATCTATCCATCTATGACCATGTATCTATTAATCTGTCACCCACCTGTCCTAGCAATCTACTGTCTGTCACCTGTCTATTCATAATCTATCTTATCACCTACCTACCTGGCTACCCACTAGTAGTTTATTATCTATAATCTAGCTAGAGAGCTATCAATCATCTCTCATCTAAACATCTATCACCTATCTATCTATCTATCTATCTATCTATCTATCTATCTATCCATCCATCCATCCATCCATCCATGCATCCATGCATCCATGCATCCATCCATGCATGCATCCATCCATCCATCCATCTATTTATACTCCCTCTCAGCCTCCCTCCCATTGTACAAGTTGAGTTTTTGCCTCCTTTACACAAGTCAGGGTCATCTGGGAAGAGGAAACCTCAGTTGAAAAAAGAAAAGTTTCATCAGGTTGGCCTACCTGTAGGCAAGTCGGTGAGAGCATTCTTTGGTTTGTTTTATTAACAATTGGTGTGGGAGGGTCCAGGCCACTATGGGTGGAACCTCGGCAGGCAGGTGATCCTGAGTTATATAAAGAAAGAGAGCTGAGCAGCTCGTATGGAGCAAGCCAGCAGGCAGCACTACTCCACGGTCTGGGCTTCCGATCCTGCCTTGAGTTCCTGCCCTGACTTCATCATGGTCTGTGACCGGAATGGTGAAGCGAACCTTTTCCTTCTCAAGTTGCTTTTGTTCGCAGCCCTTATCACAGCAATAGAAAGCAAACTGAGGCAGAAGCTAGTACAGGGACCATGGGGTAGCGCGGTGACAACCATGACCGTGTTGTTCTTGGGAGGCCTGTGGGAGGACTCCAGGACTTTAGGCTGGAAGAAGGTCATTACATGTTCAGAATGGATGTTAAAGGAACTGGGAAGACCATGGTGAGGGCAGAGTGGATACTGAGGGCCCAGCTTGTGAGGTTCCGACCGAAGCTCAAGAGTCCCTCAGAGACTCTACTGGGGCCATTCATGTGCTACTTTGAATTAAGAATCTGTGGTTACTGACCAACTGGGGCCAGGAAGTCAGTTGTGATTAAGAAGAGACCAGCATCATTGAGGTGAAATCTCCCTGGGTGTATTTCTTCGGTGTCACCACACAGAAGTTGGTCATGGTAAGAGTCTCTCCTATGTGGTACTGGCTTTTAGGAGAAATAAAATGGTCCTGGAGAGTAACTGAGGCTGGGCACTGTGAATGGTCAAGAGGCCACTGGTGAAGGTGCAGGTAGCCTTCATCGCGCTGCGTTGATCTAAGGAGTGAGGCGCTCACAGAGGGAGGCTGAGATTACTGCCATGTGGCGGGGGTCAGAGCGCGCACAGTGAGCACGGGAGAGGCTGATGGTGAAGGTGAAGTTATAGT
This sequence comes from Acomys minous, assembly GCF_964271855.1. Taxonomy (NCBI): domain Eukaryota; kingdom Metazoa; phylum Chordata; class Mammalia; order Rodentia; family Muridae; genus Acomys; species Acomys minous. The sequence goes on along the minus strand of NC_140485.1, from coordinate 61,171,844 downwards.
GGAGAGCCCAGTACACTGGAGGTGACAGGTCTGTGGGATGACTGCCAGAGACAGTGGCAGTGTGCTGTGTGCGGTGGCACCAAGCTTGAGCCTACTGAACAAACTGCCTAAAGTCGTGAGTGACAGAGGCAGAGGATTTGAGCTGTGTAAGCACTTGGAAGTCCTGAAGAGATCTCGGACGGGTTTCAGACCCTGGACACTGGGTTTGATTCAGGTTGTTGAATTTTGGTTTTGCTTTGATCTGATTGTCTCTTGTTCTTCTCTTTTGAAATCAGAAGTATGTAACTTAGCTTTTTTTTTTGTTTTTGTTTTTTTTTACAGGAGCCCATGATTTGGACTTTTAGAGAGACTTTGGGTATTTTTTTTTAAGAGACTGAACTTTTAAAGACTTGGAACTTTTAAAAGCTGGAATGTGTTTCGTACTGGGATATTGATGTTAACATGAGAAAGTATTTTAGTGGTGTGTTTGTGTGTTAGGTTGAGGAGGGGTCCATTATGGTAGTGTGTTTTCCATCAACTGACACAACCTAGGGACATCTGGAGAAAAGCAACCTCGACTAAGAAACTGTCTCCACCAGAAAGGCCTGTGTAAAGTCTTTGGGGGCATTTTCTTCCATAGTTATTGATGTCAGTGAATCCAGTCTACTGTGGGCCAGTGGACCTGGGTTGTAATAAGAAAGCTGGGTGACTTCTTTTGAGTTGTATGTCAGAGTTGTCTAAGAGTCTCCCAAAACATAGGCTATTACATTGCCCTTGGTTGCCCCTTGCTTTAGTTAGGGTTTCTATTGCTGTGAAGAGACACCATGAACAACACACCTCTTACGTAGGAAAATGTTCCATTGAGGATGGGCTTATAGCTCAGAGGTTTAGTCCGTTATCATCATGGTGGGACCCATGGTACCGGAGAAGGAGCTGAGAGCTCTACATCTGGATCCACAGGCAGAAGGAAGGAGGGCGAGACAATTGGACCTTGCTCCAGCATTTGAAACCTCAAAGCCCACCTTCAGCGACACACTTCCTCCAACAAGGTCACACTTCGCAATGGCCCATGGGGCCATTTTCATTCAAACTGCCACAATCTCTAAAGTCAAAAGTAAGTCCCTATCACTAAAGCCACTATGTACTTCAAACACGGGACCAAGAGGACTTGAGGTGGATATGACCTGAAAGCTTTCTCCCTAAAAACTGGTACTAGAAGATACCATGTAATCTTCCAAATGAGGGAAGCAACCAACAGTCCTACATGGCTAAGAGACAAAACAGTGGCCAGCATGTCACAATAACTCCAAGGGTTCAATAGTGGCACGCACACTTAGTTGTCAACCAATAGCTCTCGAACTGTACTTGAGCCCACTCAACAAGAAGGGAAGCAGGTCAGATACTGGAAGCCTAGTCTACTATCCGGGGCTAATGACGTCACAGATGTTGCAGGGAAACCTACAGCCACCACTTTACTAAATGAGCATAACCCCTAACTACATCCTAAACAATTGGGTCCACAGATGAGTGAGTTCTCACCTCTCATCGAGGCAACTTCTCCGTGCGACAGACAGAGACCGTTAAGATGCGGAGTTGTGGATACATTTACAACACAGCTCCTGCACAGGGTCAGGGACTGTTCTTGTGACTTTACTGGCGGAAAAATATGTGGCTACCTTATGCCCTTGTCCTGAGAATTTGCCTGAGGTTAAATTGTAAAGTAATGGATTAATAATCTCTTTGGTGGAGATTTCAAATTGACTAATACTGACTATGTTGCATTACTCTTAGTGATCACCATTATGCAGGTCTATAGTGAAAAAGAGCTAAAGGAAATGCTAGCTGTGCTATCTGAGGAGAAAGATAGCAGCCAAGGAATTTAACATTGGGATCAAAGTGTAGGCTGAAAGATATACAAGATTAGGGGGAAAAACAAAACAAACAAACAAACAAACAAATCACATCTGCAATGGGATAAAGGGAAGAATGCCCAGGGTAAGACGACATGCAGAAAAGCTTCCAACTTGCAAAAGGAAAAGACCTACAGAATGAACAAAAGTTACTGCAGTGTAATTCAAGGGGCCAGAATCTACCCCGGCAGGACAGTGTCATCCATGTGGTTCTGGCTTGACGTGATGAAGAATCCATGAGTAAAGGGGTTGCAGAACTTGTCTCCACAGTTAAGGAAAGCTAATGGAGCCAGGCTGCGTGTGTGAGTGACAGGCAGTGCCAGCATGGAGGCCCTGAAAAGGCAAGCAGCCTTAAGCCAATGCGAGAGTGAAACCTGGAGACCCCAAGGTTTCAGAGGTGTCAGAGCTGTGGGATTCCCGCTGAGGAGATGTGCACACAGGGAGTAGATCCAGCCCAAGAGAAAGATGTTAGCAGAGCTAAAAGGGAGGTTCTTTGACATAGGACATGGAGTTTGCACTTCTGGGTTTGGTCTTGCTTTGATCCGGTATTTCTTTGTTGTGGAATGGTAATTTATCCATTTTGGAGTGATAATATGTGCTCTGGGCCATTGCAGGTTTTAGGTATGCTATTTGGGTTTTGATTTTATAGGGAGTTACAGTTATGAGATTACCCTGAGTCTCAGGAGAGACTTTGGACTTTTAAACAGTGCAGAGACTGTGAAAGACTATGGGGACCTTTAAAGTTGAAATGACTGCATTTTGCACTATGATGTGGCCATGATAATTTGGGCACAAGGGAATAGAATGGGATGGCTTGACTGAGATGTCCCACATAAGTCACAGATGTTTGAATGCTTCATCCCCAGTTGGTGACTGTTTGGGAAAGATCATGAGGCATGGACTTGTTGGAGAAGGTGTGTCACTGGGAGTGGGCTTAACATTTCAAATGTCCCACAATCCCCAGTGCAGAATCTCTGCTTCTCTGTTCGTGAATTGAAATATAAGCTCTCAGCTGATTCCTCAGCACCTGCCGAATGCCGTGTTTCCTGCCATGATGTTGACAGACTCACATCCCTTGAACTGTAAGCCTCAAATAAAGCCTTCCTTCTATAAGTTGCCTTAGTCATGGTGTTCCATCACAGCAATAGAAAAAGTAACTAAGATAGAAATGCTAACACAGCAAGGGGAAAGCGCATGAGGCCTTGACTCTAGACAAAGAGCCAAAGGCAACTAAGAAATGCTAAGAACAAGAGAAATAATCCCCCCCCCCAAGGAAGAACATACCAACTAGTGTATATATACAAGTAACATTATATAGATTGAGCAGGTTGTATTTATATATTTATGAATACACACACACACACACACACATACACACACACACACACACATACACCACACACACACACACACACACACACACACACACACACACACACACACCAATAATTAAAGAAAAGGAAGACATGACTTTGGAAGAGAGCAAGAGAGCCAAAGAGTTAGTACATAGGAAGGCTTAGACAGAAGAAAGAGGAGAAGATAAATGATGTAATTATAACTCAAAACAGAAAATAAAAACCCATATAAGTTTTTTTAAGGAGGAAAGCTGAGCAGGGCATGGGGAGCCGGGTGAGAAGCCACCTTCTCTGCAGTCCCTGCTTTGACTCCTGTCTTGGCTTCTCCAGATGAGGGGCTGAGAGGTCAAAGAAACCCTTTCTTCCCCGACCTGATTTCAGTCACGGTGTTTATCGCAGCACTCAAAAGCAGACTAAGACAATTATTTGTCACCTATCTATTTCTCTATCATCTATCTACTTACTGATTATTATCTATCATCTAACTATTTCTCTACCATCTTTCTTTTTATCTACGTCTCTCTGTCATCCATATTTCACCTTTATCTATGGACCTACTTATCAGCATCTATCTTCCCCTCCCCTTACCTATCCCATCCCTATCTATCCATCACCTATCATCTGCTGCTATCATCTATGTGGTACCCATTTTCTATCAATATGGGTCACCTGCTTATCATCTATTATCATGTACCTGCCATCTCCCATCATCTACCTATGCATCATCTTTCTATTTGCCTGTCATCCCATCTCTCCATTTGCAACGAAAATGAGAGCCCTCGGAACAGTCCATCTTGTCACTTTCTGCTTTCCCTTGACAGTTCATCATAACCTCCCTCCTACTCCATCTCTCCACTGCCTGGGTAGCAGCATGTGTCATGCGTGGTCATTTGCTCAGCCAATTATTCCTGAGATGCTTGGGTTCCCCCCGCCTACTTAACTCCCGCCCCCCCCCCACCTCTCCATCTTCTCAGATTTCTGAAGGGCACAGCAATAGGGCTCCCTGTTTTTCATCTTTGAGAACATCTGTAGTTATTTCTTCAGAATGCTTGAAGGTAAGGGTACCAGGTCAAAGAGTGTGTGCCTTAAAGGCTTTGCTTTAATAGTAATAAAGCAAATATTTTTGGTGTTTTGGTGTTTTGAGACAGGGTCTCACTGTGAAACTATGGATGTCCTGGAACTCACTATGTAGACCAGGCTGATCCCAAACTCACAAAAAAACTGCCTGCCTTAGCTGGGCGTGGTGGTGCACGCCTTTAATCCCAGCACTTGGGAGGCAGAGGCAGGCGGATTGCTGTGAGTTTGAGGCCAGCCTGGTCTAAGAAGCGAGTCCAGGACAGCCAAGGCTACACAGAGAGACCCTGTCTCAAAAAAAAACAAAAAAACAAAACAAAACAAAACAAAACAAAAAAACCCTGCCTGCCTCTGCCTCCACCTTCCAGGCACTGGATTAAAGGCACAATCCACATCTTCTGGCTTAAAGTAAACATTTTGATGGGCCTAAATGTTGGCTGATAATTTCATCAATAAACGGTGACATCTTTGGATTATCAGAAACTTGACTTTTTCCTGAGGAACTTGTGCTAAAATGAGAGCTGCAGTGAGGATGACGGGGAGGGTCCGACTGTCTGGGTGACCATCCTTGTGCCCCTGAGTTTGGCCTGGACAGTGATTGGTACCGAGGGCATCTCTTGCATGTGACACCCTTCTAGTGATGTTTCCTGTGGGGCGACATCCACCCAGCATCTCTCTGGCTCTATAGAGAGTCTAATCTACCATTTTATTTGAACTTTTGGGAGTCTCTTTAACATATGGCACTGTGCTTCTAGATCTCTGTCTGTTTGGCCTCTGGGACCTGGGTCTGCTGTAGGTCAGAGACCAAGTCCCAGGTACCCAAGATCGTGAACGTTTAAACCCTGTAATCTGAGCTGGGTTTAACTCTCAACTCCTTGCTTGTTATGGAGTCTAAGGCAGGTGGTGGAAACTCTCTGACCTTTAGGGTGTGGTGTCTCCATGCCCCAGCAATGCCACGTGCTCCGAGCAACTCAAAAGCTGACTGGTTGGCAGAACACATTTCAACCAACTACGCAGCTCAGTTTAGGGCACTTTGGTTCACATGTATTTTCCCTGAGGCCAAGAGAAGCCTTTAGGAGATCAACAAATGGACATCTGTTATCTTCCTTTGCTGAAGATACCTCAAACCCAGGTACTCTATCTTCTTGGTTTTTATCGACTGCCTCATATCTGGACTGCAGGTGTCAGATGAAGCTGGGTGGAACATGTTTCATGAGTGGATGAATGTAAAATGGTCAGAGAACCAGGTCAAGTATCTCTTTATTCCAGGTATCTGCAGAGAGATTTGGGCATGGGGGATTCCTCTGCAGTCCTGGGACAGAGCGAGAGAGGTGGAAGGGAGGAGGGGGGTCCAGCCTTGAGAGAAAACTGGGAAAGCACCATTTTTCATTACATAAAGGCATCAGTCAAGACCCTGGACATAGGAATATGTGGGGGGGGCAGGGAGTTAATCACAGACTCACTACAGCCCACTAGGTAGCATCTGTTCCATCTAGGTCGCTAGGCAAAGGGCGTGGTGGCAGCTGACCATTGTGTGAGCACAGCAGCATCTATGTGGATGGGGAGCAGAAACAACAGATCCTTGTGTCTGCATTCCATCAGGGTGCCCAAGGGCGGAGGCAACAAGCCAGGGTGGCCCACTAGAAGGGCTGAACCTCTTAGCTTGCTCACGCGTATACCCACGGTGTTCCTCTCAGCCACAGGTACTGCCTCCGATGACCCTAGAAGAACAATAATGACAAACAGTGAAGGTGACCAGCAGTCAGGGTGCCCCACAAGGTGACACCAGACACAGCACTCAGGAGGTTCCTCTCGGAAGGCCGTTGTCACACCTCTGTCTCCTGTCCCTTCCAAAAGACATCACTTGATATGTACCCTCAGCCCTAAATAGTAACAGCAGACTTTGAGACAATTCTTATGGCTGTGAGTCTCAGCATCTGCTTTGATCCCCCACTGGGTGGAGTCTTTCAGGGGACCTCATGGTAGGCTCCCGTCCTGTTCTTTCTCTTCAACCACTTGTAGTGCCTATTCTATTCTATTTGTCCTTTTGAATGAGGATTAAGCTTTCTCCCTAGGGTCCTCCTTGTTATTTAGCTTCCTTAAGTCTGTGTATTGTACTGTAGTTATCCTGTATTGTGTGGCTAATATCCACTTATAAGTGAGTATATACCATGTGTGTCTTTCTGGGTCTGGGTCACCTCACTCAAGATGATCGTTTCTAGTTCCATCCATTTGCCTGCACATGTCAAGATTTCCAACCTTTGAGGTGAAGCGCAGGGAGTCTTATGGAAGAGTTGGGGGATAGAAGGACCTGGAGGGGACAGGAGCTCCACAAGGAGACCAATGGAAGCAACAAATCCGGGGCTGCAGCGGGGATGTGGTGTGGTGCTACACCATGCACCTAGGGGTGCATTCTAGGGGTCCTAGAATCCCTGCTCAGGTGTAGTCGATAGACAGCACAGTCTCCTTGTGGGTCCCATAATGTAGGGAGTAAGGGCTACCTCTGACATGGACTCTCGTGCCCACGCGTTGATTGCCTCTCCCTGTCGGGATGGGCTTGCCAGGCCACAGAGGAAGAAGATGCAAGCAGTACAGATGAGACTTGATAGGCTGAGGTCAGATGATAGGGGAGGAGGGCTCCCCTTTTCTGAGGACTAGGGGAGGGGGAGGGGGGACAAGGGAGGGAGGGTGGAACCTGGAGGAGACTACAGTCGGGATGTAGAACGAACAAATTTAAAGAAAAAAATTTAATGCCTATGGGATGAATGAATGATCCAGCGTCAGGCAATGGTTGGCCATTGTCCTGCTGGGAACATCATATGTGTATTAAAACAAGGGATTATGGGGCTACAAAGATGGCTCAGTGGTTAAGAGCACCAGCTGCTCCCAGAGGAAACACCCACATGGCAGCCACAGCCATCTGTAACTCCAGTTCCAGAGGATCTGAAGTCTCTCTCTGCCTTCTGTAGGCATAACAGGGGTGTACAGACAGACATGCAGGCAAAATACTCCTATCCATGACTAAAAGGAAGGTAAAGAATTTAGGTGCCAGTGACGTGGAAGAAAAGAGCTTGGATTATATACATGGATCCATTGCAGTCACCAGAGTCTTAATGAGGAGAAGGCAGGAGGGAAGGAGGGGGGGATGAGAGAGACAGATACAGAGGTAGAGAGAGTCAGAGAGAGACTGGAAGTCTCTGCTAATTGTACAGGTAGTAGTGGGGCTGTGAGCCAAGGCCTGTAGCAGTTCTTCTGGTCCCCTCCCTCATACCCACATTTTAGGACTTTTGGCCTCTAGAGGTGTGAGCCAATCAATTCTCAGCCTGTTGGCAAATATCAGCTATGAGTGAACAAGACTGTTCTGAGCTGCTGTGCCTTTGTTATAACAGACAGAGAACTCAAGCAAATTCAGTTGGGAAAGACCACTGTACTGCAGTGCACCCTTGCTGCCACCACCACTGTGGGTTCCCTGGGGGCTCTGAAAGTGAGAAAGGAGCTGGGTGGGTAAACAAGAGGCAGAGGTTTGGTGCTGCACAAAGCCCTGCCTGGGCCGTTCTCACTACCTACCTGCTGGTCTCATGGTCCAGTCAGCGGCTCTGGGATCAGTGGATCAAGTGTTCTGTTCCAACAGGCTTCTGGCTCCCTGAGGAGTTGGACAGGGTGAGGCCCTAGTGCTTTCTAAAAGTGTGTGTGTGCATGGGGGTGGCGTGTTGGGGGAGAAGGGGCTTTGCCTAGAGCAGCTTTGGGAAGCCAGGAGTACGGACTTAGGCTCATTAGCTGTGATCTGGCTGGCCCTGATGAAATCAGCCAGCCCTGGGGTGAGAGGTGGGAAAGGACACCCCGGTCACAGACGAGACAACCCCCGTTACCACATTACCACCATCCCCTCTGTCCTCCTTGTCGGACCTTTTCTCCATCTTAGCAGCCATTGCAAGCATTTAGTTTGCCCTCTGCCACATCATTAGCTCCCGGGCATGTCATGAGTTTCCTAATGGGATCCGTCATGTCTAAAACTTGTCTGTATGCTGGTTCAGTAGGGGAGAGCTTGGCGTGGATGGGGAGCGGGGGGAATGAGCACAGGTCCCTTGTTGCATCTTCAGACTCTGTGGCTCTGGGCCAGTCTCTGAGAGTGGCTTCAGGCAGCTGTAATCCTCCTTTTGGGTCGTAGGGGGACATCCTGTCCCTCAGCTGTCTGGGAGTTGGCCAGGTCATGTTCAGCCCGGTCGCTGATTCCCAGTGCTCGGCTCCCAGGATGTTCCTTCCAGATGTCGGCTGAGTGAGGAAGGAACATGGGAGGGACAGCTGCTGCCCCAGCTTGGCTACCCATCCTTGCTGTTTCCCCCTCCTCTCAGCCCTCTCTTTCACTCCCTGATGCCTAAATGTTGATGGTTTTTTGGAAGGTTTTTTAAATTGCCCTGTAATTATTTTCAAAGAGCATCTTTGGAAATCAGGCATTTGATGTTTAGGGACATCATGCAGGTGTCTTTTATATTCCCTACCCCATGGGGACCGCTAGCTTCCCTGCCATCCGGAAGTCAAGCAAAAGCAAAAGAGGCCACTTCCTGCCCATCTCCCGAGACATTTGGCCTCAGACATCTGTGCTGATGGCTGGCTGGAGGAAGGGGTGCATGTGGGGAACTGGGGAACAGATCACAAGTGCTGGGCTTGTCTGTGCTTCAGATGATCTTGGAGAAGGTATAGGCTACATGTTCCGACACACCCCATGGGCCAGCCATTCTGCTAGAGATTTACTGGTGTTCCCAAATGATTCTCTCTCTCTCTCTCTCTCTCTCTCTCTCTCTCTCTCTCTCTCTCTCTCTCTCTCTGTGTGAGATAGAGACAGACAGACAGACACACACACACACACACACACACACACACACACACAGAGAGAGAGAGAGAGAGAGAGAGAGAGAGAGAGAGAGAGAGAGAGAGAGAGAGAGAGAGACTTCTTTTGAACAAAGCTTCTCAGTACCTTTACTATGCTAATCTGTGGGCTGGGGTCATAGCACTTTGTCAGGTGTGCCCAGGACTCCAGGTTCCTTACTCATCACTGCAAGCGAAAAACTATTCTGGAAGAGTGTGGATGGTGCTGGTCTCTCCAGCATGAGCTCTGTTTAAGAACAGCGGTGCACACAGCATCTTAGGGAGGAAGGAGCCTTCCTGGGGTCTCAGAAAGATCCACTTGATCCAGAGGACAGGGGCCACCAGCCCACCCTCACTGCACTGTCGCTGGTCCCGAGTGGACGTGCTTGACTTTGTTCTGCAGGAGCGCCTCCTTTCGGGACACTCTGGGTATTTACTGAGTGAGGACTTGCGCGTCCATGAGCCTCTGCCAAACAAATGAGAGGGCCCTGCCAGTTTGTATGCTTGCTCTTGTCTTTTGTGCCCAGAAGGTGTGCTTTTAGGCCTCTGTCCTTCTTAAAGAGCCTGTCCAGGGTTAATCCATACGATCGTTTGAAGACAAAGCCATTATCTCTGCTTAAAGGTTAATGTGTTTTGCCAGCAGTGTGGAAAATTCAAGTATTCTCCATTCTCCCTGAGCCTAGTAAAGGCCCCTCCTTCTGGAAAACAAGGTCTCAGAACACAGCATAGGAATCCCTAGCAGAGAGAAGACAGTAGGGTAAGGCAAGGCCCTAAAGGGTCACTACATAGAGAATGGTCCCTTCAGGTCTTGGAAAGCTGTCCCCCTCCCTGCCGCCTCTCCCCCCTGGCTGGCCAGTCAGGGCTTCATACTGTCAGCCTCCCCTGCTTGCCACCTCTTGTCAAATGTGCCCTCAGCTTGAGACAAAGCAAAAGATAAAACTGACCTCCAATTCTAAAGCAAACTCAGATTGACATCTACCCATCAACCATGGGCAGAAAGTGGCCGTGTGTGACTCAGTCACAGCCCTTGTGTGCCCCTTTCCTGTGGATAGGAGGCCTGAACCAAGCTAGTCTCAAAGCAGGCCTACCTGAGGCCTGTGTGCTGAGCACCCTGCCACCGTCTTCCTGCCTGTCCATAATGCGGCCACCTTCAGCTCTTGATCTCATTCCAGGACAGGACGTTCTTCTAAAGGTTTCTCTAACATTGCCCTTCTAGCTAGCTACAGCAGGCCTACGCCTGCTTTTGTTGAATAAAGTTTTATTGGCACACACACACCCAGCGTGCCTGCTCATTTACATACGTCTTATGCTATGGTGACAGTTGAGTAGTTTTCAACAGGCACCCTGGTTGCAAAGCCAGTGGGGTTTACTACCTGACCCTCAACAGAGCAAGTGGGCCAGGGGTGTGTCACCTACTGCCCCTATCTGCTCAACATCTTAAGCAGTCCAGCAAAGCCCAGGGCTGTGAGAGCTCCAGAGCAGCAAGTAGGGTGAGGGTCAGTCCATGATGAGCTTGCTCGAAAGTTGTAAGATGTGGGAATGGGGTCCCTGGGTCAAAAAACAACCCGCTGTGGGAGCCCCACAATAGCCATAGCTATAACGTGTCTCACAGTAGCTGAGATACAGGAAGAGGGATGGAAGAGGCAGTGGACCAGTTGGCCAATGATTGGCACTGATTAACAAAGTCTGCTTGGAGGAAAAGACTTACATATAGCCCTGAATGTTGAGAGAAGGAAAGTGGGGTGTGTGTGTGTGTGTGTGTGTGTGTGTGTGTGTGTGTGTGTGTGTGTGTTCCTCACAGCCCAAGCACATACCTAGGAAAGGCAGGGGATAGAAGCTTGGCTTTTTACCTCATCTTTTATTTTCCCCTTCTATGCTAACAGGATAGACCTAGACATGTGATCATCCAAAATAAGGACCCAGCTTCCCTTGCAGCTCCATGGGGTGATAGGTAGATTTGGTTCTGAGTGATGGGAAACAACATACTATGGGCCATTTCTAAACTACTTTCTCAAAGGGAAGTGGCCAGAGCCCTCACTGTTCCTTTATTCCTTCTCTCTGCTGGAATACAGATGTCATGGTAGGGAGTCAGAGCAGCCATTTTGTATGTTGAAATACAAGCTGCTACAGTGGCTGTAGAGGAATAAGTGGAGGCGAGTGGGGTCTCCAAAGACTTCAGAGATGCTCCAGCTGCCTGGGAAGTGAGAACCACCCATTTCTGTGTTACTAAGTACTTGATTATTTTGGGTCAGTTGTAGCAGCCAAATCTGTAATATGAGACACCCATAGAGCCCTCGATGTAAACATACAACCTAAATAAAGACAGCGTTGCTATGTATGAAACATCACTCGGAAATTCTGGGGCCTTCACCTCCCAGCTGGCAGGCAGCATCCCCCTACCACAGACACACACACACACAGACACACACACACACACACACACACACACACACACACACACACACCCTGAGGGTAAAGTACCCATGTAGAGACCAATGGAGAGTCCTAACTCTCTGCAGTCTTAACTTTCACCTTGTCCTCCCCTCCTTTGCCACAGATGGGGCCAATATGTAAAGAACCCCAGCTCAGCCCCCATGCGAGGGGCCCACTGAGAACAAGAGCCTGGAAAAAGACTGCAGATGGGCATACCAAGATGTCAGCAGAATAATTCACCAGGCTCCTCTGGCCTCTGTGGAGAGGGCGCAGGGCGGGGCTGCCTCCCTCCCAGCCTTTCCCAGAAAAATCACCGGAGCGCTGCCAGCGAGGGGCCTGCAGCCGAGGCCCCTCCAATGCAATCAGCCGTAATAACTTAATAGGCTGAAGTTGGGGGCTCCTTCTGCCGCCCAGCGCCTTCGTCCTCAGCAGCCTGGATAATCTGAGAAGCCTCCCTCCCGGCCTGCCCTCCCACGCCAATTAGCTCCCTCTCTCAGGGACGTGTCTGCAGCCCGCCTCTCTGCTTCACTGGCAGAGTGGAGGGGAGCATGCTTCGGGTTCCCACTCCCACCCGTGTCCCAGCACAGACCAGAATGCTACCACAGGAAAGGCTGGCCATCACCCACAGCCACACACACCCATAACAGTGGGAGAAGGTGCTACAGGGAGCCAGGAGGGTTGCCACCAGGGCGGGGATTCAACACGCAGTATTTCATGTTGGATTAAGTGTACTATGCAGTTGAACGCTGAGGCTGGGGCTGGAAAACAAATGTTCCAATGTCTTCGTGGGTGACCTCCAAGCTTCCCCGGGGCCCCTCACTCCTCTCATAACTCAGCTTGTTGGCTTGGGGATGCAGCTGGAACCCTAGGATCTGTCCACAGCTCTTCCAGGCAGCCATGGTCCCCCTTTGGAGCCAGCACACTGACACGTTGAGGGTGGAAGCCCATGTTTCCATTCGGCTGGGCAGAGAACCATGTCTGAGTTCATCTTTGCAGGAGTTCCATCTCCCGGGCAAGAGAAGGAGGTGGGAGGGATCGGTTACATGCCAAGCACGTGAAGGCCATTACTTCAGAAAGAGCTAGCTCTTCAGGGAACAAGGGTCTTTTTCTTTCTACGTATCCGTCTCCCTATCCTTTCCCCTTCTCTGTCTCTCAGTCTCTCACTCGCACACTCTCTCAGCCCCCTCCCCACCGTGCCCGCGTGTAGTACATGTGCAGGTGTGCCTGTGTGTGTGTGTGTGTGTGTGTGTGTGTGTTGTAGGCCAGAGGAAAACCTTGGGTACCATCTTTAGAAACAGGGTCTCAGGCCTGAAGCTCACCAATTAAGCTAAACTGGACAGCCAACAAGTCCCAGGCATCCTCCTGCCTCAACCGCACCCTCCCCCAACAATGAGATTACAATTGTGCACTATCATGCCTGGCACTTTACAAACTTAACCATCCTCCCAGCCCAAATAGACCTTAGCCTTTGTCAGCCTACCTACCTACTTACTCATTCATTCATTCATTCATTCATTCATTCAAACAACAAAGTATCCCAGCAACCCTACTGTCTAATGGATTTCTTAGAAGCATCCAAAAATGTATCATATTCAAAATAAAAGTCTGTGCCCCAACCCAGGTGTCAGGCAACCTCCTCACAGATGCCCTGGCCTCCTTTAAATACCACCTGTGGGCAGGCCCCTCCTCCTAAATGTCAAACTTGTTTATTCTTCCAAACCCATGTGGTATGGCGACAGTGACGGAGGCCGCTTGTGAACCTGGGGCTTCAGTTTCTGTTCTATGTGTGCCTTCATACACATGTGTACTCAGGTGAAACTGAGAGGTCCAAGAATGTAAGGAGCTGCTGTCTGTCAACAGGTAGAGAGCCCCTCAAGGCGCTTCTCTTTTTTTCATCTCCTCTGTCCTAAGGGTTTGGGACGAGGCCTAAGAACTCCCCTGACTAACAGGTTTTTGGGTGACCTACTGGGGTACTCTCATGAGCACCCTGGTTCTAGGCAGTCTGGTCCTCCAGCCAACCTCCTGCAGGGCACGCATGGTGATGAAGATGTCTTTTCTCCTGGGCTCGGTCTGGCCTCCAGCTCTCACAGCTGGCCCTGTTCTTCTTTGTCAAGCAGGAAAAATAACAAACAGGTGACCTAGTTCTTGCCCTGAGAGCTCAGGGCCTGCTGTGCCCCTGGGAAGCCAGCAGTTAGGTGAAAGCGAGGCAGAACCCCAGTAGTCAATGGGCCAGCTGGGCGCAGAAGGTGCTGGTGGCTTCTCTATTGTTGCCACCCTACGCCTGAGGCCACCTGAGGACTGTTCTGTCTATGGCTGGTCCAAATTCAGTCTTCCGGATGTAGGCAGCAAAGACCTTGAAAGATACCACCATGACGACGGTCTTTTGACTGGGTGTGGGGGGTGCAAGTCTATGATCGTGGTACTGAGGAGGCTAAGGCAGGAGGATGGTTAGCTTTAGGGCAGCTTGAGATAGGAAATGGCCAGCCTCTGTCTGTCTTGAAAGTAAATTGTTTATTGCGAAGCAAATCGTGGAAGCTAAACTACGGAACCAACGTCGGCGCTCAGTGACAGAGGAGGATGAAGAAAGTGTGTTCTGTACACACACTGTTGTTTTTTTTTATCCCTCCTAGCCAGGAGACATGACAGAAGAATGACGTCTGTCATGTGCAGGAGAATAGATGCAACTGCAGATGATCATATCAGGCAAATTAAGCCAGCCCCAGAAAGACAAATCTCATATGTTTTCTCTCATTTGTGAATCCTAGAGTTTATAGACAGATAAAATCACATACGTATATATATATATATCATGGAAGTGGACATAAAACCAGCCAGGGAGACAAAGGGGCCAGAGGCAGGGGAAGGAGAGGGCGGAGGGCACGAAGGAGCATGCTCAGAGTACATTAAACACTTGCTTGAAGATGGCCTTACTTAGCCCTGTATAATAAAATAAACTTTTAAAAGAAAGATGGTTTTTTTTTAGCCAGGAAGACGCAGGCTTGTCTGGGGGCTCAGCAGTCACCCATGAGCACAGCAGCCTCGCCACACTGGGGGTACTGCTCCAGCAATCCCTCGCCAGTGCCCCCACTTCCTCCATCTCCCCCTTACCCGCCTCCTTCTCTTCCCTCCCTCCCTTTCCTTTCTTTCTTTATGGAATAGGCCCCACTGACACATAATTTACATACTATACGGCTTACCCATTTGAACTTGCATGAGTCAATGGTTTTTAATATATTTGCAGATCTGTGCACCCGTCACCAGAGTCAGCTTTAATACATTTTCATTGCCTCAAAAAAAAAAAAAATCCTATCATCTTCAGCATCGCGCTCCCATCCCCCAGCTCAGCCCTAAGCAACCCCAAATCTACCTATGATCTCTGTGCTTCTCTCCTCTGTACTTTCATTGGCTCAGGATCACACAGTCTGTGGCCAGCTGCTCCTGGTTCCTTTCACTTGGGTAGCGTTTTAGGGGTCCATGGTGTTGGGGCAGGTGGCCAGCACTCTGTCCCTTTTGATGTTTGCAGAGGGGGCTGTGCTGTAGCTTGGAAGGATCCTGCACATCCACTCTCTTGTCTGCTGGTGGGAATGTGGGCTGTTTTCGGCCTTTGGGACTAACGTTGCTACAAGCTTTTGTGTACCAGGTTCTGTGTGGACATCATGTTTTCATTTCTCTTGAGTCTGTGTGTACCTGAGCTGGGATGGCTGGGCCATGGGATGACCACTTAATCATATGAAGCCTGGCCAACTGTGGACCAAGGCAGCAGCCTGTTTTCAGTCCCCTTGCTCTAGGAGCCAGCCCTTTTTACTGCTGGCTGTGCTAGGACCGCTGCTGTCCCAGTGGCTGGCATAGGCTGTCTCATTCTACTCGGTACTGGCATTTCCAGGGACAGTGGAGACCATCTCCTCACCTACATGCTGGCCAGCCATCTGTCCTCCACGGGGACATGTCACTTAGACCCTTTGCCTGTTTTGAATTGAGTTCTTTTTTGAGTCGTGAGGCCTCTCTATGGATTTTGCATGGAGAGAATTCAATACAGTTTTAATTTGGAGTTCTCAAATGACTAAGCGTGTCTGCAAACACTTCCTCCCACTCTGCCCACCCTCTCTTCAGTTTTTCCGGTGGCTATATTCTTTGAAAGGGCACTTTCATCTTTTGTTTTCTTTATTACAAATGAGCATACTATGTATTAGGCTGGTCTCAAACATGCCATCCTCCTGTTTCATGAAGCCTTCCCAGGGCTAGGATCTTAGGAATATGCCATACCTGATGTGGTTAGAGGTTTTTTTTTGTTTTGTTTTGTTTTTAACTCTGAAGAGATCTAATTTTCTGTCTTCTCTTTTTCAACTCATGCTTGTGGCATTTTCTCAGACAGCCTTCAGCCAAACCAAGGCTATGAGGATTTGCCTCTAAGTTAAAGATCCTTGACTTTGAACTGACCTTGTACACGGTGTGAGGGAGGGGTCCAACTTCATAATATTGCCAGTAGTCCCTGCACCCATCACCTGATGAATAAGCTGTCCCTTCCTTGTTGGATGGTCTCAAGACTCTTCCTAAAACGTTGATCTAAAGCCAGGTTTATTAAGTTCTAAGTCATTTAAAATTGACCTTTTGTAGACACAGTTACATGGATTTTGACCGAGTGCTACAATCAAGGTAAGAAACAGTGTCCTGGCTGCGAGTACTCTCCCAGCCCTCTTCGACCAATATAATTTTGCCCTTCCTAGCATGACATGGCAATGGGATGGTGCAGCATAGGTTTTCCTGAGTGTGGCTTTGTTCACTGAGTAGAAAGAATCTGATGTCCACATGGCTTTGTGTGTTAGAACCTATGCACTTTTGATAATAGTGGCCTCTCCTGTAAGGGCATGCCACGATTGGTTAAAGCACGTTCGGTTGATTTCCAGACTGGGCAATTACAAAAAGGCTTTTAAAAAGCATTTATGTATGTGTCGGTTAATGTTGTTACCTTGATGAAATTTAGACTCACCCAGGAGACACACCTTGGGCTTGTCAGGGAGAGGACTTCCAGAGAGCTTTAACTGAAAAGGGAGACCAACCGATCCGTGGGCTGGGGCTCTGGACTGAACGCAAAGGTGAAATGGAGGTCAGCTCCGTCCCCTGAGCAGCCGCCAAGCCCTCACGCCATGACGGACTGTTCTCTCAAACCCTTCTTTTGTAGGTTGCCATTGTCAGATTTCCCCCCCAGCCATGGGAAATGTTAGTAACGATAAGCGTAACTCTTGGATATGAACATCGGTTTTCATTTATCTCCGGCAAGTACCTGTGGGTGGATTTGCTGGCTTGTGAGATTTGTGCATTTACAGGAAGCTGCCAAACTGTCTTCCAAAGTGTCTTCACCATTTTATATTTGCACCTGCAGCAAATGAGGGTTCCGGATGGTTTTACTTCTTTGTCAGCCCAGCGTTGTCAGATTTAAATTATTTTGTCCAAATCTAATAGGCAGATATATCTCAATATAGTTTTAATTTGCATTTCTCAAATGACTAACGATACTAAGCATATGTTTATTGTCTATTCATATATCTTCTGTGAAATGCTGGTTCAAATCTCTAGTCCACTCCCTCCAGTTGTTTATTTTGATTACTGTGCTGAGAGGCCTCCTCATGCATTCTGGACATCTGTACTATTAGGTGTGTGCTTGGCTATCATTCCCTCCCAATCCGGGCTAGAAGTATTAATTGTCTGTGGCCACAAAACAAATGGCTCCCAAGCCTAGCAATTAAAACGAGACACATTTATTATCACACCCAGTTCCTGTGGACGGTGCATCAGGCGCAGCTCCCCTGGAGTGGGGGGTGGGGCGTCCTGGTTTGGGGGATCTCTTGGGAGTTTGCAGTCTGGATTCAGATAGGTTTGCTGTTGCCTAAAGAGCTGTGCCCCCTTGCATACATCTATGCGTCCCCTTCGGACTGTTGGCAAGAGGTTCCTGATCCTCCTGGGTGGACTTACAGGGAACTGCCTGAGCACCCCCACAGCGTTGCTGCTGCCTCTCCCTGAGAGAGGGTTTTTGCTTGTTCGTTTGCTTGCTTTGTTTTTTGTTTTTGTTTTTAACCGAAGCCAGGTAGAAACTGAGGCATCTTTTATGATCTTCACTTGTGTGACACTTCATACTGTCACTCTACAAACACCTACTCAGGCCAGCCTGCTGGGGCACAAGAGGAGAAAACAGAGGCTGTCTGTGAACCCGGGCAGAAAGCTCTGGGGAGCCATTTTAGAGTCTGGCAATTCCCATTTATGTCGTCATTTCCTCAGAGCGCCCTTGAGAGACAGCTGCCCCTGGTCACGTGACCCCCTCTTCTGAGCCTACTTCCTTATCTATAAGGGGATGCCTGCACTTGTTGGGGGTGGGGACCTGAAGGCACACTAGACATTTGCATCAGGACCCCGAGTCTAGCTCTTCACCCCTCTGGCTGTTCGACTTTCCTTAGTCCATTCCCCGAGAAGTCCCTCCAGCCCACAGAACCTAGAGTAAGGTTCCTAAACACAGGAGCCATGGTAGTCCTGGAGATTGGGGGAAGGAGCAATGCCTGATCTGCCCACGTTAGAAAACCAAAGCAGACATACTGAGGTCTCGCAGCTGCTCAAAGGAGTTTTCTGGCCTTACAGGGTCCCTCTGGGTGCCAGGAGAGAGATGGCTCCTGAGAAGAGTGTTCCTGGGAGGAGACCCACACTTCATGTTACTGGAGAGACTCCCCTTGATGCTCCAGTGTCCTCCCAGAGGACACCCCAGGATCCCAGCATCCCCCAAGTGCAACCCCTGCCACTAGATGGGCACCTGGCCAGGGATGTGCTCTGCTTAGCGGGCAATTAAATCTCATACAAGATACATGTGGGGTGGGGTGGGAATGGAGGTGAAGGAAACTTAATTAGATTCCTTCAGAACCTGAGGGTTCTTTGAGATGAAACAGCCTGAGGGCTGCAGCCGGCTCTGGGGGCGCGCCCACTTCCATGCATGCATTCACCTTCCCAGAAAGAGCCCAGGCTCCAGACTGGAGCGAACACAACCCATAGCTGCCTACCGCCCCTGAGAAGGCATCTGGCTTGTCTCCCCACGGCCCCAGCTCCCTGTTCTGCTGGCCATATGGCCACCGAAGGCGGGAAGCAGCCACCCCCACCCCCCGGGGAGGGCCATTTCCCGCTCCACAGATGCCAGGTGTTTACATCTAAGCCCAGATGGCCCCAGCTTACCGGGAAGGGCTGCCCGGGGCACAAGCTCTGCCCAGGATTCGGCCGCCCCCTGAGTCTCCTCCACCAGACTCTCAGAGAACTTCTCAACCACCGTGCTCCCCTGAGCTTCAACTCCTGAGCTACCACCTGTGTGAGCTGGTGGTAAGCCTGGTCATACAGCTAGTAAGGCTGTCCTGTGAGGGTATCTTCATGCAGAGACCAGGACCGCATAGCCGAGGCTGCCCATCCGGGAGCCATAAGAATCTGCCCAGTGAGAGCTCCTCTGAGAACACAGAAGCCACTGGGAGAGGTTTTGTTCTCTGGGGGTGCGCATCGCATCGTCTGGAGACAGAAGAGGGTAAATGCAGAATGTTAGCCTTATTCCAGCTTCCGATAAAGACAGAGCCCTGACATGAGTCTATCCCACCAAACACTTGGGATATACTTCTGCACATTTGTTCATCTGGAGACCAGTGCAACAGCATGCTGCATTTTCATTGGTAAATCACTGCCTGCGGGGGCAGGGTCAGCGGAGGAGTGGGCGGAGTCAGAGCTGGGCGCGCTGGGCCTCTTCCCTGGATAGCTAGATGCACAGAGAACTTTATTCACACTTGAAACGTCTTGGGTCCCAAGTCAGACTGAGAGAGAACGGAGGCTCAGGCCGATCCTCACCTCCTGTTTGTACAGTGTGACCCTATGAGCTAGGTCTGGGGACCTGGCTTCAAGCTCTGGATGCAGATAAGACACTGCTGGCTTCTCTGCTCTGGCCAGCTTCAAGTTTCTTACAGGAGTGGAGATGAGAGTGTGATGTATGGTGCTTCTTGGGGTGGTGGGAATGAATATCTACTCAGCTCAGATAACTAAAGGACGGATCCCATTATGTCTAGCTTGGTGAACCAATGAACTCGGAGCTGGGGTGACTCAATGGCAGTCCTGTCACCGAGGAGCCTACCCCAGTATGACTGGTCACCTTGAAGCTATGTTCTTGGAGCTCCGTGCTCAACTTCTGGGCGGCTCCCACAAAGACCCTCATCTCTCAAGCAATGTTTACTGCTTGCAGAACCTGGGGGGGGGGTGGGGGGGGCTTGTGAATGCTGAAAGCTTCCGGGAGCATCTCAAGACTCCTCGTCTTATTTGCTTTCATGTGCTTAGATGCCGAGGCCTGGGAAGGCGCAGCTATATGCTGGGGCTGCCTCTGACTCCCAGCAGAAATGAATCGAGCTGGCATGTGGAAACAAAACTGATTCTTATTGGTCAGAGGAGACGGAGCAGAACCACTCCCCTCTGCGGCGGTGTCGTAGGTCATCTGCTTCCTCTTTGACCCTTCTCTGGCTACTGCGAAGACATACCTGGGCCAGTCGGCTAGCCCTGTGCCCTTCCTATAGTTATTTGCTTCCATACAAGAGAGTCTATAAGTTATACTGTGATTTCTAATATGTTCGGTTGTGAATCAAGTTATCCACCAGCTTCCTCTAGGACCCTGTGATCGTTGCCCGGCACTTCTGTCTCCTAGGTGATATTCCTCTGTCAGTGTTTTGAAGGCCCGCTTGACACCCCAGAGTCCTTTACAAGCATGAGTACAAGCCACAGGGAACAGACCCATCTGTCTTTTGAAGGCCTGTTTGATGCCCCAGAGCCCTTCACAACTATGAATACAAGCCACAGGGAACAAATCCAAAGATCCCAATCTGGACTGAAGTCACCTTGTTCTTCAAATGGATAAGCAGAGACATGGCCTGGACAGCTGCCTCCCATGAATCGGCTTTATGGGAGTCCACCCTGAAAAATAATCAGTAAACAAACAAGCCCGGGGAACATTTAAGAGTTTAATTTTTTTTTGTACCTGTAAAGATGCAACCTTTCTTCAAGAGGGTTCTATTTGGCTGGACAAATCCCCATGACCTCTCAGGGACTTTGTCTCAAAGAAAATTCCTCTCTGAATAATACCTGCGTCGCACCCAGTTTGCTCAGTACTTTCACACATGGGGATCCCAGTGGTAATTTTGCAT
Organism: Acomys minous; assembly: GCF_964271855.1. Lineage (NCBI taxonomy): Eukaryota > Metazoa > Chordata > Mammalia > Rodentia > Muridae > Acomys > Acomys minous. The sequence goes on along the minus strand of NC_140485.1, from coordinate 61,151,030 downwards.
TAAGTCGTGTCTTGTTTAAAATCACAGCTTGCATAGTAAATATGACCAGTTTAAGCCACAGCAAATTGCCGACTGTGGACTTGTTATGTGAACCACATGAACGGTTCAACCAGCTGTAGCCAGCATTAACTGGTGGAGGCCCAGCCCAGCCAGTGTCAACCAGTACAATGGCCAGCCATGACCCTCACCAGTGCCGGGGAGGTCAAAGTCTCACTCCTGATCCTTCACGGCCCTTAGAAGACCAGGGTAACCTACACCAAGGAGGCCATGGCTGGGGCTTGGCAGCACCTGCCCCTTCCTTCCCTGGTCCTGCCGCTGCTGGCCCAGATGCGTTCATCTCCCACTGTACCTATGACTTCCCAGCCCATCCACGCCCCTCTCTACTTCTCTACCCTCCTCATAAGGACTGTCTACCAGCCTGAGGCCTGGGTGTGGACCCCAAGCCCCGCCTACAGGCCTACTTCCTGCCTGGTGCCCTCTATACTCCACTTTCTCTATGATGGAAGAGCTTGCCCAACTACAAACAGCCCTGACAGCCAAGTCATAGCAACAATGATGTGGTATTTAAATTATAGAGGATGCCCCACAACAGATCTGATATGAAGAGATTTATTGTGGGGGAAGAGGAAAGAGGAGAGAAATTAAAGGACCTCCATTATGAGAGAGGGGGGAGTGTGTGTGTGTGTGTGTGTGTGTGTGTGTGTGTGTGTGTGTGTGTGCCAGGTGGTGGGCAGGCCTGACACAAGTGATGACATAGGACATGGTCAGTCCCATAAAAGCCCCTGCAGGCAGGCTAGTTGAGTTGCCTACACATCAACATAACACTGATAATCTAATAAAGCAGCGTGTTAGCACTAGGAACCACTCTCCCCCACATCAGTGCACACATACACACATAGACATTTGACTTGGGGATGGCCTGGTGCCCAGAGAGACACACTGTAGTGCATGTGTGACCCATCAATATCACAAGACTGACTTGGGCCTTCTAATCATGATGAGCTCATTGGAGATGGAACCATTGCCACTCAAGTGACCTCTTCAAATCACAGCTGCCACTGGACGCAGTATCAACTCCCAGGCTGTCAATAAGAAGGCACAAGCCTACCTGGAAGAGCCTATACTCTGAGTGGGGCTGTGTCACCCCTTCAGGGTACAATCTGTTTCTGCAGAGGGGCACAAACAGTTTTTCTGTATCTAGCCAGTCTGGGACCATCCTAAAGAAGTGCACAGTGTGTCTGGTGGCCCAAGCCTCATGGAGGCAGATGTTGGGGGCGGGGGAAATGTCTATACTCCTTTTTTGCCAGAGACGGTAAGGTCAAGGTGTATGGGCCACTGAGTGGACCGTGAGCGACAGCTCTGTGGCCCTCGGTTGCTTTGCTATACTGTTGCTGACAGCTAATGGCGTAGAGCAATGGTTAAGGCTTGTGGAGCGCCATGCTGGAGGTCAGAGCTGCCTCTGCCCAGCTGTAGGATGGTGGACAAGCCTGTGCAGGTGAGAAGAGCTGGTGTGTGTGGTGAGTATAGTCAGTGAGTTCAGTAAGTGTGAGCGATTACTGGAAATGTTCCTCGTGTGCCCAGTGAGTTAGGAATCAATGGCTTACTCTCTCTACACGATGATCTGGGCCTGTCTGTCCCCGCAGAAAGGTAAGGAGGGATGATTTTAAAGGAAGAGAATAAACATTTAAAGATCTTATTTTTTTTGTGTGTGGTGGGGTGCTCTAGTCCCACATTGGGGGGGGGGAAGGGGGCTCTAGTCCCACATGAGTTGCCTTCCTATGCTAATAGGCCATGTCTGGTTAGGATCTTGTACCGTAACCACAGGCGCTGTGACTCATGTCATGCCCTGAGGAGAGTGTTCCACAGATAGGAGAAAAGTGAGTAGACTTCACAGAATGCTCCAGAGCTCATATTGATTCTGTGATGAGGTGGGCCTGTGGGAGGACAGAAGCACCTGATGTGGTCAGTGTCCTTTGAGGGGAACCTTGAAAGGACCAGAATTGTGTAGAAAGAGACGGTGAGACTAGAGGCTTGGCATCCCACTTCCTTTGCATACTGACTGTATACTGGTCTCTGACTGTGCGCTGGGCATCACACTTCTCAGCCAAAGGCATACAGAATCTGCTCCTCTCTGGCCAGGGGGGAACCTGGTAAATCTCGTTTTTGAATCTGGTGGGGGCAATCAACTAACTCATGAGGCAGTTTGTGTTTGTAGCGAAACCATACAAAACCGGGGTGAGGACAGTGGACATTTGGGACCCACGGGGCACACACAGAAGCAGGCCTCACCCCTGTAGCTGTCAAGCATAATGGCCCGTGTGACACACCTTTAATTGCTGCAGCTAATTTGTGTGGAAAATCCCCTTCTGGGGCCAGCCAGGTCTGTCCAGGTGGCACCGCCGCCTACAAATGTTAACATCAGGTCATTTCCGTCTGGGTAACAGGTTTGCCCAGTGCTGACAGAGCAGTTCTGCATGCTCCTCTACGCCATGATTGGTCTGGTCTCATTTGATGGGATCTGGTTTCCTTACCAAACAAACAAACAAAACAAAACAAAACAAAACCCCAAAACTAGTTATGTGTGGCAAGCATTTCATTCAAGTTCTCAATCCTGGAATGCTGCACATATGGGACACATGTCATCTCCAGGAGATTGAATTTGGGTACGGACATGTCACCCCCATCCATGGTCCCCACCTGGATTCTAGCCAAGTGCCATAGTTGCTGTCATTTACAAAGGTTCCGCCCTTCTCCCCCTCTATTTCCCACTAATGACTTGGACATTTTCTGGTTGGCTGGCATACCTTCCCTGTTACAGCTCCTCTGTGCCATGATTTTATTTATTTTGTACGGGGGGGAGGGAGGGGGGGGAGTGGTTGTGGTGTGGATATGTGGAGAGGCTTTTCTTTTTCATGTTTCATTAAACTACAACTGCTGTGTTTCGAAAAGTGGTACCTTGGACGAATCAGCGAAGCAAGCAGCTCTGCCTATTGGGATGTACGAAAATGAAGGCCGCCATAGGGAGTCTCTAGCCACGGAGCCGAAGGCCTGGCAGGAGGCGGGACTAAGGTGACAGGACGACTCACTAATCATATTTCGGGATCTGTCTAGACCCAGCATGTGGGCTGGAACTTTAGATGAAGCCTAGCTGGTGTTCCCAAGTTGAGACATGCCTTCCCTGGCCATGGCCACAGGAGGTGGAGTGGGCTGGGCAATGCATTCTCCAAAGGCAGCATCGAGTTTCGCCCCAGCACCTAGATACACTCTCCAAAGTTTGAGCCCTATGAGCACTGAAGAGATTGTTAGGAGTGGGTATAAAGGCTGCCGCCGCTGCCGGGCCAGCGCAGGGTGTCACTGGAAGAGATGACACATAGAAGAATATGGCAAGGCACTCCCACTCCAGGGCAGGAACTGAAGGCCAGGGCCAAAGCAGAAGCAGCTTCTGAAGCTAACTGCCCTAATCCCTAGAGTCCAGACCAGCTCAAACTGCCCCATTTTTGACCTTGGAGGCAAAACAGCTGGTGGTCCATGGCCAATGCTGGTCCTCACACCTGAACACCAGGAGCATAGGTAGTTAGCTATAGGCCAGAGGCTCTTGGCCTCCAGGCCTCTGGGAGTCTCCCCTCCCAGCGTCCTAGCAGAGTGTTTCTGCAGGTCTCTGTTGCTTGGTTGAAGCCCCTCATGCCAGATGGTGGGAGGCCATCCTCGTAGCCAGAACACACAAGCCTGTCTAATTCGGGTGTGGGGTGTGGGTGTCAGACCCTTGGCAGGTGGCCAGGCACAGTCAGGAGAGCAGAGGTTGTGTTGGTGTGTCCCGCCCCCTCATTGACTGACCAAACTACAGCTAAAAAACGAACAACAACAAAAAAACCCCTTCACTCTTCCCATGTTAATTTTCAACCAATGTTTACGAGTTTCTACTAGGCTACTGCACTGGGCCCCCTAATGCACCACAAGGAGTCAATCCCAGCCCACGCTCCACCCCCCAGCGGGGGGCAGACCATCAGGGAAAGGAAATACACACAATTAAAGGTGTGCACACATAAACATGTAATTACAGATGTGAGCTGAGCCACGAAGGAAAGAAGACGGCGTGATGAGCATTGATGCTGAAGACTTCCTGCCCAGCAAGGCACTTGGAAGAGGCCACATTTTCACTGAGACACGAGATGGGTCTCAGTTGTTTTATTTTTAAAAAAAAAACTAAACTAAACAAACCTATCTGTCTAGACTGACTTCAAACTCAAGGTCCTCCCATCTCACTCCGCAGAGTGCTCGGGTTACAGGTGTGCCTCCCCGTGCCAGCTCATAGGCCATAGTTTCCTCATGCTTACAGGAAGAACGGCAAGCATTGGATACACTTGGGCTTTGTGAGGATTGGTAGTGACTCTGGGCATCACCAGAGTGTGTCCTGAAGTCATTTTCACCTTGCAGAGAAGGAAACTGAGACACGGGGAGAAGTGATGTCATGATCTCCTAGCTGGACAGACGACCGAGAATAGTGGTGACAGTAGGGTTAGCATTTCACTCCCCCAGCTGGGGCCATCTGTGCCTCGATGGCCCTTCTACTGGTGGCATTAAGGCCCCAGGATGCCCCTGAGATTCCCTGCAGTTCTGTTTTTCATCTTTTGCAGCTGCCAGAATGAGGCCAGAGCCTCCCAGGCCAGGCCCCAGTGAGGCTCTAGGTTCCCAATCCAATGACATCATCCAAGACCTGTCCAGCTGGCAGTGGACCGGCAGGGCTGGCTCCACCAGCATCCTTCCAGCTCGGTTTCAAAACCCAGATACTTGCAGAGACTTCTGAGGACAGCTGTCTTCCCAGGCCACTTTGGAGAACTATAGGAGCCCTGTGGCCTCTCTACAGAGGCCCTCTTGCCAGAGGACAGTGAAATCCATAAAGAAGCAAAGAGAAACAGCTCAGTTGTCAGAGCTGGGAGAGGCAGGCCCCTGCCTGGACCCCCACCTGATACTCTGTTCCCAAACTGAACTGATGCCCATGAGCCCCTGCTTGGCCCACACCAGCCTCCCAGGGGCAGGTTGGGCACAGGTACAATATGCACTTGGTAGCGATTAGACAAGAGCTGTGGGCTGGGAGAGAGCTCTACCGCCAGCTGCTGCAGCATCTGGAGCCCCTATCTCTGATGCTCTCAGTGGAGAAGTATGTTGGGCTTGGGGGTCGGCTCATTTGGATGTTTCCTCTCCCCCGCTCCCCACTCAAAAGACAGAACAGATTGGAGGAGGCAGGCTAATAGCATCTTGGTGACAGCCCAATTTTCATGTCTTGTGGAAGGGCCTCACATTAACTCTAAGTCCCTGTTCCCTCCTCCTCAGAGGCCTCCTCTCAGCCTCTGTGCTGCCCTTTCCACTTGAGGAAATGCAGGCACACCACGATCACCCCCTTCCTAACTAAGCTGGACCACAGGTTCTGCCCGTCACCCTGGCTGGGAAGGTTTTTCCAAGCAAAGGCACAGGGGCACGAGGTCACCAGCAGCCCAGGCACACAGGAGCTTGCTATTTACCTAGCCACATTTGTGTGGGAGCCCTGCCTGGGAGGCAGCTCCAGCTGGTCCTGGGAGGTGGAGGTATAACCGTCAGGGCCTTGAGAAGCATACTACCTCTGTGTTTCCTTTCAGTGATCTGGACAGTCGGGTCAATGTTAGCGTTAGGCTTAGCAGTGGGGTTGGTGAGGCTGTGCTGTGTTGGAGTTAAGGTTGTGTTGGTTTATGTAAGAGTTTGTGCTATCCTCTGTTATATCGAAATGCCCAAGGAAAACAACTTAAAGGAGAAAGGCTGTTTGCCTCATGGTTTCCCAGGTTTCAGTTCAGAGAGGGATGACTCCATTGTTTTTAGGCCTCTGGTGAGGAGGAAACATGATGGTGGAGGGTAAGGTGGCAGCACAAAACTAACTGCTTCGCAGTAGCCAGGAAGCCGAGAGTGGGAGCCCTGATGGGCCCTTCAGAGACACATTGTCCATTGACGTGTGTCTTTGAACTAAGCCTTACCTCCTAGGAGTCATTGCATGAATTAATCTATGGGTGAAGTTGGGTGCTTCAGTTTTGGAACTTACTGATGGTTCATAGAAGACTGCAGGCCTGACATCACCCTTCACAATAACTAGCTCCTAGGAGAGTCGCCGGTGTAAAGTGAGAGAGCACCAAGGAAGAGGCCATCACCACAGAGAGCCACGAGCAACCCTAAGGTGACATATGGGTTCCCTCCAGGATCCTAGAACAAAGAGAGTTTCTCTGTCTTATATGGCCCTCTGTCAGGGAGTGGAAATAACTTCCATACCATGTGACCTGACCCAAACTCCCCCTGTAACAGGTGCTCCAAAGGGTTAAGAAGCCATGGTTTTGTCCATTCACAGCAATACCTCTGTTCCTGATACCATTTTTCTGTATTAGTTGTTTTATTACAGTCACAAAACACCTGACCACAGCAACATAAGGAGAAAAAGGGTTTATTTTGCTCCTATTTCCCAAATATTCTGACTGTCTTGAGGTAGCACCATGCTTTTGGGGGCCACTGTGAAATAAAGACCATGGCGATGGGAATGTTGAGAGAAACGGGGTGTTCACTCTGTGGAAACAGGAAGCAGAGAAGACAGCTCACACTGTGCACAGGAAACAGAGCGGAGCCATAAGAGAAAGGGGCTGTGGCAAAGTAGAGCCCTGAAGGAGACACACTTCCAGTGACCTATTTCCTCAGACCAGCCTGCATTCCAGCGTGGCCACCTCCCAAAAAAATCCACTTATATTTTACAGCCATCACTGGATTAGACCTCCAACGAGACTGAGTCCTCATGATCTGACACTGGAAACATCCTCAGAGACCCGCCCAGGCACTTTTTTTTTTAAACTAAATTCTGGATACTTGTCAGTCCCATAAAGGTGACAACCAAACTTAACTACCAAGGTTCATTCGGTCACCTCACCATATCCCACCACTGAATATCAGAGAAGCAAGCCACACATGAGTCTTAGGCCCAGGACCGCTCAACTCAAACACGAAAGATCATGCTACGGTTTCAGAGTCTCTAAGGCTGCAACTGAAATGCAGCCAAAAGTTGGGTGGGTGTGCTGTGCTGGGAGTTAGAGTTTCAAGCTGGCCCATGGTCAAGGGGAATATGACTTTAGGACTCAGCTCTAGTAGAGCTGGGGACAGTGTCGATTCAGATTCCCTCCCTACACCTCTTCTCCCCTGGCTGGAACTGGAATGGAAGTCTTCACAGTGGCTACGGCCAGGTCACTGAGAGAAAGATCAGAGGTCTTTTTAACCTAGAAAAGCATGAATTCAAATGAAAATTTCAAAAATGTGTCCCCTCCATGATGTGCCTGGAGAGCTATGTATGAACACATGGCCAGGGCAAGTTGTTGTTCTTGTCAGATTTAGGTTTGGGAACCTAGAGACGGAAGCAAGTGTGTTGTGTATAGTGTATTTGTGTGTGTGTGTGTGTGTGTGTACATTAAATCCTGCAGTGTGTGTATAATATATGTATATGTGCATGGATGTGCACAGGAAAGACAGTATGCTTATGCTTATGTGTGAATACATAATACAAGGTATGTGCAAAAATGCATAGAAAATACAGTGTGCTCATGTGCATGTGTGTGTATGAAAGCATACACTGAGTGTACAGTGTGTGTGTGTGCGCGTGTGCTTGAGTGTGTACAAGAAGTGCTGTGCCAATGGGCATGTGAGTATGCGTGTGAGAATATACAGTGCAGCATGTGTGTATGAGTGTGAACAGCAAATATAGTGTGTGTGTGTGTGTGTGTGTGTGTGTGTGTGTGTGTGTGTGTGTAGATAAATGAGGGTGAGGGTACAGAGTGCTCAGGTTTTTGCGAATAGGTGCTTTTACATTGTTCCCGAGCTTGTTTTTCCCACTCTCCCTGTTTCTGTCTCACTAAAGCCTCATTAATGTGCAGAGGGTGTTCAAGCCTGAGCCTGGATGAGTCACCACTGAGCGTCGGACAGTGGGGGCCGTGCTGGGTACAGCTTCCCCACTGGCCTCTGTTCTCAACCAGCTTGCTCACCACGGGCCCATGCCTTCCCTGGGGGCTGGGTAGTGTCAGTCTAACTGCTCTTGGGGACGGGAAAGAGAATGACTCCAATGGCAGTGGGTGTTTTCTCTCCCTAGACAGCAGAGGTCAGGAGGGCAGAGACTATGGCCAGGACTGCCTTTCTCCGGAGCCCTGTGGACAGCGGTGTACGCCTTCTGCATTCAGTCCACCCCTGCAGGTGTCTCCTGCATGTGACTCTGTGTGGCTCCTTATTGGGGATCCCCCAGCAGAATCATCATCCTTTCCTATGTAAGCCAGCTTGCCCTTCTGGGCATGACACAGAAGAATCAAGAACGGGTTTCATGAAATAGAACAAAGCAGAGGCAGGTAAATAAAAAGAGCCTTTCAGGCAGAGAGAGGCATCATTGAGGTGCCCTGGTAGACAGGAGGACTGCCTGAAACGGTCACATGGACGAGCAGGAGTGCAGACCCCATGGACCTGCATGACAGCACAGGGCTTGCTACAGGGTGGGAGCAAGGCAGACATGTCCTGAACGGAGGCTGGGTGAGTGACCAGGCAGAGAAGCAACGGCTTCAAGAGTGAGTGCCTAGGAGAGCTACTCCAGGACGTGGTTTACCTGGAGGGAAGGGCTACTGCAAAGTCTGCCTCAGGCAGTGGGATTGACTGAGGAGAACAGGGAGGAGATGGGAAGGCTGCAGTGTCGGGCCTCTGGCTGGAGAATGGAGGCTGGATTCTGCTCCCAGGGAAGTGGACAGCCAGGGAAGGACAAGCAGGGAAGGGGGATGGTGACCTGACTCATATCCCTTGGCAGGGAGACCTCCTTTAGGGGACCAGAGAGCTACAGCACGCCTACCCCGTTAAAGGCAGCCCCATGGCTTTTAGAAGTAGTTCCTCAGAGATGCTGATGTGGGTTCCCTGTGTGTCCCCACTCAGGCCATCTACCATGCACCTCAGGCTGTGTGCTCATTCTTTGCACACACTCTGAAGACAATGATGCCAGCCTCCTTACCAAAGCAGCACATTCTACTCTCCAGGGTGGCTTGCTCCATAAGGGCTGACACACATGCACCTGGTGCAATTGAGACTCACAGACTATGGCTACCAAGAAGGGGACCTATGATCCTGCTTTGCAGAAAAGGAAAGTAAGGCGGAGATGGGTTAGACACCTAGCATGGTGATGAGGATGGTGACTCGTCCCTCTCCACCTGGGTTAGACATCCAACATGGTGGTGAGGGTGGTGACCCGTCCCTCTCCGCCTGGGTTAGACACCCAGCATGGTGGTGAGGGTGGTGACCCATTCGTGAAAAGGAGGAAGCAAAAACATCCTATAACAGGTCTCCCTGAACGGAAATACTCTCTTAGAAGGAGAAGGGAGACTCCAAAGCTCAGGAAATAAATTTACAAGGCTTAGGAAACTCCTGTAAGTTCTAAGATTCACAGGACATCTTCCCAAAGTTATAAAATAGGTGAAAAATGTGCTGGGAAGAGGAGACTCTGGTGGAGCTGTGTCTGGTTGGACAAGGAGCTGCAGCCTTCCTAAGTCATTGCCCCTGCTGGGGTGGGTGTGCTAGGGAGGTGGCTCCCTTGTAAGGGGCCCTCACTCATATTTCTACAAGTAAGGCAGTACACTCACTGGACCACCATGTTGAACTTGAATGTATTTCATCCTTTGGTCTGTCATCAATACCATATGTGGGGTGAAGAGATACGTGTTCCTGTCTCTCCAGGAGAGACCACACAGCACATGCGTGCACGCACGCATCTCTGCGCTTTCTGATCACAGGTACAATGTGGCCATTCGGTTCCCATGCCTGCTGCCACAGCTAAAGCCACACCTGGCTGCCAGGCCACCTCCTCCACGAACAGTGCTCTCAAACTATGAGCCAAAACAAATACCCCTTGCTTAATTTGCTTTTGTTTGCTATCTTGTCACTGCAAGAAGATAGAAACAGTAACTACTACATCAAATGGGTCCAGTGGAGCAGGGCCTTCGCGTGTGGGCCTTAGCTTCGGGCTGTGGGATATTCACCCGGGAAAAGCTTCGGTACAGCTGGAGGGTAGGTCACGACTACTCTAGGCACTCGGAAGCCAGATGATACCACTGCACATCTCAGGCTCCGGGCGTGATTTGCAGGTTGTTGTCTGTGGCCTTTCAGTTTGCATTGCTCCTCACTATGCCCCTCCCCACCTTTCCTTGTTTATTCAACACTACTATACACACACACACACACACACACACACACACACACACACACACACACACACACACCAAGGCTACAATGTCACTTGTTTATTGATTTTTTTTTAGGGGATCATGGGTAAGAGATTATCTTGAGTCTCTGAAAAAGTTTTGGACTTTTAAACTGTGTCAGGACTGGTAATGACTACTGAGACTTCTGATGTTACTCTGGACGCATTTTGCATTTTGAGATAGTAATTGTTAAATGACTATAAACCTAGGGGAATGAATTGGGGGGTGGAATTTTATGGCTTGAAGGTGACATTCATGTGTCAGGCTGACAAGGGCAGACATGGTGGTTAACCTTGACTGTAAACTTGATATGACTTAGAACCACATAGGAGACACAGTTTTAGGTGTGCCTGAGGCTGATTCCACAGAGACTGACCAGAGATAGGCACATCCATCCTGAATGCAATGTCTGCTGCCCCACACCCACGCTGCCACAGTAGGGCCTCTCTTATCGCTGTGCCCTCCCCTCAGTGACAGACTGTGCACCTCAGACCACGAGCCAAATACACGTTCCTTACGTTGATTTTTCCCAGGCGTGTTTCCCACATCAGGAAAAACAAACAAACAACAAAACCCCAACTAATTTTGGAGCCAGTCTGTGGTACTGGTTCTCCTGTCAAAATCTGGTGTCTGAGTCCTACCCTGGGGAGGAGGAAGATAAAAGCAGAGAACGCTGAGGGCAGAGGCCAGCCTTGGAGCTTGAACCTCGTTGTCACCCATTCCTGGAGGTGCCATCTGTCCCAGAAATGAATGTACAAGGAAAAAGAAAACAAACCACTTCTCCTTTGAGGGGAGTTTGCCTTTGAAGGACCAGAAGAGCTATTTGTAACACTTTTAACCCCTTTTATAGATCAGTTTGTTATGGTGGATGACAGAGGGAAAAAAATGATGGTTTTAAGAGCAGAAGTTTTAAAAGGTTTGGGTGGGGGCTGGGCAGCTAGCCCAGCAGGTAGGAGTGCTCACTCTGCAAGCACTAGGGCCTGCGCTCAAATCCCAGAATCCAATTTTTAAAAAAAAACCTGTGAATGACTATGCACGTAGCAGAACCCTAACACTATGGGGAAAGCATACAAGAAGCTCATGGGCCTGCTGGGAACCACCAGGTTCACCCACAGACCCTGTCTCAAGGAAATAAGGGATAGGGTTAGAGCAGGTCACTTGACATCCCCTGGAGCACACCATCACACACAGGGATGCAGATGCCACACACAAGACACTGCATGTATTATCTGGCTTCTTTTTTTTTTTTTTTTCCTGCTATGATCAAACACTCCTGATCAACAGCAAATTAGGGGAGTATATTAGTCAGGGTTCTCTAGAAGGACAGAACACACACACACACACACACACACACACACACACACACACACACACACACAGGGGATTTATTAGAATGGCTTACAGGCTGTGATCCAGCTAGTCCAAGGAGAGCTGTTTACCAATAGAGAAGTTCCAAGAATCCAGCCGTTGTTCACTCCATGAAGCTGAAGGTCTCAGGCGGTCTTCAGCAGATGCCAGAATCCTGAAGACGTGTGCTCTAACGCTGGTGAGGGGACAGCCCTTGCCAGCGAGAACAATAGCAGGCAGACAAAAAGAACAAGTTTCCTTCTTCAGTGTCCTTTACACAGGCTCCCATCAGAAGGGGGTGGCCCAGGTTAAAGGTATGTTTCCCCACCTCAGAAAGCCTGAATGAAAAATGGGTCTTCCCTTTTCAAATGATTTAAGTAAGAAGGAAAAAAGAAATCCCTCATAAGTGTGCTCAGCTGCTTGGCTTTTAGTTCATTCTTGGTGTGGTCAAGTTGGCAACCAAGAACAGCATCACAGGGAGGAAGGAGTGGTTTTTTGTTTTTTGTTTTTTTTTTCTTTTGGCTTAAATTCCAGGTTAAAGTCTGTCGTTGTGGGGAAGTCGGGGCAGGGGCTTGAGACAGCTGGTCACACTACATCCTAATCAAGAGCAAAGGAACAGACAACTGCACTCTTGTTTGCTAGCCTTCTGCACTCATATATGGTACAGGGCTGGCCTAGGGAATGGTACCACCCACAACGGGGCTGGGCTTTCCTACATCAATTAACAGTCAAGAAACTCTCCCACAGGCATGTCCACGGACTCCCCTGGTCTAAACCATTCCTCAATTGAGAATCCCTTCTGAGGTGATTCTAAGTTGTATCTTTTCCCAGTTCCTCTCACAAGGAACTGTCAGAAGACCAAGGGCTCCCACTCCTGTGTCACACTGTACCACATAGAACTGACTACTAGAGCCAGAGGGCTCTGGAAACTTCCCCTCACCTCAGCACTGCTGAGCCAGGAAACTCACTCCATACGCTTCCTTTTTTTTTTTTTTTAACCTATTATTTAAATATCCGCCCTTGTCAATGTCTCTTGCTGGTTCTGCCTTTGCTTAGGTTTTAGGACTGTCTTCTTGTTTATCCTCCCTAAGGCAATCTTACTACACCCTCTCGGCCACATCTTGTACGGCCCCCTCCTTCTTCGTTGTCTTGTCTTCTTCCATCATCATCCTTTCCTCTTTTTGCTTCTTAGTGGTAACTCTTCATGTGCTTAACAGTCTCTAAGACCTGGGGGTCTAGCAGTACCCCAACTTTCCCCTACCCACGCTACTCACCTGTTCTGCTTTGTTTTCCATTGCACCATAGCAAGCACCACAGCAACAGCAGCTTGAGGAGAAAAGGGTTTATTTCATATTACAGCTTATAGTCCCGCGTGAAAGGAAGTCAAGGCAGGAACGCAAGGCAAGAACCGGAGCAGAGGCCATGGAGGAGTGCTGCCGCGTACTGGCTGGCTCAGTTTGGACCACTTGCTAAAGCATGGCACCACCCACAGGGGGCTGGGAACGTCCATTTCAGGCATCAACCAAGAAAATATCCCAAAGGCTTTCCCATAGACCAATTTGGTGGAAGCATTTTCTCAGTCGAGGTTCCCTCTTTCAGATAACTCCAGCTTTTGTGAAGTTCATAACAAAACAAGACAAAACCAGAACACGGCCTCGTTTTTTTTTTTTCCTTTCCAAAGCCGACTTAATACTTAATCCTTATCCTTGCCCACCCCACTTCTTTCCCACTCCTAATCTTATTAACTAAAATCTGAATACAGTTTCTACCGTCCTTAGCTATTTATTCTCCAACAGTTATTTAAGTCAGAAGGGACGTTGTTATTAGCTTGCTGGTACACAACTGCACAGTGTACCATCAAACAGCTGTGGTCGCTCTCTTCCCTAACACCCTACGTGGGGATACTACACAGCCTACACCAGGCACCGTGGGCTCCTTCTCTGAGGAGTGATTTCTGAACTAAACACTCAATCCTATCACATCCAAATCCCACTTGAACGTTGCAAATACATCATCTGAAAGAATATAGCTGGTAAAAATAACAACAGATGCCCAAGTCCCAATGCACTAACAGAAGAAACAGTAAAAGCAAAGATTCCACCGAAAAGTATTAACCCTACAGTAATGGCAAGTAGTGAGAGTGAGTCAGATAAAATTTCAGACTGAGAACTCAGATTATGACCATAAGTATGTTCAAAGTCACACACACACACACACACACACACACACACACACACACACAGCGAATTATAAAATAAGGATGGCAGCAGATAGCATGAAAGGGTAATTTAAGAAAGATAGGAACACTGAAGCACCCCCATCTGAGATGCTGGAAACAAAAAATATCATAGTAAGTCAAATTTTAAAACTTTGTGGAAAGTCTCAGTAACAGAATGGTCAAGAAGACAGCATTCTGAGCTTGATGACAAGGAAGAGAAACTGAAACAATCCAGCAAGGTCAAAGGTAAAATAATGAGGCATTTGTGTGTGTGTGTGTGTGTGTGTGTGTGTGTGTGTGTGTGTGTGTGTGATATACTTTATGCTATCCTTATTTATTCTCCAACAGTTATTTAAGTCAAAAGGGACATAGTTATTAATTTACTAGTACACAACTGCACGGTGTACTATCAAACATCTGTGGCTGATACTTACATATATGGTAAGGGAATGTATGGAAAAAAACGTATGGAAATATATACTCAGGATATGCAAACATTATGAAAAGACAAACTGTATGGGTTATAACTATAGAAGACAGAGAAGAATCTGATTCTAAAGGTAAAGAAAATAATTTCAAAAGAGTCTTAAGAGAAAATTAACCAGAGTTTGGAAGGAAGATGCCAGTGCAGATATAGGAGGCAGTTAGAGCACCAAACAGACAAGGCCAAAAAGATACTTCCCTCATCATATTATAATTAAAACACCGAATATACATAACAAAGGAAGCAGGTGGTAAGTTGGCAGAGAAAAGCACCAAGTCACATACAAAGACAGGCCCATCGGAATCATATCAGATGACCCAACTGAAACTTTAAAAGCAAAAAGAGACTACTGGGATTATGCATTTCAGGCTCTGAGAGATAATCACCACCAACCCAGTCTTCTATACCCAGTAAAATTACCTCTCATAACTGAAGGGGAAATAAAAACTTCCCATGATCAAAACAGACTAAAGAAATTTACGACCACCAAGCTAGCCCAATGGAAGATACATGAAGCAATCCTACAGACTATAAGGAAAAACAAAGTGTCCATGAGTCCTAGGGAAAAAACATATCATGCTATAAAAACACCAAGTTCCACAAAATCAACCAAATGACAGGAATCAATACTCAATTTTCAATACAACCACGAACATTAATGGTTTTGTTTCCCCCCAGTCAAGAGACAAAGACTAATAAATTGGTTCACATAAGAAGAGGTAACCCAGGCTTAGAAAGACAAATGCTACACGCATTCTCTCATATGTGGGTCCAGGCTTTGGATTTTTAGATTAATGTGTTTTTTCCCAATTTCTTTTTTACTTTTATATATACATTTACACTATTACACATATATACAATAAACTACATACAGCGAGAAGGATCACAAAACAAATAGGAATTATATAAATGTTACATTCATAGTGTTTTGCCTATTTGTATTTGGCAACCTTGGAGAAAACTTCTTTCCTATCTTGGTGAGTCTACAATTCTGAATGTAAATCAATATCTATCATATCTCATCTCTATCAAACTAAAAACATCTATATAGACCTAAAAACATCTTAACCCCTAAACAACTAAGCTTAATTGCAAAACTAAACTATCTGGTCTTCAACTCCATCATATACTTGAGAAGGAATAAAATTAATTATCTGAATAAACAGAAAGTGCAAGTTAGCAGCTTCCAAAATGAAAAAATGACAGAGACAGTTCACTGCCTAGACAGTCACCCACAAATCTCTATAATGTTGGAACATTGTCTTCAGCCTTCTGGCCCACTATATCTGGCAGACATATTTGTGAGGCAGGAACTATTGAGGACTTGCTTATCATGTTTGGCAGAGTTTGGCTGTCGACTCTGCCTGTGTCCAAGCTTGCCCTCTTTTAGGCAGAATTCTGTCTGTAGCAGAAATGAGGACACTTTGCCCAGTGGCTGGGTTACCACATTTGAAGCCATCTCCATAAGGAGGTTCTTTGATGCTCATCATCTTCTCTGAGGTAGACTGGGTGTTGCCAGAAGTTAACCTGTCTTATCATCAAAGGCTCCTTAAAATCATAAAAGCATCTTTAAGTGCCATATTCTGCATGTCTCTGAGGTTTATTGAAGCCCTTACCTTATCTTTCTATAGAATCATGTCTAACTGCCACACCTAAGATGTATATTCTTGTGATAAAAGTAGACTAGTAATTGACATGACCGTGATTTGATCAACTAACAATTAACTTGTATTACTTAATTATCCTAAACAGCCTGCAATAGCACTTTCAAAGTATTGGAAGTAAACCATGTATTATAATTGAGTTGTATGGGTACAATATTTCATATTAGAGTAGAAATATATTTAATGTATGTGAAGAAGAATCTTGAATTTGAATTCTATACCACTGTATCAAAATTGAACTCATTTTGTGTCAATATACAAAATTCTATATCAATGAGTTAAAAATAACTTTGTTTGTAAGTAACAGTTAAGTCCTTAAGTTGAAGAGTAGGTTCAATAATCTACTTTTTGTCCTGTCATCTGTATTTCTATATTTTCCCCCTTCTTTCTTTTTAAAAGCCTAGCTCCATACCTAAGAAAGAAAGATAATGGAAAAGTGAGAAATCCCTGAGTCCAACCTCAATTTCTCTCTGAATAAGATCAATAATAACTTATAACCAACTCCCAAGGAAAATAAGCATCTATATCCCAAGAAAACAAGTCCTACTCAACCCCCCTTAAGGGAAATGAAGCATCATTTTCTATTTAAGGCTTTTCACTGCTGATTTGGGAAAATAATATCTTTGTAGGGGCCCAAATACAGTTGGTGGAAATGGTTGAGCATTTGTGGTCCATTTTCTAAATGTTGAGAAATTCCAGGCTTAATAGAAGTCCTGTGTGGGACAGTCTGAAATGCTGGACCAACTGAGATCAGAAGCTTTGTTCGAAGCTGTCCTGGCAGCTGTCCTGTTCTGATGAGGAACAGCAACTGAAGCACTTGGGGCTGGAACATGAAGGCAGTAAGATGTCAGCATCTCAGCATGCTGGAGGAATGGATCCTACCAGGTGTGATCCAGCGCCAGTGTCTGGTTCTTTTGTTCTGACAAGCATTGTACAGTCCTAACATTATAAAAGTATGAGGTGTGCAGGAAGCGCAGAAGAATTAATGCTAGATCTCTGCTCTTTCATTCATACCATGCAAAGAATGGCATCTAAAAATACATCACAGGGATTCTGTGGCCAACAAGAAGCATTGTCCACGCATAGACATTCACGTCTCAGCCAGTCTCAGAGCTATTTACATGTAGTGGGATTAGCAATATAAGTTACCTGCTTGTCCTAGATTAATGTGTTTGAATAGAACATCCGCAGAACTCAGAAAGCTAGAAAGAGTCATTGAAAGGTGCAGTCGCTATTTTTAAACTATTTTATTTGGTTCCTTATATCTCTTTCTCCCTTCTCTACCCCAATCCCTTCCAACACCCCAATACCAGGTAGGAGAGATAAAAGGTTAGTGGGGAGAAAGGGTATATTTCTCTTTGGCTACTTCCTGCTGTTTAGAGTTGGCGAGTTCTTTGGGGGCAATACCAGCCTCCCTCATCAGGGTATTCAGCCAGCAACAGCAAACCCAGCCGCAGCCTCCTCTTCCTTCTCGGCCCGCAAGCGCTCCTCTCACAGCTCTCCTTCCAATCTCCCTCTCCCTCCCTCTCTCTCTCTCTCTCTCTCTCTATCTCTCTCTCTCTCTCTCTCTCTCCTTTTATATTTACTCCAAGTGGCAAAAACCACGCCCCCGCACAAGGCAGTTCCCAGCTGACAAAGATCATGTGCGCTCTCATGAGACAGTTGTCATCTGTGGACAAACTGGAGCAGACTCCATATGCCGCACCTGGGATTAAAACAAAAATGTGTTTAAAGAATCAAAATTTCCACAACCAGAGGAGAAGGAGAGAGAGGCCTTAAGAGATGAGAAGATAATAGAATACTTACGATATGAAGATGGAGGGCAGGGATACTAGGGGTTTAACGTTCTTTTTTAACCAACCTTATTTTCTCTATATTAAAAAATAGAACCAGCTACTAACTTCTGCTGAGGATTTTTTTTTTTTTTTTGGTGTTAATGCATTTAAATTTCTGGGAAGGTGATCTTGTAAAACCATGCAGGGGCTGAACATGTAAGCAAGGCTGGGATGGTAGAACAGGAAGGAGACGGGATGAAGGGTGTATGAAAAACCTACTACTTTCTAAGCTAATTTAAAATATATACCTTCTAAAAGTTTTAGCAAAGTTTTTCTGCACACATGAACTGTGTTACTGTGAGAGATGTGGGTTATTGAGTAAAAAAAAAAAAATCTCAGTATCAGAGGGATACTGTCCTGAGAGTTATTGACAGAGAGCTTTCAGAGGCCCCCAAAACAACACAGGCTATTTTCTTTACTCTTGATTGCCTACTAAAACTAGATGGCCAGCTCGTATTGCTGAAGACACAACACACTTTGGCTGCGGATTATAGAGAAATCAAGCTGAAACTCACCTGAAAACTTCCTTCCTGCTGGCCAGCTTTTATGGTACCAGAAGGTGCTAGTCATGCTGTTGAAAGAGAGAAGCCATCGACAGTCTTACCCTCCAGTGAACCATGCCTGCTGCAAGTGTGACCTGCCAGGCAAGATGTACCTAACGAGTGTAACAGTGGCATAACTGTTATGGGGATAACCAACTTGACGTTATCTGATTCACAGATAGATTTGCCTTGATGTCTGACTCATGGGGGCTGGTGGGAGCGGGGGGCCTGGAATTCATGCCTGGTACTGCAGATCTGATCAAAAGCCCATGGCTGGGGAGGTCATAAGTCAAATTGCCTTCGAAATATTTATGTCTATATACACGTAGACTGGCACTGCCCTCAACCTTGGTCAGAGAAATTTCTCAAAACAGTGGCCAGCGGATAATTCAGAGACTCATAACAAGTCAAGGTATTGAGAATGAGTGAGTGGTGGACACTCAACCTTAAATGGGACATGTACGTATCAACTCCCACCCAAGGCTCTGGGATTGCAATGGAAAAGGGTCAGAGATAACGTAAGAGCCAGGAGATGGGGAGGAGTGCTGCTAACCGCTGTCTTCAGGACAGGGCATGGTCCCTGCACTCACGAACTCACATCAGCTAAGGTTATCTAGACCTGTCTGTACGCTATAGAGCAACAAGATCAGCCAGCGTTCTAAAAGACGCCACTAATTAAACCCATTGAGTTATAAAAGAAGAAGATGGGGTGCAGAAGGGTAACAGATTAGGGTAATGAGAAGAGCGGGATGGGGTCTTAGTCAGGCTTGCTATTACTGCGGTGAAACGCCGTGATCAAAGACACTTGGAAGGAGATGGTTTACTCTGTTTTGGTTTCCACATCGCAGTTCATCATCAGAGGAAGTCAGGCCAGGCCTCGGGCAGTGCAGGGACCCGGCGGCCGGAGATGGCCCAGAAGCCATGGAAGAGTTAGGCTTACTGGCTTGTTCCTTAGGGCATACTCAGTCTGATTCCTTATAAAACCCAAAACCACCTGGCCAGGGATGGTACCACACATAATGGTCTGGGTCCTCCCCCATAAATCACTAGTTAAGAATGCCCTACAGGCTTACATATGCTTGATTTTTAAGGAGGCATTTTCTTAAGTGAGGCCCTCTCCTCTTAGATGACTTTAGCTTGTGTCAAATTGGTATGAAGCTAAGCAGTACAGATGGGGAACTGGGGTGTATATAATCAAGGTACATTGTATATATACATGAAATGGTCAAAGAATAAGAGATAATCTCTTTAAAATAAAATTAATAGAAAGTTAAGCATTACAGCCTACCCCCTGCCAACTTGACACACAAAGTCATCACATGACCACCTATTCTTTGTTCCCACAGTCTCATTTATTTCATAATGCGGGCCAAATTAAAAAGAATAAAACCCCCCTCCAAAAAAAAAAAAAAAAGAAAAAAGAAAAGCCTCCCAAGTCTGAAATATTCCCAACAAATTAACAGCCCAAAGTCTCTTAACTGTGAAATCCTTTTGTGATAAAGTTGCAAATTTTATACATATTATAAACAAGATCATATCAAGTGAATAATCACACCAAAACAAAAAACAAAAGCTAACAGAGAAAAGATCAAATATTGCAGCTCCAGAGACCATGGGCGTCATGATACAATCTTCTGAGCCCCATCTGCAACCCTCCCAGCCTCTCTTGTAGGCATAGGCCAGCTCCATTCCACATCTGCAAGTTTATGTGGTGGAAATGCCTTGGCACCCTTTATATCCATTACCGTGAAGTCTTCCCCTTCCCCTTCACCAGTGGACCTTTAAGGCCTCTGCAGGAATTCCAGCACTGCCAGAAGGTTGACGCCATGTCTCAGACCATGTATGACCACTGCTTGCCTTCCCTTCTCTATCTCCTCTTCCTCCTCTTCTGTAACTTATCTTGTTCTTTCTTTCCTTCATCTCTTCTCTGCAAACTCTAAGCGTATGAGACAAGGCTCTGCCCAGGATCCTGACTCATGACCGGGGTTCCTTCAGGGAACTGGGGTCTCCAGGAAAGCCAAGTGGTCAAGCTCTTTTCTAAAGGGCTTCTTAACTCTTTTCCACTGTGTGGGCAGTGTGTGTGTGTGTGTGTGTGTGTGTGTGTGTGTGTGTGTGTGGTGATACATATGTGTGTTTGTGTGCATACACAAGCAGAGGAGAAGACGTATCTCCCTCCCTCCCTCCCTCTCTCCCTCTACTCCCTTGATGTAAGGTCTCTCACTGAATTTAAAGTTCAGAGTTTTGACCAGCCTGGTTGACCAGCAAGATCTCAGGATCATGGAGCTCTGCACGCGTCATGTTGGGATCACAGACACACAGCCATGCCTAGCTTTTACATGGGTGCTAGGAATCTAAACTCAGGCCCCTGTACTTTCATAGCAAGCGTTCTTAGCCACTGAGCAATCTTCCCAGCCCCCATACTCTTTATTGTCTAATAAATTTGTATGCAGCCTTTGGAACATAGGTATATGAATTAGGTGTACAAATCAAACACTGATATAAATCATGAAGAAATTCATTTAAAAACAATTCTTTGATATACACATAATTTTACCATTTATTAAAGATGAAAGCAAATTTGCATGCTAATGAGATGGACGTGCTCGTTCATTTTTACATAAAGAATTAAATCCTGGCTGAATATTTAATAGTGCGGGATGTCGAGCATTTTCAATGCTTTTCAGAGTTGCTCAATATTTTGATTTTATAATCATCAATGCTGAGAGCACCACTTTGCATAAATACACAGCACAAAATGGTAGAAGTGTGTTTAGGGCCATTTCAGAAACTGTTGGAAATTCTGTCCTAATCCCAAGCCAAAATTCACTTAATGGGTTTTTAAAATGCAACTCAAGTCAGAAACTCAAACATCAATTCTTAAAGTCAAACACTCTAACACAGTACAATCCAAATATATACTAATTTGATGTTTACATGTTGAGGAGTGACAGACAGCAGGAAATAGGAAAAGCCTTTGTTTTCTGTAATTAAACAGTTCTGTTACTTTGAGAGCAGGAAGCTTTGCATGTGGAGTCAATGCTCTGAGGTCCAGGTTAGGAGGGCAACCCAGTCTGTAACACTTGCTGTACACATGTGAGGACCTGCGCTCAGGCCTTAGCTCCACTTAAAATGTGAGTGCGGTGTCACACGCTTGTAATCACAGTGCTGGAGAGACAGATAGACAGACCGATCTATCCGTCTGTGGCTCATTAGCTAGCCAGCCTACTGTGGTGAGCCTTAGGTCTCAGTGAGAGACCTTGCCTCACAGACAACATGGATGCTTCCCCAGGAGTGACATCCAAGGTTGATTCTCTCTGTCTCTCTGTCTCTCTCTCTGTCTCTCTGTCTCTCTCTGTCTATCTGTCTGTCTCTCTCTGTCTGTCTGTCTGTCTGTCTGTCTGTCTGTCTGTCTGTCTCTCTCTCTCTCTCTTTCTCTCTCTCTCTCTCACACACACACACACACACACACACACACACACATATACACACACACACACACACACACAGAATATACTCCCAACAAGCCACTTCACTTTATAACATCCGACAGTCTGGAATCTGAGCTGATGAACCCATCATCGGATGGTGTGATGAAAACATATTACAAAGTGATCAGAACCGAGACTTCAGTGGCATCGTTGCATGGTGCAACATGGGTGAACGCTGCAAAAACCACCTTAGATTCATGATGCATTTCATTTTGAAGCAACTTGGTTGTTGCCTGTTTAGAAACCTTTTTCTGGTGCCAAGTGTGTGTGTGTGTGTGTGTGTGTGTGTGTGTGTGTGTGTGTGTGAACATCACTTCCAGTTTCATGACCTTAGTGTAAGAAACTGAGTTCTAGAAGTATCTGTGGCATGCGCTGGAGAGACTGAAGGCAGTGTGCAAAGGCTGACTGTGACTTGTAATCTCTTTACTATGATAGGTTGGATACCAACTCCCTGCCCACGGGCTCATTTTTCTTGGAAAGAACTCAGACACATCCCCAGAATTCTTCAAGCAAGGCCAAGAATCCAGTGGGAAGGATCAAGTCAGCACTAGAATGAGTCAAAACATGGGACTGAGCTGATGTCCACAGTGCACTAGAGGCACTGGTGGAGAGCAGCGTGTCCTACTTAGCTGTCAGCTTAACAGCCCAGAGTCACTCAAGAAGGGAGTCTCCATTGAAAACTTTCAAAGTTGGATTGGCATGTGAGCTCATTTGTGAATAGATGAAGATGGCCCAGCCCACTGTGGGTGGTACAATCCCTAGGCAGGTAGTCCTTGCCTGCAAACAAAACAAAACAAAACAAAACTAGCTAAATCTGAGCCTGGGAGTAAGCCAGAGGACAGTGTTCCCTTATGGGTCTCTCCTCCAACTTCCTAGGACAGCCCCTGCCCTGACTTCTCTCAATGACAGGCTGACCTGGAAATGTAAACCAAGTTGCTTTGGGTCGGTATGTTTTGTTGTCATTTTTGTTTTGTTTCTTTTTAATTACAGAAACAGCAAAGAAGTTAGAAGAGAAAGCAGTACTGGGGAAGTGTGGTGTGGCTGTGATGTGGCTTTCTACCCCTTTGAACTAGTGAGCTGGAGGAACTCTGGCCTGAAACTTCTCTGGGATCTTAACGGGCCACACTTGTGGGAGCTTGGAAGGCAGTGAAGCCTAGAGAACTGTGCACTGCGGAGGAGGCCTGGCTTGTGAGGTTTCATAGGAAGCTAAGAGTCTATCAAGACGTGGGATATGGTCTCTTTGTATGATTTGGGGGGGGGTTTAAAATCTGTGAAGGCTGATCACCTGGGTCTGAAGAAGTGGCTGTGATTGGCAAGAAAGCCACACCCCCGAAGTACACAGGAGGTGTGGTCCAGAGAGACCAAAGCTACATCTCATGCTGGCAGCCTAACTTGGCAATGTGTAAGAGGGCCCATGTATCAAAGACAAGAAAGCTGCAGAATTGAAGGGAGGTTCTCAATAGAAGGTGGCGCTGGCCACCATGTAGAGAGGTCAAAGGGTGCACTGGTGAAGGCGTAGGTAGTCTCATTTGCAATGGAGAGCCCAGCATACTGGAAAACTCCAATATCCAGAGAAGCCCACCAAGAATGATAGCAAGTGTGGAATGGAGAAAGTCTGGTCCTGCAACAAGCTGTGTGTGTGTGTGTGTGTGTGTGTGTGTGTGTGTGTCGTGGGTGGCAGAGGGGAGGGATCGAGACTGCCTAAGCCTTTGAAGGCGGAAGATCATGATTTAGTTCCAGATAACTGGGCATGAGCTGCAGGATCTGGGTTTACACTGCTGGCGTTTGGCTTGGCTCTGATCAGATGCTTTCCATGCCCTGGTTCTTCTCACTTAATATAAGAAAGTGCACAGTTCGGTTTGTTTAGTTTTACGGGAGCTACTATTAAGGGACTTTGGACTTCTAAAGAAACATTGAATTTGAAAGCGTTAGAATTTTTCAAGGCTGAGACCTCTAGAAAAAGGTTTTAAAAGTTTCTAATGTATGTATGTGAACGTTTGCTTGCGTGTGAGTATGTGCGCCCCACATGGATATTTGGTACCCACAGAGGCCAGAAGAGGGCACTGGATCCCCTGGAATTAGAGATACCTGTGGCTGTGAGATGCCACGTGGGTGCTGAGGACTAAACCCAGGTCCTTTGTTAAGAGCAGCCAGTGGCCTTAACCGTCTAGTCATCTCTCCAGTTCCACAGTGTAGGACATTTAAAGTTGTGTTATTATATTATTATTGTATTGTATTGTATTATAACATTAGCACAGTATCTTGGGGACAAGGAGTTCAAAGGTCATGATTTAAAACACTGTGCACACGAGTGTCAAGTTGCCAGGAGGTGGTATGAGCTCATTATCTTTAACTGCAATCAGCACAGCCGAGAGTGGCGTGAGAAACGTGTCTCAATCAAGGGACTGTTGAAATTGGGTTGACTTACGAGCCTGTTTATGACGAGAGGTCCCAGCCCACTGTGGGTGGAACTATCCCTAGGCAATTTGTTTTGAGCTGTATAAGAAAGTTAGCTAGGCGTGAGTCAACAAGTACCATTTCTCTACGGTTCCCGCTCTGACAACAATCAGTGATGGACTGTGGCCCGGAAGCATAAGAGAAATAAATATTTCATTCCTCTAAATTGTTTCTGGCTGTGGTGTTTGTGTCAGAAACAAAATGCAAACTCAAACAGGAGGAAACTGAAAGGTAAAGCCGATGAGGTGGTAAAGACCTGGCCTCAATTGCCCCATTTTCTTAGTCAAGCCCTTATCTGTTGCTTTCTCACTGCTGTGACAAAAAACAAAAGCAACTTACAGAATGAGAAGTTGGTTCTTGCTCAGAGTACCAGGGTATGGTCAAGGCAGCTGGAGCTCAAAGCAGCTGATGTAGTAATGCCCACAGCCAGGATGGGTCTTCCCCCTTCAACCGACCACATGTAGACAATCCTGCCCACAGATGACAACCAAGATTAACTGCCACAACCCTTTCCCACTACTGGATCCTATTTAAGCACATGGTGCCATGCCTGGCCTGAACTCAGGGTGAGCTTTGTACCATCTTTTCTGAGCTGTGTGATGCTCAAATGTGTGCGCAAGACTAGCTGAGGGGAGACCCTGAAAGTTCCTATGTGAAAGGTTCTCCGGAAGTATGCTGGGTATCATTTCTAAGGCATGGTGTCAACGCTAGGACCTGCAGGGCATCCATACCCAGCGAGCATGTGCACCTGGTGGTTATCTTGTAGGCACCTCAGAGGGGAGGCTCTGCTGATTGCTTCCTTTTGGCGTTTTAGCATGGATGCCATCATAGTAGCAAGGAAAGTGACAGGAGTCTCTGGAAAAAGCAACCATATCAATGGTGACAGTGGGACAGCTTCAGGGGCTATGGGATGGCTGCTCTTGGTCTTGCTACTGGGAACATCCAAGTCCCAGGAGTGTGGAGAACATCCTCTGGAGGGGCTCCAGGGCCCCCCTCTTCTCTCCAGCTTCCTGTCCTGACAGAATCCTATGCCAGAGGGCTCATGAGGAACTGTTTCCACTCAAAAACTCGAACAGTGATGAAATATTTGACGATCCAGTTTCCGAAAGACCTACTCCCAAGAGAGCCAGTCTTCGAATGACTGCCAGTTCCTTCAGTGCCAAGGCTGCCTTCCGTGGGGATCAACATATGGAACTTGTTTTTAAATTTAAAATAAAACAGACTCCCTAAGAAAGCCCTTCCTCTCCTGCCTCTGTCTCCTGCTGGCTGATGCTCTGACCATCCTATAAACATGGGAGTGTTGATGCCTCCAAGCCGCTGTTACTGTCTTTAACCTGGAAATGATTACCCACTCCCTTGGCTTGACCCTTTCCCCAACGACCCTATGGCAGCCCCTGTTGCTGCTCGCCCCAACCTCCTGCACCCCTGGACCTCTAAACAAGTGGATCTATGCTGCCTCCCCCCAAACATCTGCCCTCTCCTGCTTTTGGGAAGACTGAGACAAGTCCAAAGAGTTCTCCTCAATACCAGAACCCTCAGGGTGGGAAGAACTCCGCTGGGTCATTCTCACCTGCACATGGCTGGTGTGGCACCTGTGCTTGCCCAGGAAAAAAAATGCACCTCTCAGCCTTGCTGTGTGCTATTTGTGTTCACCCTACTACAGACCCATTTCCAGGGGAGGGAACCAAGAGAACAGGTGCCACTTGCCTAGCTCAGTGGTGTGGGTCTGTATGACCTGTCACTAGTTCAAACCCCAAAGCATGCCTTTTAACTCCATGGGAGTTTTCCCAACAAAATCCCACAGTAGCCATGTAAGACCGTCTCAGCTCAGGGCTGGCCATTGGAGGTATGCTTTAATTGCCCTGAAGGCTGTTTTCTCAGATGTTAGATTGTTCACAGGGGTTCAAGTTTCTTAGCCGTGAGCAACAAAAGAGGAGGTGGGGGGGGGGGAAGAGAAGACACCATGTGGCCAATCCAGCCTCCAACCTATCGCACATCTCTCTGGGCCTCTCCCAGCTCCAGAAGCCCCCTACCCAGCTGTGACATCACCATTCAGCCCCCACACATGACAGCCTTGTGATCCATCATGAGCCATCTGCTTTCCCGCTGCCAGGGACAGGGGAGCCTGGAGCTGGCCCCACTGGGCTGAGAGGCAGCTGCACCTGCCCATCATAGCCCACGAAGGGCTGTTTGCATTTGTCTGTGTTGGTCCCTCCACACCCTCTCCAACCCCCACTCTCTGAAGATGTGACATCTTCCCATCCAGGCCTGGAGTTTCTAACCAGTCAGACAGCCTCAGACTCGGCAGTGAGATTGAGATTTGATGAGATAAAGCCTTGGGCATCTGTGAATTGGTTCATGGTTCAGGCAGTGATGAAAGGGCTGTCTGCTCAACGGATACCCACAGCAAATTCAACCCAGGCCCTGAGAGCTTCAGGAAAGCGTCTCTGCTTTAACCTCTTGAAATGTGGGGGCAAAATCCAAACACTTGTTGGTCTTAATCACCCCCTTGAGAAGGAGTGCATTTTGTAATGTGACCTGGAACTATTTGCTGAGAGAGAGAGATGCCCTGGCTGCTTTCGGGGCTCAACTCCAGCATCTTCGTCCTCTAGGCCCATATGGTAAACACTGAATCTCAGTTCCAGTTTCTAAGGGGAGAAGGCAGATGAGAGGTTTAAGTAGCTAGAAAGGAAATGAATACTGAGCCTTTGCAAGCTCTTGTTTGTTTCCTAAAGTGTATGGGGAGAGGTGAGCAAAGAGTAGCCAATTGAACATCAGACGCTTCTTTTTAAAAAAAAAAAATGTAAAGGGCTCTCCTCTGTCTCTACCTTGGGACAATGACCCTCCCAAGACAACAGCCCCACAGGCCCCTTCAAAAGGGCACCGTTACCCCCCATGGCGTCTGTCGGTTCTGCTTGACTTAAAGAAATGGCTTCCCTCCTTGGAGTTCCTAAAACATTTGTCATGCCAGCAATTCCCCAGGCAATTAATCAGGTGCTGCCTTGACTATCTCTTCCAGTGTTGTATCGAGCGGCTGTTTAACCCTTGTCAGCAGTGGGGCTTTCGACAGCTTGTCGTTCTGACTCAACAGGAGCTTCTGGAAGGCCAGGCAAAGGTCCGTCTCTCTCCGTGTCCTGTGCCCAGTCCCTGAAGATGCCTGGTCTCTTCACCAAGGGAGGGTCTGTCTATCCCCAGATAGAATGGCATTTGCATGCAGGATGCTTAGCACAGGGCTGGGGCCCACAGTGGACACAAAAGGGCCATCTGTACTGGTACCCTCGGGAATACTGCCTCTTGTTTGTTTGAATATGATTAAGCATCTGAGGGTTTTATTGTTGTTTGGATTTTTTAAAAGATTTGTTTTCTGAGAGAAGGGGGGGGGGATACAAAAGCAGGTGCCCTCAGGGTCAGAAAAAGGCATCCCTTTGAGCTGGAGTTACAAACAGTTGTGATCTGTATGACAACGGCTCTAGAAACCTAACTTGGGTCTCTGCAAGAGCAGCAAGCACTCTTAAACCATCGATCCGTCTCTCCGGCCCTGTTTTAAAGCTGTATTAGTGATCAATATGGGAGGCCATGGCCTGTGTGTGGGGAGGGTTGAGGGCAACCTGTCCTTCTACTTCCAGAAACTGACCTCAGGCTGTCAGGCTTGCATCACTGGGTAGCAAGAGCCTTCATCTGTGGAGCCATCTCACTGGCTCCCAGGGCCGAGCACCCCTGGGTGCTAGGCACTGTGCTTCTGCAGACACCAGGCTCTGGTCTTGTTCTCTGTCTACCTTTATTCTCCACATGGCAGGCTGTCTGCTTCAAAGTGACTGTCACAGACCTCCCAGGCTAGGTGAAAGCAGTTGTTTTGATCTCAACTGTAGTGTGCGGCTTTCAAAGGACAGAGGCTTTGTGGATAGCAATCTCCCACAGTTCCTCCCCCAGAAGTAAAGAAAGGGGGGCATGTCTACCAGACAGAGCCCGGCAACGCTCTGCTAGTCTGGAGTGGGGCCTCTGAGAGGCCCATGCCCCCAAATGTAGCTGAAAAACATTCGTCTGTGACTCAGCAATTCGTTTCTTCAGCCCAAGCATAGGAAAGAGTGCCACAGGCAGCTCGTGTTTATGGGATGGAGGCTGCAGTCCTTCCAGGCAAGCCAGCCACTGCTGGGCCATTGGTTGTCCTGTAGCTGTGCCAGTTCCTTACCTGGGGGGGGGGGTGCAAGGGAAGCTGGGAGGGGTCTGAACTAGGGAATTCTGGAGGAAGGAGGCAGAGGCCTTCTGCCTTCCCAGAACTTTGTGGACTGAACTTCTTGCCCTTTCCTGATCCCCTCTGTACTCCAAAGACCCCAGGCATCCCTCTCCCCGATATTAAAGCTTTCCATTTACGGCTGCCATGTGCCCTGTGTGCTGGGAAGTGTGCAGAGCCTGCAGTGCATCACAGCACAGGCAGGCATGTGAATCACCATGTTCCTGCCATGCTTGAGAGCTTTATAGAAACCCCATCTTGGAGCTTTCTTGCAGCCAGCTAGACCCTGGAAGTAGAGGAGCCGCTGAGCTCTCCTAGGCTGCAGATCATCTCATTCAAATGTCAACATTCAAACCCTGCCTCGTTCCTGCCTGAGGTTTACTACTCTCCCGGGGTCCATTCCACACCCCACTTCTCAGCCAAGGCCTGATTTGGGGGCAGCTGAGACCAGTCCCAGGCCCCAGAAGGAAAGAAACCTACATCTCCCCAAGGGCCACCAGCCAGGGACAATGGATCCTCTGTCAGCCAGTAGTGAGTATTACAAAAATCTAAAGACATTATCCTGGCCCTGGTGAGACGTTTAGGAAATAAAACAGATTTTAAAAACACACATATACATGAAAAATGAAATAGAGGCACGGCTGATGGTGAGGGACTCCAAGGTGACCTCACCTCAGTCTGGCCCTGAAGAAAGGAGAATAATCTGTAGCTGTTCTGGAAACCCCAGGCTATGGACAGACCTTCAGGGAGGAGCTTACCCCAGTCAGGGTGAGGTCAGCCCAGCCGAACCTCACAGGGTGGCTGCGATGACCCATCTTATTGTCAACTTGTCTTTACTATGACAGTGTCTCCAGAAAGGGTTAACTGAGGCAGGAAGACCCACCCTGAATATGGCTGGCACCACTCTGTGGGCTGGAGTCCCAGCCTGCATAAAAAGCAAGCTGAGCATCAGCTAGATCTCTCTCTCTCTCTCTCTCTCTCTCTCTCTCTCTCTCTCTCTCTCTCGGCTTCAAAATGGTGGTTGGAGTGTGACCAGCTGCCTCACATCCTGCAGCCATGCCTACTTCAGCATGAGAGGCAGCTCCCTTGAACTGTGAGCCTAGCAAACCTTTTCATCCTTACGTCGCCTTTATCAGGTGTTTTGTCATAGCAAGAGGAAAAGCTAACTAATACAGTAACCTTATTTGGAAGTAGGTTCTTTGAAGATGTAGTTAATTATGTAGATGCAGATGTAATTGTCTTTAGATAATCCTGGATTGAAGGAGACCCAGTATCCAATACTGTGGGTGTGGGGGGTTGGCGGGATCCTGTGAGAAGAGAAGAGGATTTAAAACACAGGCTGTCATGGAACAACACAACAGGGAGTAGAGTAATTCATCCACTGGCCAGGGAGTGCCGAGGGTCACCAGAGACTATAAGAGGCCGAAGGGCCTGATCCCTGGAGCCTTTGAGGACAGCCACACAGCCAGACTTTCTTCTAACTCTGGTCTGGAACTGCTGATGGTCACGCGTGCATTCCTGACTATGCTGTTCTGTATCTAAAGAGCATGATTTTTCAGTTGCCTCCACGATCGCTGGTCCCACGGTGGCCACTCTATGCTTGACTGCACTGCTCACCTGAGCCCCCAGGGTGGACGGGTGGGGAGTGAGGAAGGCAGATTGCACAAGGACATAAGCTTGTGCAAGAGACACAGCTCACCTTGCAGCTTCCCATGCGGGAAGAGGTGAGAGTAACTAGCGCAATGCCCAGTGCTCCGCCGGAACGCTGGTTTCCATGGGCTTACTTACCACCGACATTCCAGAAAACCACCAGAGCCTCATCCATCTCAGTCTGCAGCCATTTACTGATGTGGAGCTGCTAAGTGTGGTGTCAGAAAGGTGAGCGGGCCGAGCCAGTTTGTGCCTTAGAAGAGATAATCATAAAAAGATGAGGTGCCAGGGTCTCCTGAGGAGACCTGCTGAGGCCAAGGCTAGAGTCATCTCTAGGGAGGCACCCATCAGGCCTCCTAGACAGTAAGGAGTAATGTTTCAGACAGAAGGAGCATTGCGTGTAACAGGCCTGTACAGCGACTTCACGAGCTCCAGAGATACTTGGTTTTGTTGTTGTTTTGTTTAGGTTTTTGTTTTTTGAGACAAGGTCTCTCTATATAGACTTGGACCGCACTTATGTACATCAGGCTGGACTCACACTCACAGAGATCAGCCTGCCTCTGCCTTTCAGATGCTGGGATCAACGTGTGTGTTACCATGTTCAGCCTTTCTCAGACGCTCCGAGGACTCAATGTCTGGGTAACATGACGGCGTGGGCCCCTGGGAGGACCAGGGTTTCTCATTTGTTATTTAGCTGAGGACAAGTGCCCGAGAAAGGAAGGCCTTCACCACTCCCCTGGAAGCCTGTCAGCGGCGGACAACCTTAGTAGAGGTGAATAGTGCTTCCTGTACTGGCGCCCGCAGGCTTGAGGAAATCTTCCTTGGGGACTGTGTGTGTGTGACAATTAATAAGCAGTGCCTGGCAAGAATGGGCAGGGAAGTGGGGTCATCCTTCATAGGGAGCTCCTCCCCAAACCCTAACCCAGTAGCATATATGTGATAGGTACTTTAAAATATGTATTTGACTGGCTCTCAAATCTAGGGGAGGAGAGAGGGAAAAGAGACAATAGGTGTACAAGCATGTGGCTGCTACATGACAGACGAGAAGCTCCTCAGAGGAAGGCCAATCATCACAGGGCACCTGAAACTGCTTTGTACGCTTGGCACCAGGAGCTGGAGTTGCCGTGGCTCCGCCCAGGAAAGAACCTTTCTTACCGGGGGTGGGGTGGGGGGGTTGGGGGGCTTGAGACAGTGTTTTATGTATCCTAGGCTGACCTCAAAGTTCCTATGTAGCCAGGGCTGACCTTAAGCTTAACTTTAATTACTTTTCTGTTGCTCTGGTAGGACACCGTTACCAAGGCAACCTATAAAAGAAAGAGCTCATCTGGGCCTTGCGGCTGCAGAAGGTTTGAGTTCATGATGGCGCGAGGAGACTTGGCAGGACGGAGGTGACCGGAGGAGCAGCAGCAGCGGATGGCTCACATCTTCAACTGCCAGCAGGAAGCAGCGCGTGCACTGGGGGTGGCAGGAGGCTCTTGGAACTGCGAAGCCCGTCCCTGGTGGCACACATCGTCCAACAATGCCACACGTCTGATTGCAAGCGGTTCTACTAACTGGGACCAAGCTTTCAAGCAAATGAGTCTGTGGGGTCCTCTCATTCCAAGCACGGAAAGCACCTTCTCCTGCCTTTATCTTTTAGGCACTGGTATAACAGATGTGCGTCATTACACACAGCAGAGTCTAACACTGTAGCCCAAAGTGGCTTGGAAGTAAGTATCCAGCCCCTGGACTTGGGACAGATTTCCTGTCTCAATCTTCCCAGTGCTGGGGTTATGGGCGTCAACCAGCCTTCACCTACCCTGAGGAGGGGACTGAGCTCAGGTCTCTGTGCTTAAAAGGCAAGCACTCCATCACGTAGGTCTGTCCTCAGGCCTACTTTTCTCTTTTCGACTCATGAACCTTTTCCCGGAGACCTTGTTGGCCTCCCAGTGTGTTTGGTTTCTGTTGCCGTGGCAAGACTCCCGTAGGGAAGAACGTTTACGTCAGTCAGCTCACCATTCCAGATGCAGTCCACCATTGCAGGGGAGTTAAAGCAAGAGGACATAGAAGCTTCTGGTCTTATCATATCCACATGGAAAGACGTTAGTGCATGCACGTCTATGCTAAGATCACCTTTTCCTTATTTTATCTTCACCCAGGGAATAGTGTCACCCATAATGGGCAGCTCTTCCCACTCAGTTAATGTGATCAATACAATTTCCCACAGAAAAGCCAATTGGATCCAGATATGACCTCCCTGGGATTTTCTTCCTAGGTGACTCTAGATTGAGTCAAGTTGCTAATTAAAACTAGCTCCCATAATGCCACCTGTTGTCAACTTGATACACTGCCAAGCCGCTTCATTGTAAGCTGTAACTTTCCACGCCTTGTCCTCAGTTCCTCATGGTTCTTTCTCATAACATTTAAAGTCCTAATAAATAATAATTCCAGGCCTGGTGTGGGGGCGCACACCTCTAATCCCAGCACTTGGGAGGCAGAGGCAGGCCAGTTCCTGTGAGTTTGAGGCCAGCCTGGTCTACAAAGAGTGTTCTGGGACAGTCAGGGCTAAACAGAGAAACCCTGTCTCGAAAAACAAAAACAAACAAACGACAAAAAAAAATTCCAATTTTTTGAAAGTCCACAGTTTCTTTACTGTGAGCTCTTATGAATGTAAACCAACAGGTTAGGCCCGCCTACCATGTAACGGCACAGGGAAATACACTATCCCCAAAGGGAAGTGTGCTGCTTTGGATGAGTGTGGCCCTCTGAGTCTCATAGATTTAAATTTGTAGTCACCAGGGAGTGGCACTATTTCAAAGGGTTAGGAGGTGTGGCCTGTTGGAGGAGGTGTGCCAGGCCCAGTATCTCTCTCTCTTCCTGCTGCCTGCAGATCTGAGTGTTGAACTCTCAGCTCCTTCTCCAGCACCATGTCTGCCTGCGTGCTGCCATGCTTCCCACCATGAAGATAATGGACTAACCCTCTGAAACTGTAAGCCAGCCCCAATCAAATGATTTCTTTTATAAGGGTTGTTGTGGTCATCATGTCTTTTCACAGCAATAGAACAGTGACTAAGACAGGAAGTACCAGGGCATTAGCAGTGAACAACAGGAAGTACCAGGGCATTAGCAGTGAACAACAGGAAGTACCAGGGCATTAGCAGTGAACAACAGAAAGTATCAGGGCATTAGCAGTGGACAACAGGAAGTATCAGGGCATTAGCAGTGAACAACAGGAAGTACCAGGGCATTAGCAGTGAACAACAGGAAGTATCAGGGCATTAGCAGTGAACAACAGGAAGTATCAGGGCATTAGCAGTGAACAACAGGAAGTACCAGGGCATTAGCAGTGAACAACAGGAAGTACCAGGGCATTAGCAGTGAACAACAGGAAGTACCAGGGCATTAGCAGTGAACAACAGGAAGTACCAGGGCATTAGCAGTGAACAACAAGATGAACAAAACCAAGACCCAATAAGGAAACATGACTCTTATGGCTCCATATCTAACATCTTGGACTTGTAACACAATCTTCTGGGCTCCACAGGTCTTAGCAAGCCCCACCCCAGCTCTGCCCCTGCATACACAACTTCTCTTTTAGATATCGGCCTTCTCTACTCCGCACCTGTAGTTTTTCTTAGCAGACATTGCATAATCCTGGAAACCCAGTATCCTGGGGTCTCAATCACAACTGAAGCTTCACCTTCATAGCTCCACACAGTGGCTTTTGGGGTCCTCTTTGCAAGGACTCCAACCCTACCAGATAGTGCCCGACCTCGGCTGAGCTCCACAAAGCCGCTCAGTCCTCCGTCTTCACCATGAACCTGGTGCCATGTGGACAATGCTTATGTCACTGAGGAGTTCTGCTGCCAGACGGAGATGTATCCGCGCCCTCCTGTACTACGGATACACCACCTTCAGTGCGATGCTCTTGAGAAATCGTCTTGGCATTGTCCCAGGAAGGACAGGGAACTCCTCCACAACGCTGTCGAGCTTTCCTCCATCAACCGCAACTGACAATTCAGCAGCGCTCCAAGTGCCATCTTGCCTTGGAATTGCCCTGGCAAACAAAGCAGTGGATCATCTTCAGACTTAACCCCTTCTGAAGCTCTCAGGACACATGCAGAATACAGTGAGGTTCTTGGCAAAAAAAAAAAAAGTCACATAAATGCTCCTAGCCTAATTCTGCCCCCAAACCCTGAAACTGATGAGCTGACCTTCCATTGTTCACGTTTCTCTCAGTGGTCCTCCTCTTTCAAGCTCCCACACAAATACCTCATAAAGTTCTGTTCACAACATGCAACGAGTTCTAAGCTCTCCCCAAATTCCAAGGGCTTAAAAACCACATGGCCAGGTTTATGGCAGCAACACCTCGCTCCCCTGTACCAATTTTTGTCCTAGTTTCATTTTTTGTTTTGGTCACCACTAAAATCCTCTGACAAAAGCCACTTATCAGAGAAGGGGTTTACTTTAGCTCATGGTTCCAGGTAATAGCCCCATCACTGTAGGGAGATCAAGGCGCGGGGGGGAGGGGGGGTCACATCTTATCCGCACATAAGAACAAAGAGAAACAGAGGAATGCATGCCTGTGCTCGGCACATTTAATTTTTTTAAACCTTTTTATACAGTCCAAGACAAGCTCAGGGAATTGTGCCACCCACAGTGGGCAGGTCCTCCCACGTCCATGAACATAACTAAAATGATCCCCCTCTAGACACGCCCATGCGCCAAGCTAATCTAGACAATCTCTCATTGAGATGATTCTAGACTGTGCCAAGTTGACAAGTTAACTGTCGCACAGCAGAACAGGAAAAGGTGAATCCCCGGCCCCTGGGCTTGTGCCCGTAGCTAGTGCTACAAATCCCCCACCCTTCTTCGGGCGGCAGAATGTGCAGAGTTTTCCCTTCCTTCTCAGGATAGAACGGTCCCTGCCGCCAGTGCACACATATGGCCCTGATTTACTTGCTTGCTTGTTGGCCAGGGCTCCTCTGGTTACCGCAGATTCTTTCCTCCTCTCCAAGTGAACAGTCACAGGGTGGTCTCCCAGGGAACCTTTTCCAAGCTTGTCCCTGGTAGAACCTGATGTTGTAGAAATGCCAGGAGCCCCCTCTCTCTCCGGAAGTCTCCACCTCCTTCCCCTACACAGCATCCTCCAGGTGGACACAGAGCCATGTGTTTCCAGAGTCACCTTTCCAGGTGATCAAAGGAGGCCAGAGTGAATAGTGCTACTACTTTGCAGTGAGTCTCATGGGTTGGTGGCTCTGGCGACATGCTCCCCACAGTGTGGAAGTGCTTCCAGCCCTGAGACAGCAAGAGATTCTTATCAGGCTCAGGAAGCTGCCAGCAACAGGACAGGACACTCCTGCTGTCAGCTGGGTGATTTTGCCTCCAGTGTACATCTGTAACATCTGGAGCTTTGAATCGGCAATGTGTGGCATACGCTATAGGATCCAATAGCTGGGATGCTGCTGTGGTCTCAAGAGCCACCATCTCCTGGCATGGGACACCCTAAACTACAGAGATGCTCTCCTGGTCTGCTTACTCCCCAGGCAATTGCTCACTGAATTCCCTTGGGCTCTAGAAATAGCCACACCCATCCAGGGCACACATTGGCCCAAGGATCTATGGGAAGAAAACTTTCTCAATGACAACACGGTGTTATTATCTGCCTTGGATCCCTCTGTGCTCACCCAAACTTCCTCTTTTATTCCTCTACGTGTAGCCTTGTGTGCCTTAAAAACAAAACCGAGTGAGGCGAGAGTGCACAGTACTCCTCCCCTTATTTCAGTAGAGGAGAGAGTGAAGTCATCCAATAACTCATCAATCAGAGACAAAATACACATCAAAACGGGTGGGGAGAGAGGGTGTGGGAGGGAGGAGGGCAGAGGCAGGAAGGGGTCCCTGCTGAGTCTTCTTTTGCTGGCTCGCATAGGTCTAGATGTTCTGTAGAATCTTCTGGAGAGCGGCTTTGCAGTCTTTCCATCTGGAGAAGCAATGCGGGCACCCGATCACACGGATGCGGGAAGGAGACCACCCAGCAGAAGGGAGCCTGCCAGCCAAGCTCTGAAGAGAAAGATGGTCTGGAACACTAGCTGGGAAGGCCCAAGTTCCTGCTTCCGCCCATCTCAGGGCTGTAAGCATTTCAAAAGCAGAGACCGAAGCCAGTGAGGCAGCTCAGAGGGTAAAGGGGCTAGCTGCCAAGCTTGACAGCTTGAGTTTGATGCTTGGGCCCCACGTGGTGGAAGGAGAGACTGACCACACAGGTGGCCCTCTGGTCTCCACACCTATATGAACTGGCACTAGCCGAATTATACTTACCACAGGCAAGCCCTTCACCAATGGTCTTACTGGTCCCTGACTCTTTGACCTCTGCCATTCACCAGCTTTTTTTCCTCCCATTCCCTTCCTTTCCTGTTCCCTCCCTCTGCGACATTCATTCACTGGAAAGTTCCCTGGTCTCTTCCAACACCACCTCCTCTGGAGGCCTTTTTTGAGCATCTTTCTTCCATGTCCACTGTGCTGCTTTGCTGTCCGTGTTTCCCTAGCAGCCCCTCTGCCGGTGTCTCAGTGCTTTGATTGGCTTTTCCTCTCTTCGTGGGCTATTATGTAAGGCCACTGTGGGTATTATGAGTAGCTCTCCAAATGACATCACCGAGAAGTGAGAGAGTGACCTCAGGATAGGCAGAGGAACTCCCCAAAGCTGCTTCTTCACTGGAGAAATGAGAGGGCAGAGAGGCTTTCACGGAGATGATTCATTAGGGGTGCAGAACCGTTACAAAGATGGTACCCAACAGGGAGAGGGAGGAACAGGTAGACAGCTTCCCGGGGAGTCGTGTGTTGTTTTTGTTTGTTTTTACCATGAGCCAAGAGCCTGGGGTGTTTCCTTCTTATCAACTTGTTCCACATCCTGTTCGCCTGTCATCTGAAAACACAAAGGAGCGGTGGCAAGGGAGAGCAGAGAACACCTCCAGGTTGCATGCTTGGCCCTCCACTCCCCTAGCCCTGTGAAGATGATCCTACCGGGGCCTCCAGCTTTTGAAAAACCAAAATATCCTCGGTTTTCACACCACCAACACAGGCCTAACACTCTACTGACTAGGCCCCAAGAAGCCAGATTGGGAACAAACAGAGACACCAAGATGGTAGACTTGGGCCTCTCCCCTATGCCATGCTGGCCTTCATCAATCCTACCTTAACTCAAAAGAGGAGGCCTCCTTCACACTCTGTTCTGGGTAGGCAGAGGCCCAGCTTCTAAGTGGCAAAGGATTTGGTTGTGTTTGTGACTCTCCTGTTATACCAGATCCACCTGGTGCCTCAAAAGTTCCCTAAGACTAAGGTCCATCTACCTGGACTGTCATGTCTGTCTAGAGCAGCCCCTTATATCACAGCGCACTGTCTTGAGCCTACCTGTCTGTCCTCCATCCGCCAGCTCAGAGGTCACACTTTGAGATGGGACAACTACCTGCTGCATGCCCCTCCCTCATACTTTCCCAACAATCTGGGTCCCTGGGACTGCCAGGTAAGGCAGTCATGTCAGATGTGGCGCCCACAGTGGCCTCCTGTGACACTCAGTTGGGTGGTGGCTTTATCCCCACAGTGAGGACTGCTTTTATCTCTCAGGAGGTTCAGCCAGCCGTTGACTATTCATTTATTCCTTCATTCACTCAACAAATATTTACCCAGCCCTTGCTCTGAGTAAGGACAGAGCAGAAATGAATTACGCACACACACTCTCACAGCTCTCCATGGTGCCAGAGGGGGAGATAAGAAAATCTGTGCCAGCAAATCATTGCGGGGCTCGCTGTTCTTTTCAGCAGCTGGGTTCTGCTGCTAACAATACCCTGGTTTTCCTTAGGAAAGTGCTACTGTTCTTACCCAGTGTGTTGAGGGTGGGGGTGGGGTGGGCAGTGCCAGACAGCTGGATAGCAGATACACTGACCACGGCCAGGGAAGGCTCAGTGGCCTAAGGGGGTCTGTCAGGGATGAAGGGAGGTGATCTGATTTCATTTTGGTACCTCTGCAAGGATGACCCATGAATCTAGTAATGTCAGAAGTTAACCAACATCATTTGCCAAGGAACTCTGTCATTAGCCTAGGAAGGTGTCCTGAGGGTGGAACTTTCTATCCGGACAGAAGCAGAGAGAAGAGAGCACAGCCAGTGTCCACGTGTGGCCACCGGTCACCTGTTGATCAATTCTCCAGTGTTAGGTAAAGGCATGCTGTGTGCACAGTGGGCTCAAGGTCTTCCATTGAGTGTGTTGTCCCCGCCAACCTACCTCCATTTTTGAACCTACTCTACGTCTAAGTGATTTTACCCCAAAGTGAAAAGTAAATACCAATTAGTTAGCTGGTTGTGGCCCTTAGAGGAAACTAAGGCATGAGGATTATGCGTTTAAAGCTAGCCTGGGCTACATTGAGAGATCATGACAAAATGATGATGATGATGATGATGATGATGATGGTGATGGTGATTATAATGAGAAGAGAAGAGATCAGTTGTCCAGTCAGCTAAGCAGTGAGCCATTGGTTTTCACAGGGACAAGGAAAAATAGAAGAAAAAAAATTGTCTGATTCTTATGTTTGGTCTTTTTTAAGTTTCCCAGATATCTTGAATGTTTTGTGTCAGTCACTTTTTAAATTTAATATTTTCTTTGACAAATGTATTGATTTCTTCAATCGTGTATTCTACACCTGAGATTCTCTCTTCCATCTCTTATATTCTGTTGGTAACGCTATGTCTGTAGTTTCTGTTCTCTTTCTAGGTTTTTCCATCTCCTTGATTCTGTAAGCTTGTGTTTCTTTATTTCTTATATTTCCATTTTCAGGCCTTGGATAATTTTATTAATTTTTCCCTTGTTTAATTGCAATTTCCTGTATGTTATTAAAAGATTTATTCATCTTGAAAAAAAATGTCTGAGATTTGCTCAGCTTCCCAAAACTTAAATAGTTTGACTACAAGTTCAAACTGTCCCCAAGCCATTGTGTGACCCCAGGCAAATAGCTTCTTTTCCCTGGACAATACAATCTTTACGTATCTGTCCGATACATGTGCTATTTCTGTGTATTAGCTACATTTCTCACTGCTGTGACAGAACAGCCGACAAGAGCAACTTAAGGGAGGAAGGTCTTGGCTGGAGTCAGCATTCAGTCAAGTCCTGTCCTCATGGGGAAGTCATAGCTGCAGCACTGAAAGGTGGCCAGCTGGCATCAGCTTGCTTTCTCCTCCCTATTCTAGGACCGCAGCCATTGGGATGGTGGCACCCACATTCGGGATGGGTCTTTCCTCCTTGGTTACCGCAGTTTAGAAACTGCCTTAGAGATATATCTGGTGGTTTGTTTTCCTAGATGACCCTAGATCCTACCAAGTTGAATCAATATTCACCATCCTATTCAAAATCGATGAAAGAGAAACACCCGCAGCCAGGAGACCTGAACTGGAGCTAGAGTCAGCAGCAGGCCGGTGACCTGGGAAAATGGCTGCCTGCTACGGGGCTCCAAACCCTGCAATGGTTGCATCATTCCCAACACAACTACTCAGCATTGCTTCCTCCCTATTTTTTCCTTTGATCTCAGGCAGAGCGGAGCAGGACACTGACTCAAATACAAACCAAAGTGCTTGGGTGTTGTTGTGACATGCAGTCTGGGACCCCAGGCATTGAAAGGGGGCCACCCATATTCAGGATGACTCTCTCTCTCCTTAGTTACCGTGGTTTAGAAATACTAGGAAGATGACACGGAAAGCCACAGAAATGATCGTATCCCTGTGATACTTTTATCTGAAGAGAGCTCCT
This sequence comes from Acomys minous, assembly GCF_964271855.1. Lineage (NCBI taxonomy): Eukaryota > Metazoa > Chordata > Mammalia > Rodentia > Muridae > Acomys > Acomys minous. The sequence goes on along the minus strand of NC_140485.1, from coordinate 61,111,070 downwards.
TTGTGGGAGGAAGGCTGCTCCCCATGAAAAGATAGGGTTCTGAAGAGGACAACAGGGAGCCAGGCCCCCAACTGGGCTGGGCACCGAAGGTCTTTGAGTGAAGTCCAGACAAGCGCGGGCACTTTCAACTCCCAGAATAACTAACTCTCTCTCTCTCTCTCTCTCTCTCTCTCTCTCTCTCTCTCTCTCTCCCTCCCCCCCCTCTGACAAACTCGACAATCTGACAAACTCGACAAGAGAAAGACGGAGACAGACACTACTTTTACCATCACTCTTCAAAGGGAAATCTTCGTGGCTTTCCTGGCCCAATTTGAAAGATGCCTTCCCTCAGGCATGCTTTCAGAGTAAGATCCAAACTCCGTCCTGTGTCTTTCCAAGCCCAACAAAACCGGAGCCAGCTTCAGGTTCCCAGCTTCCCCTGCTGCCTGCCCCCGCCCCTGCCTTTCTCCTCTAGCCTGCTAGGCTCCTTCCTGTTCCTTGAAGACCCCCTGCCCATGCCACTACAGCCTCGCCCTCAAAGTGCCTTCTGTCTCGGTGGCCTTCGCATGGCAACATCCTGCTTCCCTCAGCACTACGTGCTCAGAAAGATCTCTTGAACTACAGAGGTCTACAACAGGACACTGGCTTTCTATTGGCAGTCACACCTCTCAGAGGTCTCATTTGCTGCTTGCTTTCTGGCTCTTCTCCTCAGAAAAAGATTGCAAGGCAGGGCTGCTCTCTGGTCTCATTCATCTTCTATGAGCTGGGAGCCGGGCCTGGGCCGGGATGGGTGTGTCTTCCAGGAAAGCAGAAATAGGAGCTGTGTCTAATAAACCTGCTGGGGTTTTATAGAGACTGACTGGCCAGTTCTGGAAGCCGGCAAGGGAACCTGCTTATGAATGTGTCTCTGGCCTGCTGTGGATAACTGACATCTGTAGAGCGCACCACAGGGAGGAAGGGAGATTCGAGGCAGGAAGAAGGGGAGCAACCTGGGTAGAGATCGGCACGACAGAGCTGTGGTCGTTGTTCCCCACTGTGGGCGGAACAGCTGAGGCCTGCACATTGGCCAGGAGTCAGTTCTCAGACATGGGTGTCGTTGGGTGGCACATTGGTTTTAGGCTGGCGGAGTTGGCCACACAATGTTTGTTGATTACAAAAATGGCCACCACTCCCCCTTCCTTCCATGTCTTGCAAGTGTCCCTGGTGACCCAATGAACTATAAACACCAGCCAAGGGACACACTTCCCCAACTATCAACACAGGTCTGCGGCAGCCCTGATTAACGCAGTGCGGAACAGCTTTGGGCTCCTCTATGAAGCCCCCAGAGACAGATCTATCATCCTCTGGGTGGTCCAGTTTCTCCTGCCAACCCCAACATCTGCAGGCCTGTGGGACTGACCTCTCTATGCAGGGCCTGAGTGTCACCCATCTTTAAAGATCCCAGCCTCACACAATACATCCTTGCAGGCAGTTCACACCGAGGCCAAGCTGAGCTGGTGTCTGCACACGTTTCCCAGTTCCTTTCTGTGGACCAACTATCAACCTACTTGGATACCCTCATAGTCAAAATATACCGTTCTTATTTTTTTCACATGAAATTCTGGATCTTGAGTTTTCATAATTTCTTTTTTTTAAATTTTTTTATTTTTGTTGTTTTACATTTATTTACCTAGAGGGGGCACATGTGGAAGCCAGAGGTCAACTTTCAGGAGTCAGTGGTCTCCTTCTAACATGTGAGTTTTGGGGACTGAACCCAGGTCTTCAGGGTAGCCATCTTGTCTTCTTAGGGTTTTCTTATTTTAACACTGCATCTCAGAGCTCTTTCCACATAGACACACACAGATCCACTTTATTCTACTTGGGCTGCTTGGGGCTTCACAAAGACAGATGTGAGTTAACTTAGTGTGTTACATTTTTGTTGGACGCTCAGAAAGTTCCCATTTCCACGTAGATAAACAACAGATCTTTCTTGCGCGTCCTGGCTTATGTTTCTGCATCCTCCATGCACGGCTGACTTCTGGTGCTCCACAGGACTCGACAGAAATGTTTCCTTCTCCGGGAAGCCCACCTAAACCATGACCCAGTAAGTGTTAACGTGGTTTGTATCAGTCTCTCAAAGGTCCATAAACCAAAACCTTGGTCTGCCATTTTGTGGTGTCATGGAAAGATGGTGGACTCTCTAGGAGGTGGGCCTAGAGGAAGTGACGTCACTAAAGTTATGCACACGTATGAGGTATTGGCCACCAAGAGATCAGCAGTCTCTTTCAGCGCACACCCCTCCCTTGTTGTTCTTTTTCAGTGCAGGCCCTGAAACCACAGCACCAAATGACCATGGACTGACCTCCCTGGAAACAAACATTTCTTCCTTCTAAATTGATTGTTTTCACCTATTTTGTCACAGCCACACAGGCTGGCCTCTCTCCTTTGGCTTCCAGGCACAAGCGCATGCCTGCTGTGTGACACTGTTTCCGGGAAGATGTCATCAACTGTTGTCTCACCTCAGATAGCGAGCCCACAACGGACCAAATAAGGAGACCATCAGAGTCCACCTTGGAGAACCAATGGGTTTTATTTGGGTTACTTACAGGAGTCTGTGTGAGGGGTGATTTACAGCAGCAGCAGCAGAGATGACTCATTGTCAGATGTATCACCAAAGGCCACCCCAGCAAGGGTGACAGCTCATGAAAGCTGAGACCCTGGAGCTCACTGCACAGCCTGCAGGCAGCTCAACAGGTCAGAGAGTGTCTCTTCCAGGCAGCTCTGCCGGTTTCAACTTCTTCCAGGCAGCTTGTCCCATCTGAGTCTCACCTAGGCATCTCAGCTTGTCTGAGAGCATCTCCTCACAGCCTCTGTCGTTATATAAGCTTGAGGAAGGAAGAGCCTGATATCTGGTCAGCTTCAGGAACTTCCTGGACCAATTTAGTTGTTTATTTCCTATGTTCCAAGGAACTTTCCTCCAGAAAGGAATGATTCTCCTTTCCTTTGACCATCTTGAACCTTAATGAGTTGCCTCCACTATAAGGGATTGATGCGTGCCTGTCCTTCCTGTGTCCTAGCACCCTTTACGTCGCACCATTCAACACACATTGGGAACTCAACAACTCTGTGAGTTCAGTGAACAGCCAACTTCAGTGGCTGACTTTCAGGGGCTGTGAGTATTGTCTCCCTAATTTCACACATCCACCCTCATCTCCCAGGCTTGTAACTACTCTTCTGAGACCCGCTACTCCAGCTTCCGCAGTGTCCCTGCTGGCAGCACTCTCCCCTCTGGAGGCCTCTCCCCATCACTCACACTCGGGTCTCCCTGCACCTGCTCTGTCATGAAAGCTTCCATTGAAACACATCTCATCTTTCCCCCCACTGTTGCCGCCTGTGTAGTCACTTAAGCATATTTTTCCAAGCTCCATTGCCCACTAATTGTTTCCCGTCTGTCGGCTTTGTGTCCCTGGGCTAGACTGTGTTCTTTGAGAGTGTAGCTGCCTCTGCGAGACTACAGCGTCTCCCACAATGCAAGGCTTATGGAAGCTGTGCAACAGTTCAATAGAGCAATCGGCTCCTCCATCGGTTGGGTCAGATCCCAATACTAATTGCTGGATGTTGTCCCTGGGGCACCAAGTAAATGCAGAAAACGACAGTCCTGCTGTCACAGCAGTGGTTACAAGTCACATAGAAAATGCCCATGCTGGCCCTTCCAAAACACCCCATAATGTAAGCTTAGGACTCACATCCTAGCCACCAAGGACGAAGTTGGTTGAAGTCACCCTCCATCCTTTGGAAGATGCTCATAGTATGCACCTCTCGTTCCTAGTTCTTGAGGTTACCCACACCACAGGAGAGGAAGAGGAGGAGGAGGTGGAGGAGGAGGAGAAGGAGGAGGATGACCTGGAATGAATGGAATTTACTCAAAACCTGGAGTCTAGATATATTTTCAAATGGAATTTTATACAAGTCCTTCTCCATTGACCTTTATTTCCATAAAAAGGCATGAAGTGACTTTGCCATCCCACCCTGGTGGTATAGTGATGTCATGGGTGATATGGCCAGAGGAAACCCTGTTCTGGGCCAGCCTGTTCTGTAAACCATGTAAGACTGCAGTGCTTGTGCTCAGAGAAGTGGCCGAAGTCTTGGCTGGAGTGGGGATGATGCGGGGGGGGGGGGGGGGGGCAGTGTTTTCTTGTTGACACCAGAGTTCTAGCCTGAAAGGTGAAGAGAAAATTTTGCAGAAGAGGATGGTATGGAGACAGGTAGTCACAGGCAAGGATAGCAAATCTAAACTGGATAGAAAGGGCAGTGTGGAAGGATTGGAAGTGGGCAAGGCAGGGAGGACAGAAAGACTTCCGGCTTATTAAGGCAGTCTGGATCCATTTTTTCTACAGGCAGAAGGAAGACGAAGAAGAAATATCAATAGCAGAGGCACATGGACAGAAGGATCTTTTCTAGACCGGAGATGGTTTAAGAAACACCCCACAGCTGCGCCAGTGCTTAAGTCATGGAGTCTAGCTGAATCAGTTATTGCTGTCATTTCCCAGACTAAAGAAGACAGGACCAGTGCAGAGGCTGTGGGTAAGGACTGAAGGCCAGGCAGGTGCTTGGCCATTGAGCCCCAGTGTCTTTGAACTCTGGTTATGGATGGCATGCCAGCTGTTGTCAGAACCAGTGAGAAGCAAGGCTGGTAAAAGCATGACTGACCCCCCACTCTAATCAGGCATTGGGGGTGGGGGTGGGGGAGAGAACCTGGAAGTTCCTGCTGCACTCATGGGATGTTCTAGAAGCTCCATGCAGCTGGCAACAGAGAGAAAGTGAAGGGTGATGGGTTGATGGAGATGGTCCAGAGGCAGATGACTCCTGAAATGAGGATAGATGAGAGGAAATGGGATAAAAATCACAGGGCTGGACCAGAGGCAGAAGAATCAGGAGTGAGTTCTGGGAAGAGGAGATGGCAACGTGTAGACCCCACAGTGGATAGGAAACTGACTAGAGGCAGAAATCTGTGGTACCCAAACAGTGGACATCCACATTTTTGGTTATAACTCACTAATTGATAGAGTCTAACCCTGGCTCCTTTGCCTTCCTAAGTTACTTCAAGAAGTCCTAAGACCGGCACAGGGAATGATTTCAAGTTCTTACCAATTTAGGGTTCGGGGCTGAGGATGCGACCCAAGACTTGTCATTGAGAGTCTACTGTAAGGCTTTTGTCAAAACCATTGAGATGACAAGTGTCCTGCTCCCTGCTGGGGTTGTGATATTGTAGGACACCAGTACAGAGCTTTTTAGACACCAATTTGTCACCTCTCAGGGAGGGCTGGCCTGAGAATGAAAACCAACATAGAAGGAGCGAGGGTGAGCACGCACTGCTCACCCGCCCCCAGATCCTGCGGCACCGAGGGTTTTTATTTACTTGAGCCGAGAGAACTCGCTTTTCAACTGAAGTTCGTTTGATCTGAGTTCTGTCATTAGCAACCAAAAGAGTACTGACCCACACATGGCTACATAGCTAATGAGAAGCCTCTGATGGCAAAGGCACGTCAGGGAAAAGGCTACCATCTAGCCCTGCACTTGCACACCACACAAATTACCAGTGCAGGTCACTGGTTATAAAAAACAAACAAACAAACAAACAGACAAAAAAAACAAATCCCAAACTAGACATTGACAAGCTGGCTGCACCTCAATACCTGTCAGTGAAAAAAAAAAAAAACACACACACACACACACACACGAATTTCCTTTCTATCCCAAGGAGGGGGTGATACCGATGAGGCCCGGCTTGGCACAGCAGCCTCACACGCCTGCCAAGGGCGATGGCTATGATGGGATCGGATTGATTTGAGGCCACATGTGTTAACATCATCCCAGCCAAAGCTCTGCTGCTGTGTGCTGTTCCAAAGAGGCTCCCTGGTTGGCTACAGAGACTAAAAGCTAGGATGCCAGAGAGCGTGTGAGCCCTGAGGTTGACCAAATGTGGGCTCGGAAGGAGGAGAGTCCACTCCCCACACCATGGATTTAGTAAGAGAGTGGTTTTATATTGAGTGGACATGGGTTTGTGCAAAGACTCAGAAATAAGGGACACCAGGTGCTTAGGTGGCGTGGGCAGCGAGGATGCTGGTGTGGCTGAAGAACCACACTGGATGAGAACTGAGGACTTCATTCTCTCTGTCCACACAGCCCACCCACTATCTTATCTTTATGGGGTGGTTTCCTAGCACTGAATGCATTCAGTCTCATCTCTCTCCACGCAGGAATCCATCTATTCTTTCCACCCATTCCACAGACACTTCTTGCACCAAACTGTAGGGGGCGCTCAATCTGGAAGGAAGCGTTTCCTAAGCCGACTAGGAAGAGCCCCACACTTGGAGAGAAACAGTTCTTAAATGAAGCCTTGGAGTGGAGGCAGCTTCCACTGTGGGGCCAGTTAGAAAGGGTTTTGGATGCTGGCTTTCCATCCCAGGAGCTCCTCTGCTGAGGGACAGAATGGAGACTCTGCAAGCCCAATACCAGGAAAGACTGTGATGGACATCCCCAGGATGAATCAGATCAACTCCCACACTACATTCTAATAGAGCAATGTGATAGCAGGGACTGACACTTTAAGAGAAAATGAGGAGAGAAAACACTTAAGATGGAGACTAGTCCATCCATTAGCTTAATTCTTCTGCCAACCAAGAGGAGATTGTCTCTACTTAATATTAGCAATAGCGCAGCTGAGAGAGAGCTCCTGTTTCATGCACGGCCTGGTTGAAGGGGCTGTTGTGGCCAGAGGGAGCTGTCTCCGGGCCTCGATCAGGCAGTGACATGATCAGATTTGTGCTCTGGAAGGGAAAGGTCACAGCAGCTGCACTGCAGAGGATGGATGAAGGGAAGGAGACGTGCGGTTGTCATGGGGCTGCTGGAAAAGTACTCATGATGAGAGTTAGAATTTGGGCACCTCGCGTGGAGGGCCAAACCCCTTGAGGGCAAGAGTTTGGGTCTGTTTGTCCCCTTTTGACCAACAGCTAGCCCCTGCCACCAGTAGGATTTGAGAAACACTTACAGAATGGAATTGCCTAGGACAGAAAGCTAATGGGGTTCGTATGAAACAATGCCGGTGCCTTCTGCCATTCTCTGCTTCAAAATGAGCATCAGAGCTGAAAGCAGAGCCGGGATGCTTTCCGGGGTCAGAAACCCGTGAGCTTGTGAGCAACAATTTAGGTGGACAGAATGCAAAGTTGCGTTTCCTGTGCCTGCTTATCCTGTCAGATCTGTGCAAGTGAGCTATTCCTTAGGCTTGGGGCTGTTTGCTGCTCATCTGGGTAAGAAGAGAATGGCCACCTGCCTTTTTTTTTTTTAAAGGTCAGAGCTCAATGGTGTCCATTGGGACTAGCTAAAAAATCCCTTCCTATGAGAGAACATTACAGGCACATCTGGATTCCCAAACCGTTAAACAGGAATCTGCAACACATGCTTGGATGCTGTTCAGTTTCTGTAACTATGGCTGTCGGCTTCTTCTTTGGGCGTGTGGAACCCAACCAGTGTTTTCAGATGGCTGGACTGCTGCAGGAACGGCTTCCCGTCATGCTCACTGTGCTGAGCTGGGCTCAAGGGCTTTTTCAGCCACCTTTCCTTTAAATTTCTTCCCTGAAGGCTGTGTGAGTCTCCCAAGGTTGCCAGCCCATCCTGTCAAGCCACTAGCCTGTTCTTAAGAGCCTGTGCCTGCTGGCAGCCTGGGTTCACAGTGAGAGGCCATGTTTGTGGCCCCCCCCCCTTGGGCACTGATTAGGATGGCAAGTACTAAAGGACTTCTTGTATCCATAGGCAAAACATTAGAGAGCGGGTCTGAAGCCCAAGAAACAGGACACTAGGGCTAGGTAGGCTTGGGGAGTATTTCAGAATCCTACCCCAGGCTCAGAATGAGTCACAGCGAAAGCCTTTCAAACAGAAAACCATCAACCTAGATTTCAGTTTTAGGGCTACACATACTTGGCCATGAGGGATGCTCTAAAAAACATTTCTACAGCTACTTGACAGAAAAATAAAACAGCTAAGAACATTGGAACATAATAACCCCTCACCCCCCACCATGGGTCAGAGCCTACAGGGTCATGAACCCAGATAGGCACAGAGATTGGCTTTCTCCCCAGCTCTTAGCTCAAGATCGTGCCCAGAGCCCTGCACCTCTACGAGGCTTGGGCTCAGCAGCTCCAGGCTGCTCTCCAGCTCCTGTGCTGAGCCCCTTGGACTCCTCATCTCCCCAGGCCCAGGCCCAGGGGTCGCTTGAGGTGCCTGTTTTGAGAATAAGAGCATTCTTGTTCTATTATTCATATGCACGGACGCTGTTCATTTCTCTTGAAGAAAGAGAGGCAAGCTTGGTTGGTTTCCTAAATGTCTTACAATAAATATGTAAAATTCACCAGGAAGGGTCGTCATCATAGGCTAGATAGAACACAACACCAGGAATTATTCTGCTAAGCTTCCCGAACGCAGAAAATGAACAAACTACCATTCTATATAATATTTGTCCAGGATCTGACAGTTTACAAACTGCTTGTATTTGATCTTCACAATAACTCTAGAGATGCGGTCAGGGTACGGGTTGCAAAGATTATATAAACTGAATATATATGTGTGTTTGTATATAGATAATATACATTAGAAGAAGGTTCTAAAGGCTTTAGAGACGCTGGTTGGAGGTCAGAGCATTTGGGAACGTAATTTCAGGTCTACAATATTCGGGCACGTATTTTAAAACCATTTATTCAGAGCTTGTTACAAGCCAGATGAGATGGCAGTGGGTACAAAGATGACTAAAACACAGCCGTCCAGCGTAGGAGGGAGATCAGGTTCTAGCCAGAAGTAAACAAGCCCCTGCTTTGCAAAGGGGGGGGGGGCATGTGCTCTAGAGAATAGAGAATAGGCCCACAGCTCTAATCCAATGTTCCTGCGGGAGACCTGCTCTGCAGTTGTTTACTAACGCCGTGTGCACCGAAAGGAGGAGGAGGAGGAGGAGGAAGGGGGGCGGGAGGGAGGAGAAGGCCTTTGCCACGTGACTGGGGTCAGCTCTCACAGAAGGGGTCTGCTGCCTGAACTCTTACCTCATTGCACAAATATCCTCCGGGGGTCTACACAGGATTCCTCGCTTTTCTCTCCCTGAGATAAACCCGGGGCCTGTGGTTTTGGAGCAGCCAAGTGCACGGTTCTACCGCCTCAGCGGGGTCTGGGCTGCCTGTCGCCCCCCTCTGCTGACCGTCCGGAGCTGCGGGGAGTGGGCGCTGCTGTCCTCAAAGAGCTCGGCTTCCAAGGTTCTGAACATCAGTGCGCCCCGCTGCTCGCCGGCGCCTCGATTCTTCCATGCATTCGTAGTGTTATGTGCCTCAAAGATACTTTGCAGACGAATGCTTAGTTGCACACGAACGCACGAACACGCGCCTTTAGGAGGAGAAGCACCCCGGGCTCCCGCCTGACCCTACGCGACTCCCATGTCTGCCTCACCCGGGTGCTAAGCTCTGCTTGGTTGGCACCCGGGAAACTCAGGAGCCCCCTAAGTGTGGCCAAACTGTTCTCAGTCAGACGCCGGAGCTGAGGCCAAGATTGCAGGCAATGCACCCCAGGAACTCGCGCTGCAGATGCGGGCCTGTCACCCAGCCTTGCTGATGACCCTGGCCGCTCTGCTCTAGGGATGGGGCAGCTGCAGCCCTACGGGCCCGAGGGCAAATCGTCCCCCAAGCCAAGCCTGGGTAGCAGCGAGTTGAATACGTGGCGCCAGAGACTGGGAGCCGACCCCGAAGCCCAGCTCAAGGGATAGCCACGACACAAAGTAGTTCTGGGAGAGAGTGGGACTAAGGAAGGGGGTCTCCAAGTTACAGGGCACTTTCCCACTTGATCTGCACAACACCGTAGTGCCCCTTGTAGAGTGTGGCACCAAGGGTGGGTGCCAGACGACCCCTTGCTCCCCGCAGCGAGGCCTGAAAGGCCTAGAGCTCAAGAGTTTTTTTGGGGGGAAGGGGGCGGGTGCTGGTTGTTTTTCAGATACTTTTTTTTATCAGAGTTTAAAAAAAAAAAAAAGAAAGAAAGAAAAGAAAAAGAACACCATCACAGCAGTGCCAGCCGCCTGCAGTGGAGCGTGCCTGGCCTGCAGAGGCAGTCGTCTTCCACTTTTCCTCACTTTTCCTCCACCCCCGCATAGGACAAGGCTCTGCAAGAGCCACATTCTTCTTGTTTGGCAATTCTACCAGAAGTTCACAATTGCCTGGACCCCAGTGGTGGTTTTCGGCCCCAGGGCCAAGGTTTTGAAGCTTTTTTTGGGCCAGGACACCCGCCCCAGAGCCTGAACACACTTAGGAAAAGGGAAACAGGGCACTCCGGGAAATACCCCAGAGAGGGCGGAGCGCTCCCACCCCCGGGGCAGGGCAATAAGGGAGCTCCCGCTCCCGGAACGTTACAAACAAAGCTTATGAACGTCGCAGGGGGGCACCCGCGAGGGACGGACAGGAAGAGGGCCGGGGGAACGCCAGAGCCCGGGACCACGGCACGGAAACGGTCCTGGGGCAGGGTTGCAGCCATGTCTCAGGATGGAGGGTGCCGGTGAAGAGGAGTAAAGAGGCCGGGGAGGCAGATCGAGAGGTCCTCGTTGGTGGCCTGCAGTCTGCTGGCAGTGGAGAACGAGGCCAGCCAGGAAAGGAAGGGGTCGGGTCACGCTGAGCCCTGGAAGGCTCAGTCGGTTGGAGGGAGCTGTAGACGCTTTCTTGTAGTTCTGAGCTCCGGCCTTTTTCGTGTTCTGAGCAGGCCTTTTGTGAGGAGAGTTAACCAAATTTCGGAGTTAGAGCCACATGTCAGACACAAAAGTGCTAAGTTAGGGGTAGGACGCCAAGACCTTAGGGGAGGTCTTCAGGAATGAGTGGGTAGGGGGTCTTCCCCGTTCTCTAACCTGATTGGCGAGTGAGACGCTTGTAGATCCGTGGTTGGATTGGGGAGGGGTCTCCAGCACGTTCGATTTCAACGCAAGGATTGGGGGGATTCAAGTGCTTAGAGATCTGAGCTAGGCTTTGGGTAGGGGGAGTCAGACAATTGGAAAGCCTAGGTGGTTATTTGGGGAGGGGGTCTTTGCGCTTTGGCGGAGCGCAACATTGCGCCTTTTTAGCCTAAGGCTTTATCGAGAGATTTCTATGCAAGGGTGGACCAGCTAGGCCAGACCAAGAGAAAGGAAGTAAAAAAAAAAAAAAATTGGGAGTCTTAAGGAGGTGGGGGACCCTGAGAGGGGGGTCACAAAGAGTGAGAAATGGCCACCAGGCGTTTAACCGACGCTTTCTTGTTGTTGCGGAATAATTCCATCCAAAACCGGCAGCTGTTAGCCGAGCAAGTGAGTAGTCACACCACCTCCAGCCCTCTGCATTCACGTAGCATTGCTGCGGTGAGTCTCCTGGCGGCCTCTCCAGACACACACACTGTGTGCACTGCGGCTCTGCCTGTCTGTCTGTCTCTGTCTGTCTCTCTGTTTAAAAAGGAAAAAGGGAAAGGAAAGGGGAAAAAAAAAAAAAAGGAACAACAACAAGACAACGACGACTAGGAGTGATACCTAAGTGGAAGGGTTCCTTGGCCAAGGATCCAGGGGCACCCACAACCCCCAATGGGGACCACAGTATCAAGCCCTACTCTACCTTACTTGACCCTTCTTACTTTGTGGGCCTCCTAGTCCTCCTCCCCCACCCCTCCCTCGTCACAGCAAGCCCAGCAGCTGCCATTTACATATGTTTTAACACGAGGACTTGGAACCTAGGCCTTTCTCCAACCTTCTTTTTGTTTTGTTTTGTTTTGTTTGGCGGCTCTCCTCCCCCCCCCCCCCCCTGCAATGGCCTCACTTTGGTTCTGTGGACCAGGTGGTTGGTTAGCTGACTCAAATCCTTGCAGAGCAACCCTCCCCCCACCCCCACATACCCACACGGAGTTGTGTTTGTTGCACGTGTGTGTCTCTGTGTGTGTGTATGTGCACTTGCTTGCTTGCTTGCTTGTTTGCTTGCTTGCTGATTTTCTTTTACCACCATGTTTCTTCCAACGGCCCTAAGTCCTCGATGTGGCCATGCACCCTACAAATAATTGCTGTTCTTTCTCCCTTCCTCCCCCCACCCCCCACCCCCAGGTCTCCCATTGGTGAGACTGCAAGGTGCTAGGCTAGGCTCTTCGTTTTCCATTTCCCACACAGGAAATTAAGCTTTCCCCTCCATTCGAACTTAAAAAAAAAAAAAAACATGGTTCGGATGTGAAAATTAACACCTCCTTCAAATAGCACATTGGTTTTGATTTTATTGACCAGAACCTCACTTCATCTAGCAGTAGAGGGTTTTTGTTGTTGTTGTTGCTGCTGTTGTTCTTTTTCAAAGCAATGTTCCAGAAAGATTGCTGTATTTGGCTTGTTTTCGATGGAGGCTTTGCCTTCTTGAGCCTCAGATGACTGCTCACAGATAGGGGGCAGGTCTCAGTGATCCAGCCAGACGAATATTGTTAGCTTTGTGATAATACCCTTAATTGAAAAGGGAAGGTTTGAATGGAAGCAACCTTAGAACATGGGAGGGATGAACAGTCACCCCAAGACCTTTGTGGATTGTATTTAAAATAGAATTTGTGAAACCCTTTACCTTTCCCCCCTTTTAGACACTGTACTGCTATTTTATCATTTATCGAAGTGCTAATGAAAAATTAAACTCTGTGTCATGATTGTCAATGTGTTGTTAAGGCAGTTGTCCCTTTTTTAAAGTCACCATGGAAAATATGTTTGGCTATATGATTCACAGAAAAGGGACTTGAAGCCGTAGAAGCAGTTTTAAGAATAAAAAAAATGCAGGATGCAAACTTTGGTCTCAAGCATGGAAAACTAGCTCTCAGTGTGTAGGGGCTTTGGTTACATTTGTGTTGGAAGGATTTTTATATTTGTAAACTGAAAAAAAATATTATTTCATAGAAATAAGTAGGGAAAAAAATCTTAGCATGAAACCGGGTTCATTCTGACATGGTTTTTGAAAAGACTCTTCAGAAATAAAGGGAGAAATAGTGAGTGAGGAGGGAGTGAGTGCAGTCTGGTGGGTCTTCAGTTATGTTAAATAAGGGTCGCCTGTTCTTTATGACTTAATTTTATGCTACTGCATGGGGAGGAAAACAAAAAAGAACTAAACCCACGCTAACCCTTCTAGGGTCTCAATTTTGATTGGTGAGAAACATGTTCTTTGTTTTTTAAATTTTAATTCTGTAAAGTTTAAAGGACCCTGACCTTTGGGTAACATGAGGAAAAAAATTTAAGCATTAATTCAGAGAGTTTAAAAATACAATGTCGTAGACGGTCAGCTTTAAAAAAAAAAAACGTTGCCGAGTCCAGCTGCTTTTTAAATGTTTTTCTAAATTAGACTGTTTGAATATATATATGTTTGTATATCAATATATATGGAATAAAATAATTTAAAATGGTTAGCTATAGTATATGGTTTAGAAAAGCAGTTAATGTCAAGAAATATATGGATATATTTGGCAAATTCAGACAGTTTTTTGAAAGTGATTTATAAATCCAACAAACATTCATATTGAAGTCAAGAACATTAAAAATATATTATGTCACACTATTGAATATATTGAATGTTTTTATTAGCCTGTACTTCTGGGATTTTTTTTAGATGACTAAAAGGAGTCAAGTCCGTGGAAATACCTGTGTGATCAGGTTGGACTACGGCATCCTCCCACCGCAAAACCCGAACAAACCAAAAAACAGATTTTTGCAGTCCAACAAAAATAGTTTGCCTAACTTAGAATTTAAAAAGCAAAAATACATTTCTATATTTTAATTCTGTTCATTAAAAAAAAATCACCATGCTGTTAATTCTTTGTGTTTATGACAAAGTAGCATTTTTCAGTTTGTTTATAAGTTTTTATTTCACAAATTATTTCTGTACAGAAAATAATCAAGAATGACAACACTATAAACAGAGATTACAATTTTTTATAACTCTGCTGGAAGTCAAACAGCATTATAAATATTTTGAAGAAAAAGATATGCTTAAGACAATTTTTAAAAACTACAGCATCGTTCATACAGTGCTTCTAGGTCAGGACAGATTTGAAAACCACATTTTTGGCTTGCGAATTTCAAAACTATGTAGTAAGTGAAACCTTTGTCAGTCAGCTTTGAATATGAGCAATATTTGATAATATTAAATTAGCTAATCATAATTAAATTTGTTAATTTTACTAGAGATCTATGGAAATGTTTAATATTGAAAGTGCACTTATATATTCTGCTCTCAAAATAGAGGAAGCAGAAAAACAAAACCTTTTTAGTTGTTAAATCTAGTGATGCATTTCTATGTGGAACATTTTACCACTTTACCTTTTTTTTTTTTTTAAGCACATTTTCAGCTTGGAAAAATTACAAATAAAAACTTTAAAAGCATTTATTTGTCTTAAGTCAAATAAAACAAGAGACAGTTTGTAAGTGTATGTTTAAACTTAGATAATTAAAAAGGAAGTAACCAAACCTGAGAATTTAATTTTTAAAAATCATTACCTGGAATTTAAAATTTCTACTTAGAAGGGAAAACTAGACATTGATTTTGGTGTGTTTGTTGTCTCTTGTGTAATTTAAAGTAAATATCTAAAATGATAGACTTTATTTAAAAATTTAATATTGAGCTTTCACATCCTTATTTGAGACCAACACTGAAGAAATGGATTGCCCAGTGGCATGTAAATGTGCATCTCTCAGACAACTAAAAACAAGCCGCAGTGGAAGCCTCAAAATGTAATAACATTAGGCCCATATTTTTTTATAATAACGGTTTGAAGAAAAAGCTACAAGTCTGCTGGTGATGGTTGCTGTAGGAGGCTGTTCGTCCATGTAGACTTACAACTAGCTGCAGGTAGCTGCATCACAAACAAGGATGGATTTAAGAAGGACTTTGAACAGCAAAATAAGCAACAGAAAGCCCCAAGAGCGACTGGACCTCAACCGTTTGTCCTAATGTCCCTTTTTGTGGGACCCTCATGTTGCCTGTTGTGTGATCAGTAGGACATTCGGCAGCTGTCACCTTTTACTTCTGCGGTGTCTTTTCCTTTATCAGTGCCAACAATTTTCCTGTCTCCCACTCTGTCTCTGGTGTCTGCTACAGCCGATACTAATTCTTCCTGCATGTGGACCCCATGGCTGCCTTGATCCCTAGAGGGTTTCTCTAGGCTCAGTTATCCCGGCTCAGACGTATAGGTTAAGTTTCTTCCCTGTGAGTGAGGGCTGGTTTTTCTGTGTTCTTTTTAAAATTCAGTACAATATCTTCTCGTTTATGTTTTTGTGTTCATATTAGTAAAGTTAATTGTGAAAAACAGATTGAGATTTGATTTTTATGTCTAAGCCAAAGGCACTTGTTGGTAATTTTCAAGAGTTGTGTTCTGCCTTGGGTTTGGAGCATCCATCACGTTATCCCTCAGGCAGCATATGATAAAGGGAGAGTGATGGATGGAAGTCTGGGAATTTAGTCTAAGCCCTGCTCTGCTGTGGATGTAATCTTTTTGGACATCTTTTGTCTCGTTTCTAAATTGAGGATTTTGAGTGAGGTGATCTCTGGTGGCCCCATCAATTCAACAGTGTTTTCTGCAGTTCTGTTTTAATACTTGTTTCTCCTGACCAAAGCACACAACCTTACTTTTAAATTGAAAAGGAGAAATCCATAGTCAACAGCGGTGTTGTGGCTGTCAGCTCAAGGTTACTGATGAAAAATACTTAGAAGTAGCTCCAATACTGTGCAGAACTAACTTTTTGACATCGTGTCTGCCAAGTACAGTCAGTGCCTCATGTAGGCAATTGCAAGCAGTTAGATAAATGGATTTATGAAGTTAAATTATATATGTGTGTGTAGTGTGTGTATATATATATATATAAACAAATATATATATTTATATTATATATATTTTAAAAAATCTTGGAATGGCTGAAATGGGGAAGCTGATTTGGTTGAGATGTGTGTTGCTCTGGTTTCTTGTCTCTTGTGATGACTCTAGCCAGGGTGGGAGCTGTGGTTAGTGTTGACAGCCTGACCTATGCGCTGCTAGGGAAGCATGCAAAAATCTATAAATGGAAGCTGGAGTTAATTGCTCCTAGATTAGTTTGAAACTAGCACATTATTTTTAATAAAATGTGTGTTTGGGGTGGGAGAAACCTAAGGATTAACTATGGTTATGAGGACCCTGAGGTCCTTACTCAGTCTTGACTGTAATATTAGTGAAGATTTATTGAGTGCTTACTGGGTGCATGGCAAGGCTAAGCCTTTTCCATGTGTAACCTTGTGGTGTCCTGGATGAAGTTGGTGCTCAGGGTTCATATGAGCAGGGTGATGGGTAGAGGAGTTAGGAACTGACCCTGGTCACCCACCTCACAAATGTGGGATTGTGGGTAAGGTCCTGGCCACACCGGCCTTGGCTGCTTCCTTGGGGGTGTGGAAGGACTTAGTTGTTTAATTACATTTTTTTCCTCTTTCAGTAGCTAGCCTGGTTTTTTATTTCTTTTTACAGCTGTCCACAGTCAGTTTTAACTTGCTCATCGAAGGGCCTCAGTCTGCTGGAAAGTCATGTCTCTGTCTGTAGGCTCCAAGTATGAAATCATTGTATATTTCTTTTTAGATTTATTTGCTTTTCTGCGTGTAAAGATTCCATTTGAGCAGGGAGACTGAGCTGTGAATGGGGGTGCTGTGTTGGATGAAAGGGAGGCAAACTTTGATTTTGGCAGCAAGAGGAGTAAAGTAAACATCAGTATAGCATAGACCTGTGCTTCCAGCTTGCTTTGCTCAGCTCTTCCAGACCCCTGAGCAAACACAGATGGGTTTCCACTTCTCAGTTTTATGTAGAAAGTTCTTTAGACTGTAAATTCCAAGTGCTATTTGGAATTTTTCAATGTTGGTTTGATTGCGTGCCACGGGCAGGTCACAAGCCTCGGTTAGACAATGTGAAGGTTTGGAAGGTGGTGCTGGGCACCAAGGTGTTTCCCTTGGACTATGCTATGGTAATTTTCTGATGGTAATTCTTCTGTTTTAACACAAGTCTTGGCTAAATTTCCTGGTAATTTTGTGGCAGGGGTTTTGAAAATGTCGTGTTTTTAAAGAAGTAAAAATGAGTTTGGTCTCGGCAAAGGTGGTGTTCTGAATTCAGTCCTGATGTGCAGGTAACTCCAGGAAAGATTAATAAAAATAGAGGCTGAGGGCGGCATGGAGAGGAGCGCGGTGCACCTGGCTGCCCCTAACCTCGCCGTCAGCAAATACTGCGACTGTGACATTTTGAAGTGTAGTTTTGAGTATTTGTGTTGCTTTTATTCCTAGAATCTCATGATTGTAATTTGCCTCTTAGTGCCTAGTAATTGTAGGAGTGAAAAGAAGAGGATGTGTGTGGCCAGCTAACAGCCAGCGGCCCGGGCTCAGGTGAAGGCTGCTTCCACAGTGGCTGGCAGTGCTGCAGTCAGCTTCCCACGCTGGAGCCCTGGAGGACCCTCACAAGGGGCCCAGGCTGCAGCTCCACTGTGTGCTTCATCTTGCACCTGGGTTAGATAAAAAAATGTCCATGCTTTTCTGGATCTGCTAAGCTTTTAAAAAATAGATATTTTGTTTTCTTTTTAAAGCAAAGTGAGATGAGATAAGGTGAGATGTGTCTGTGGCTTAAGTCTCCTCAGTCTCAACCTCAGCAGCATGCACATGTGATGCCTCTTCGCACCAGCCGGGGAAGTGCGGGAGTGCGGAGGCTCTCCACCTAGATTGCTACACAGGAGCGTTGTGTGATCACTCTGCCTGTGGACTTTGTTGTTGTTGCTGTTGTTGTTTTGTTTTTTTGCTAGCATTGTGTAATACTATTTTGGTGTCAATAGTCAAGCTTCATTTGTACTACTAATCTTTAAATAAGAAAATTTAGTTACTTATTTTTTAAATTTACTGCTAAACATAAAAAAATCAACACAGTTGATTATTGAAATTCACAACTAATTATTTCCATGATCAATACTGTAGAAAAAAAGGACCTTGTTGTTTAGATTATCTGTCATTAGTAACTGTCTCCTCAGAAGATAGAGTTCCATGTGGATGTAAAAAAGAATCTTTAATTTTCAACAGAAATTTAACCCTTGAGTGCCCAGTGTTCCCTTCCCACACTGGTTAAAACTGGGTCCTTTTGCCTCTGCTTTGTCTCTAGCTTGCAGCGCTGTGTCGCACTCTGCACAGCTGTGCCTAGTCATGCCCAGCAAATGCAGGAATGTCGCTTTCTCTTCCCACAGGTGTCTCTATCCCTGGGGATAAAGCCATGGCCACAGGACTTAATCTGTGCAGTCCTTAGGTGTAGTCGCTGCAATATTATTTGAATGCAGTTATTGGTAGACACTTTTGTGGGTTGTTTATATGGTAATTTTGTTGCATTCGCTGAGCTGATTGCCATGGTAAAATATGCATTTATATGACACAGTAACATATTTTAGCATTTATTTTATCTTCAAGGAAATTCACAAATGATATTGCAAGGTATAATTGATATTTATGAAAAAGATTAGCACTGTACTTTAGTGAAACAGAACAAATATGTTTTTGCTTGTCTGCAGTGTGCTTTAATTTTTACAACTATTTATTAATTACTGTCTCCTTTACCAAAAGAACTACAGTAAATAAAAACACATGCTGATGTAACCTTTTATAAGAAAAAGGGTCCAAGACAACCTTTTAAGTGTTGGGCTTTGTAGTCTATCTGAGTAGCTTGATACATTCTCCTCACCTGACGGCCTTGTGTGTCTGTCTGCCCATGTTTTTCTCCTGCTCTTCCTGTCCGGATGGCCCGACGGCAACACCACAACCACAGGAGCTGGACGAGGTACTGTGCTTTGGGTAGTTCTGTGTGTTGGGTGATGTTAACGTGTACAGTAACTGTTTCTCTGCAGTCTTTGGTCATACATCCGACGCCAGCCCTGGCGTACATTCAAGGTCATTTGAATGACTGTATGGAGTGCATTGAGTTCATACTTTGCCTATGTTCACATCATGTGAAGTGACTTAGAGGGGTGTTTAGGAGCCATGTCTCCTATTTGGGAAAGTTCTCAACTTGGAGGCAGCCACGTGTGAGAGTTGCTCGAGTAGGAAGCAAGGTACCTGCTTACAGGATGACGGTGTTGGGTTCCTGATTTCTGAGATAAAGGAGATAGAGTGGAGCAAAGGGGGACAGGCCATCTAAGGGAAGCCTCTGACAGATAGGACGGAGCTGCAGGTGCTGCTGCCATCTCACTAGTCCCTGATGCTCCCGATGAAGTGAGGGATGCTCTCTGCTTCAGTTGCTGCTGCGGTGGCCAAGGTCTGCCTGCTCCTGACAGCACGTGCTTGGCCTTCGTTTCTTAGTGCCTCGCCCTGAGGTGAAGAGAGTGTGCATGTGCATCACTGGAGTTTAGTAGCCCTGCTAAGAGTGGTGGGGGACAGGGACGTGACACTGCTGCTGGCCACATTAGTCTCTCTTTCTGTCTCAGCAATGAAGGGCCAGCTAGGGCTCTTCCGAGGGCCGAACTTTTACGGAGGAACAGAGGCCAGGTTGGTTTGTTCTAACATGTAAGTTTGCAAGGGAAGGCAGACCAGGAGATGAGGATCACTTCACTTTATAACCCTGCAGGTGCTGGGCCGTGGGTGTGCTTTAGCTGTACATTGGAAGAACCGAAACTTACAGTTGGTGATGCTAACAGACGCAAGCACTTTTCCTTGGGAGCTAGTTAAGCAAAAGGCAGAACTCTTTAATTTTTGTGACTGTGTAAGAGAGTCCCACCCAAGAAGGCTAGGATGAATGAACTTCCTGATCCACAGTCAGCTGAGCAAAGGTAGTGAGTACAAATGGTGACAGACTCCTAGTCCCCTGTAGAAGAATAACCCGTATTCATGTGTTATGAAAAGATACATGGGATTCCATTAACAGTGGGCTCCTCCAGAGATTGGGAGGGAGAATGGGGTGAAGAGAAGTCTTTGAGCCCTGTCCTTACTGTACACACAAATTTACCCGTTGATATATGTCACTTCTATAGTAAAACACACCCTCAGTCTGAGGCTCAATGCCTAGGTAGGTGCCGAGGCTAAGCCTTTTTGTCCCAATCCAGGGTCCTTGGTGCCAGCAGCCTAGGCCTTTAGCCTTGGACGAAGGGAAGAGTGAAGTTATGGAGTGGGTCTCTTGGGGCACAGCAGAGGTAGATAGGTTTGCTAGTGAGACTCCTGCTAGGTTAAGGCCTGACACAGACCATGGTAGGCACACATGGAATGTGGTAACAGAGCAGGGTGTAAGGTGGTGCGTCCTCACTGAGTCGATTGGAGCTTCCAACACTCTAGAGAGCTGAGGGAAGAACCCTCAGGAGAGCAAGAGAGCCCGAAAATGTTTTTAACATCTTAGGGTCAGCCTCGTGATGAACTTGCTTCCAGGCTGACCCCTCCTGCTCTTGAGACTAGCCTTGTGTAAGAGGGGCTTACAGACCCTTTTGTGTTTCTTTCGGGCTTTTGAGTTGGGGTCTCAGCATGTAGCCCAAGCTGGTCTCCAGCCCTTGGCAGTCCTGCTCCCTCAGCAGCCCAGGTACTGGGGTCACAGATATGTACTGCCATATTTGATCCCTATTTGCATTTCTTATGCTTAGCATCTGCGAGCGGGGCCCTGGTGGAAGTGGGTGCATTGCCGTGTGTGGAACAGTCTTTGCACTTGTGCTCTTGGCTCTGCACGCCTCAATTCCCTCCCTTCTCCAGCACCATTATGTTTTTCATGAAGTGTAGCTTCCAGAATTATAGGCGACATACTTTATTTACCTCATCCATTCATTCCACCCATTTACTGTTGACTCACTCAGCTAATTATAATTGTGTGTTCATTACTGTGAAGTGCCAGGTGCTGAGTGAGGCGCTAGGGATGTGGTTGGGAAAGGTGTGCAGAGGCTCACCTCTCTCGGGGAGGGCTGCCTTCAAGGGAGTGTCTTCTGGGAGTAGCAAACATCTGCCACTTGGGCATCCTGGCATGAAGCCATCGATCTGACAGTCCCTCCTCCCTGCAGGTAGTCCTGCAGGCATAGGTGCTAGCTACTCTCTTGTTCACGCTGAGGACCCTGGAGACACTGCTCGGGGAATGTGCGGGAGACTTTTGGCTGAGGAGGAGCCCATTCTCTATATTGTCGTCAGGGCAGTATCTGCTCTCTGTCTTCTGTGTCTGCTATTTGCGCTTTCTGCCTTGGAGAGGGAATCTTCCAGAACATGGGAGCTATTAAAATATTAGAAGGTACAAATGTCAGGATCCCAAACCACCTTGACTTGTGATCCAGCCCTTGTGGCCTTGAGCAGGCGTCCATGGCCAAGGGTTTTAGCGTCCACTGAAGGTGGGGAAGGAGAGTCTTCACTTGCAGAAGCTGGATCTGCAAACAAGCTCAAGGCCGTGGTGACGGCCGGGGCTACGGCTCCTTTTGTTTTTTAGCTTGTGTATATTGAGGAAGGAAAGTCAGTAAATTAACAAGATTATCAAGATAGTGTGTGAGATTCTCAAGGTTTGTGTTCTCTGGTTTGTGTGCCATTTAGGAAGTGTTTTTTAGTCATTCCAGAATGAGAAGAGAAAGCATTATTTTTAATCTCAGATTAAGAGAATTTGGTTGTGACATCCCAATTCCTCCGTCCATTTCCTTATCCACTCCTCTTGAGCCTAGAGACTTGGTAGGCCATGGCGTCTGATCCTCCTGCTTAGATTTTAGGACACATAGCCTGCTGCAGGAGTTGTCAGGCTGTAGTCTGCAGCCTTCCTCCTGGATGCTTGGATGTTGACTGTTCATGCGGGCCAGTTGCAGAGCTGCTCTTGGTCCACGGTTGCGTTTGGCTTAGATCTCCGTACTGTTGTTCCTCAGTCTCACTGAATTAGTCTATAGGTGCAGGTGGGTTCTATGAAGAGTGGGAGGCTGTGTGTCAGGAACTGCAGGATTGACAAGGCAGGGTGCATGTGTCTCCTCCCTGGGGTGGGTGTCTGGAGTGGAGGCAGGTTGACAGACACTTCTGTGAGCACTGCCAGGGCTCAGAGGCAGGCCAGTCACCCGTGCTTCTTGGAGGACACAAGAAATCTTAAATTTATTTTATTTTATTTGTTTATTTTGGTTTTTCGAGACAGGGTCTCTCTGTGTAGCCTTGGCTGTCCTGGACTCACTTTGTAGAGCAGGCTGGCCTCAAACTCAACAGCGATTCATCGGCCTCTGCCTCCTGAGTGCTGGGATTAAAGGCAATGCACCACTACGCCCGGCTAAGAATTCTTAAATCCTTAAGTCTCTAATGTACAGCTTGCATAACATTATTTCTTATTAAAAAGAAAATATTTTATTTTTTAACTTGAGAAATACAAGTTCATTTAAGAAAAGCCTTAACTCAAGGGGTTTTGGAGAGGGAGAGTTGCAGTGAGGCAAGGACCACTGGGGAGAAGCATGGTTAGTGTGTGCTCTGTGGGAGGGTGGCAGCCTGCAGGCCGGTGCGTGCTCAGCACGGCGTGTCGGTAAGGGGAGGAGGTTTCGGAAAGTGAAAGGGTGGTTATTTATTGTGTTCGTAAGATACATTTTCATGTTCCTGTTTGTTCCCGTTTCAAGAGGTTGACGTTATCTTCAATTGTTTTTCCTTTTGAAAACACATGTTCTTTTTCAGTAGTACACACTGATACACGGTACAAACCTGAACTGATAAGAGACATGGAATGTGTCTTCTCCGTAGGACAGGGTTTCTGTCATGATGAGCTATGGCCATAGACTCTATCAGGGACAAATAATTGGCCACTTGCAAGCCCACAGTCCTGGTGCAGCACAGGAAAGCACAAGTGGCTGTCTAGGCTGGCACCTGTCCCTCTTGAGGTCTCCTAGTTTGTCAGCTTCCCTAGGACCCATAAGTGAGAGTGTCCTGACCTTAGTTTTGGTGTACATTAGATGAGGACATGGCTCATATAAAAGAAAGTGCTGCTTAAAACAGCACGTTCCGCGTCCGCTGGATATCCATACGTGCTTTGTGACTTCTAGTGAGAGCACAGGTGAATTTAAAGATACCATCACCCCCCCCATTCTTCCAGTTTAACATACATTGGTTATCAATGAAAATAGCACTGCCTATTTGTTCACAAATTGATCCTTTCTCTGTTAAAACACATGGGAACGATACAAATCGGAGATTAAGCTCTGTGGCTCAGTAAGTAGTGGGCATCATAGCTGTTTACAGTTGTGATTTCTGTGGGTGTCTGGAGTTGAGGTCAGGTTCCACCCCCTTGTAGCACTGTGTCTGTTGGGCTCTGCTAAACCCAGCAGGCCAGAGCTGGGGTAAGCAAGAGCTTTGCCTCTGGCCAGTGTACTCTCACAGGGGTGTTCCTGTGGGGTGGACATGCTTCCACATGGCCACGACAAGCCTCCTCAAACAGGCCCTTGAGTGCAGGAGCCTTCTCCAGCCTGTGCAGAGGACGCAGGAGGATCTGAGGCCCTGCATCTCCTTTGCTGTCTGCTTACCTGTCTACTGTATCCTGGCTTATTTGCTTGGTGAACGGCAGTTGTATTTCATGGGTTGCTAAGAGTGAGCTTGTGGATGGGGTGGAGATTCTAGAGTTAGCTGGCTGAGGTTTTAATCTGTCACATCACCAGTGACAAGCCTAGTGGCTTAAGTCAGGCTGCTCACCTGCTCTGAGTTTCAGTTCTGTATTTGTAGATTGGAATAATACTCCTCAGCTCACCTGGCTTTTGTGAATATTGACATTATAGTTAGTGAAGACTTGAAGTGGGTAGAATCGCCATGCCTGAAGGGCACGCCGTTAACTTAGGTGTAGCAGTGTGGTGGGTCTGCAGTGGTGAAGCTGACAAAAGTGATGTGCTCCCAACTCCCAGACCTTGCTCCATTTCTGTCATTGTAACTAACCCTTGCTGGATGCTCGGGGCGGTGGAGACCAGGCTACTGGAAGTGTGTGTGTGTCGGGGGTGTGTGTGGGGGGGTGCGTGTATGTGAGTTATGTTGGGGGATTGTTGCAATTGGACTTTGAGTGTGAGCTCTGTCTCCAGGATTGTTGGGCTTGTTACTTGAGTCTTTAAGACTTTTTGTTTCTTGTGTGATAGTTTTCATTTGTGAAAATTTTAGATTTGCCTCTTTAATGTTAGGTAAGCAGATATGAATTTGACAGATGCATAAAAATAAATGTAGATGCTTACAAGCAAAGAAGGGTGGATGTCGCTCATTCACAAAACACTGTCTGTGAGGGCATCTGTGGACCACTGCCCATTGTATCGTGGTATCTTTTGGTTCTTTTGAAATTAGCATGTAAAAATCCTGTGCTTTGGAGGACCCCCTAGATCCTTTCAAATCCATTCATGGCCTCCAGGCAGAATAAATAAATAACCAGGCCAATCCTGTGATTTTTACCCTTCCACTCTCAGGCAATATATATTGCAGATTTAAAAAACAAAAACTATCTGTCATTTCAAAGTAAGGGAAGTGCTGCCAGTGTGCATGCATCTGAAGCAGACAGCACTGGCTACAGAAGGTGGTGCAGAGACTGACACAGGATTGCTTCGGCCCCTGAGGAGAGTCCTGCTAACCTTCTAAGCAGTTCTTGGACACATTTTTAACATGTGGTTAGTGGCCTGATGACTGAGGTAACTGGACCAACATGATTTCTACAGCAGCCTATTGCTGTCACACTTGGCCCAAGCTCTGTTTCCAGCACAGCCACACCCAGCACACTCCACGCTCCGCTTCCTGCTGTCCTGGCTTAGCTGTGTTACTGAGAGGCCTTTCCTTAAGGAACTGGGTCTCTGACATTTTCATTACATTTCTGTAGCCAAGTCAAAGCTGTGTCCACAGAATGTCCAAGAAGTTAAGAACTGACGCATGAAAAGGTGGGAATGGGGTTCAGACCCTAATGTGTCAGGCAAGCTTGTAAACACAGCACAGGCGTCTCTCAGGGAGGGTAGGGAGTCCCACATTCAAACTGACCCCTGATTATGCCGTTATTCCCCGTAGCTTGCTGATGACCGCATGGCACTGGTGTCAGGCATCAGCTTAGATCCAGAAGCAGCAATCGGTGTGACAAAGCGGTCACCTCCAAAGTGGGTGGATGGAGTAGATGAGGTAAGTTAAACATTAGTTCCTAAGTGTTTGCTTGATTTTTTTTTTTCTTTTAAGTTTGGATGACACATAGTTTAGAATATCTGCCATATGAGTCAGTTCCGCCACAGTTAAAAGTTGTATCTTCAGACACACTCACACTTTGAGTTTATTCATTTATATGCCACATAATAAAGTAAGAGAGGGTTTGTCTGTTTGCGCATGCCGAGATTTAGACTGACCATTAGCAGCAACTGTCTGAATTATGGAAAGAAATGAAAAATTATGGAATAAAGAAGAGTGTGTGCTTGTTTGTTTTAGATTTATTTATCTGTCTGTCTGTTTCTTTATTTTTTTGCTTTGTTTTTTTCTAGGCAGGGTTTCTCTGTTTAGCCCTGGCTGTCCTAGAACTAGCTCTGTAGACCAGGCTAGCCTCAAATCCAGAAATCCATCTGCCTCTGCCTCACATGTGCTGGGATTAAAGGCCTGTGACATCACCCACTGGCTTGTTTTACTTTATGTGTGTTAGTTTTTGCCCACATGTATGTCTTTATACCAGGTATGTGCCTGTGGGGATCATAAACGGGCAGCGGGTCCCTGGAACTGGAGTTACACAGGTCGTTGTAAGCCACCATGTGGGTGCTGGGAACTGAACCCAGTGTTCTGTAGGAGCAACAGGTGCTGATAATTGCCTTTTTCTTTGTCCTTTGTAACTTGAATTTAAAAATTACTCCTGGGTCAGTAAGCCTCCAAATTCAGCTGATGCAGATTCTGGTGTAACTAATCGTCTTGAATACAGATGGACAGCTGCCAGGCATGAGTGGAATTGTAGTGACTTCATTTGTTTAGATACAGTATGATGTTGGCCGGATTAAGCAGAAGATGAAAGAGTTAGCCAGCCTTCATGACAAGCACCTGAACAGACCCACCCTGGATGACAGCAGTGAGGAAGAGCATGCCATCGAGATAACCACCCAGGAGATCACACAGGTGAGGGCGCAAGTCAGTCATGGGCGGTGGTGCCCACCCAGCCAGGGATGTCCTGGATTCTCACATTCCAGCCTTAAAACCCTCATGGGGCGGGCGCTTGGAAAAGGCCAAGGTCTAGGAATGGTTTTCACAGTGTGTGGTTTTCTTGGAGGTATGGGCACTATATTTCTATTGTTAGTAGATGCCACTGTTTTTGATTACATAAAAATTAGATTCAGCATAGTAAAAGAGTTGATCATTTAATGTTAAAATGTATAATTACTATGACACACTAGGACTTGCACTTTTATGCTAGGCACAGTTCTGTAAGAAGATATATTGGTTATTTTAATGGAAGCATGATATGCTTGAACTGGTCTTCAGGTGATGTGACTATTGTTGAAGCTTTGGTGTTTGTGCTATGTCTCTTTTGTGCTTTGAGAATAGGCATTGAATGTTTGAAACAGCCATGAAATGTTTTGCCCTGGTCCCTAACTCAGCATTCTCATCTGTAAAGTGGGCATAAAAATAACACCAGTACCTGCCATGGACTCCTCCTGTAGGAAGTCAGGGCATAGTCAAACATGCAGTGTCTAGTTAGGCCTTCAGTGTGTGTATATGAAACCTCCAGTTGCCCACTTCCACCCTGAAACGTACATGTGCGCAGAGCATGCGTGCGTGTACACACACACACACACACACACACACACACACACGCTGCCTTGCAGAGGCCTTGGCTAGGAGAGGCTTTTGATGTAAGCCAGAGCTATTCTCTCAGCTCTTCCATAGGTGTCAGCGTGCTGTGCAGGCCCTGCCCAGCCGGGCACGAAGGGCCTGCTCCGAGCAGGAAGAGCGGCTACTGCGGAACGTGGTGGCCTCCCTGGCACAGGCCCTGCAGGAGCTGTCCACCAGCTTCCGGCATGCACAGTCCGGCTACCTGAAACGTGAGTGCTGCCGGCCCTGGTTGAGGGACTCTTGAGTAAGAAACATTGTGTTTTCTGTCCTCCTTTGGGGCTGTCTCTCCCGTTCAGCACTTGCCTTTCATTGTTAACAGCCAGTTAGGCACATTCACACCTTCTGAGCAAGAGGAAGCTGCCTCCCTAGGGGACCCTTGTTGAGGAGTGAAGGCTTGGCTCCTGGTGCAGTGGTACAGACAGTTCTGGTCCAGGTGAATAGCATTCATCTCTGGCTGTCCGCAGACTTTGAAAGTCACTGTGTATTTAGAGAAGGCTTGTTGATGTGACGGTAGGCTCTCCAGGCTCTGATGACATGTGTGAGAGCTAGTTGCTCCACACAGTGTCATCTACATGGCCCTTGGGACTTGAAGGCAGGGTACAAATAGTCCTGCATCAGCTCACCCTGTTACTGGGGTTTTCTGTATTGTTGTTGTAATGAACAAAACCCTACTTACTCCTGCAGCCCTGCTCCCTTTCCCCAACAACCAACATATCCGTGTCTTTACTTTGTTCCTCCAGAGCGTGATCACAGTGCTTACTAGAGATGCTCCAGAAAAGAGATGCTGATGTGTGCTAATGTGTTATAACAGCAGTTAGAATAACTGTTTCTGTTTCGCTTAGAGAGTCTGAGATGGTTGTGTCCTGTCTATCTTGGCGTCCCGCGAATTGGGCATTTAGAGAGTGGCTGCCCCGAATACCCTGAACACTTGCATGCTGTTGCAATGCTTTAACGCAAGGCTCCCCTCTGGAGGTGGGCTTCTTTAGACCTGTTTAAGGGCCTCCCCTTGCTATTGGGTTTTACTCTAGATTGCCTTTTTAATGGTAGAGCAGTAGCCACAGGCATTCAAGTAAAGTGGGCTCCTCTCTGCTAGGCATGAAGAACCGAGAGGAAAGATCACAGCATTTCTTTGACACATCGGTGCCCCTGATGGATGATGGAGATGATGCCGCTCTCTACGGTCAGGTACATGATGGACAGCCATCTGCTTCTTCTTTTCCCAACTTCCCTGCTCCTGTGCCATGCATGGGGGCGGGGGGCAGCTGAGTAGTTCTTGCTGCAGGAGGAGTTCTCTCTCCCAGTTGTCACAGGGCAGCCTGTGGTCTATTTCCCAGAACCCAAGAGGCAGGAAGCCATCCCTGGGCCTGATGTGGTCACAGGTGGCTTTCTTCTTCACCCCACTTTAGCTACTGTATTGCACACCATGCTGTTTGGGGTTAGGGTCCTTATCTGTTGCCAGAAGCTTTATAAAAATGTTTCAGAGTTTATTTTCCCTAAGTGTTGTCTGAGCTGGCCTGCCACAGCTTTCCTAGCAGGGAGACTCTTGTTTGGACAGGGCTTCACGGACGACCAGCTGGTACTGGTAGAGCAGAACACACTGATGGTGGAGGAGAGGGAGCGAGAGATCCGTCAGATTGTACAGTCTATTTCTGACCTCAACGAGATCTTCAGGGACTTGGGAGCCATGATTGTGGAGCAGGTGTGTGTCCTATAGGCATCTTGCCCATCCTTCCTGTGGTCCCTTTACATATTTAAACCTGTGCTCTTCATATGCTGGTGTGTGTGTGTGTTGTCTTTCGCTTTGAAAATACCAATGTTTTTTTTTTTTAATGTAAAGAAAGAAAATATGGAGTAGAAATTGTAGTGTTTTCTGCTCCGAAGATGTGTGTGCACACACGCGCAGCCTTTGGAGGCCTGGGGGACTCTGACCGAGCCCAGCCTGACTGCCAGTGTACAAGATTCCCCTTCTGACAGTGGCAGACTGCTGTGTAATGGCTGCTGGAACCACTAGCTTTCAAGTAGAATTAAATCGTTATTCATTGTTACCGTCTGATTAGGGCTTATTATTATTAGGTTTTATTATCTTGCCAGCAGGGATTTGTTTGGGTCCTGGTCCCATGAAACCAGCTATAGAGTAGAGTGTTGAGGCACAATCAGACTTGGCTAGTTAACTGCCATGTTTCCAGTGAGATGCCATCTTTCCTGGTCCATCCTCCATGCTTCCTGAAGGAACCAAGGGACTAGACAATTTAATAACCTATCCTTGAGACCCAAGTTGTCATTTTAGACAATGATTGGAACAAGCTGGCCAAGGTGATAGAACCTGGCTGGTATTTTCTGTCCAGATCCACGTATGTAAGTGACAAGCAGTGGAAAGCCATGGCCCTTTGTGGCCCAGAGCCAATTTCTATGAAGTAGATTTTTAAGCCCTCGCATGTCTGGACGTGGCACCTCTCTAGAGGCTGCCTCACAAGCAGAAGCCTGCTTGTCGTTGTTGCTGCCCCTGACACAGTGCTCTGTGCTGATGGCCTCTGCTGCTTCGGGGCTGATGCTGCTCTGGTGTGGGTCCCGTGGTCTGGGATGTGCCTGTCACAGGGTTGGAAGTTCAGTCTCTTGAGCTGTGATCACTCACTGCCAGAACTGTCTCTTACTGCTCAGGGCACAGTCCTTGACAGGATTGACTACAATGTTGAACAGTCCTGTGTCAAGACGGAAGACGGCTTGAAGCAGCTCCACAAGGTAGGGACGCTCTCCATGCTGGCTCTTCAGGAATTGTTACCACATCCTGGGGATTCCTAGGAGGGTTTCTGTCACAAGTCCTCAACCCAAGATGCTGCGAGGTAGAAATGGACTCCATTGTTTCCACTGGGAGCAGATATCGGGGGCGGGGGCGGGGGGGGGGGGGGGCTTACCATCCTGCTACAGCCTGGTTGTCAAGCAGAGCCTCTCTGCTGTGGAGCCTGGAATTTTCTTTCCTGTTTAAAAAACCAAACCAAAACAAAAACCCAGCCAATGAGGCCCCTCTTGTTGTGTGCTTACTGCTGCTAACTTCAGGTGTTGGGGTTCACTACTGACGAGTTGCTGGTGGGGAGCTCGCAACAAGGGTAAAAGTCTAATTATCCTTTACTGAATCAATCTCCAGAGACGTTTGTGGCAGCGAGGAGGGTTGTTCTCTTGTTGACAAGGCCTCTTTCGTGGGGCTCGCTGCATGTCTGTCTGTCTGTTTAAGAAGTTGTTGGAAATTGTTTTAGAAACCCACCCTATAAATGTTTATGAGAAATGGGCTTATGAATACTTGAGGTCATGGGTGTGGTTGGGCAGGTGGCCCTTGTGAAGGGAAATTAGCTAGCTGGGCGTGGTATATGTAATCAGTCCTGTCCACTTTCAGTGCCGTTGATACCTACTGTACTCCTGGCCTTGCAACAAGCTATTTCCTATGTCACGAGCAGTCACATGTTCTTTCACCGTGGTAGCAGGTTGTAGGGTCCCAGCGCTGTAGGCTCTGACCTTCAGCACCCCAGCACTATTACCTCAGGGTAGGACAGCCTTACTGAGTAAGGCATTTAGAGTCCCAAGGGCACCGGCCCACCCCACAGGCTAAAGCTTTGTTAGCTTCCCACTTGAGCGGCTTCTCCTTGGGCCGGGTGTGGGGCCTGGATGGGACCCAAGTAAGACTTTGGTTTTGGTTTGGAGTTACTTGAGTTTTCCCAGTGTGTGGTTTGCATTGACTCCTTGGTTCTTGGGTTGCTCTGAGGGATGGAGCTGTCCCCAGTCCACATTGTGGGAAGGCAGCTGAGACTCAGGAGTTCTTCCCATTGGCCATCTCTCGAGGTGATCTCCTGTCCTGTTTCTAGGTGAGGAGGGGCTTCTCTGTTCCCTACGGATGGTCAGCTTCCAGTCCCAGCAGTCTCTGAACATGTTCTCTTTCTTGGGGTGGGGGCTGTCTGTGTCAGTCACTAACCGTGTAAAGGACATTAGTGTCTCTGTACCACCACACATTGATATATGTGGGGTTTCCCAATGCTTCTGGGTGCTGCATGTTGGGGGAGGTGGGCAGATGGGCTTTGGAAGCTCTCCTATGAGCCATCAGCCCTGGGGTGGGGGTGGGGGTGTTCCTTAGGTGACTGCTATACCAACATATGGGCATACTGTCCATTTCTCCCTCAAACAATGAGGCACTCTGTTTCCAGGTTCAGAGGAAGTGACCCTAGGCCTCTTGAGGTCACTGGTTCCATGTTCTCTGGCCACCCTTTCCTGCATGGGGAAGAAAGACAATGTACATTTGTCCCAGGCACAGGGACCTTCTTAAGAAGCCAGAGTAGGAAGTAGCAGGCCCAGTGTAACTTGGTGTCTCTTGGCCTCTGTCCTCACAGTAGATCCCGGTGTGGATCAGGGCCTTGGGGGTTGAGTTCATATTGGTGGAGGGTCTAACCATGAGGCCTGGCATAGCAGACCCAAGGCTTGTGTGAACTCTGTGGGGAAATGACACCTTCCCTCCTCTTTTGTAGGCAGAGCAGTACCAAAAGAAGAACCGGAAGATGCTTGTGATCTTGACATTGGTTGTCATCATCGTTGTCCTCATTGTGGTCCTCATCGGTGTAAAGTCTCGCTAGTGGCACCAGGTTTTTGAGAGTGCTACTGCATGGATTCCTTGGGAGTGAGGGCTTGGCTGGCGCCCCTCCACTGCACTGCCTTCAGAGCGCGGCCCACTGCCTCAGCAATGGGCAGTGGACCTTCTCGTGGACGCCTCCCAGCTGGTGGACTGGAGTGCAGGCACGGCCTTGTGTTTCCATCTCTGTCCAGAGTTTAAGAACTTGATGCTGTTGCTGAAGAGACTGGCCTGTGATCAGTATAATATGACCATGTGTTTTAGAAGGTGAAAGGAGTGGAAAGTTTACAGGAGTTGCTGAAGTTTCCGCGTGATATGTATACGCTCATTTTTAGCACTCATGTCTGAATACCATGTTAAATAATTTTTGGGGAAAATTTTTTTTAACCATCTGGTTTTTAAGAAATTGGTACCAAAAATTTATGAGTAGAGGCAAATGCCTCTTCATCTTCCCAGATGAAAACAAACCAAGAAGTCCTTCAAGGATTTATACTCCGTCCCATTAACTTAATTTAGCTTTCCATCACTGTTAACGATCAGAGTAACAAAGTGTGAAAAATAAGAAACTATCATTGATGTTAATTAACACATTTAGATGGGCCAGTTAAACCAGCTTCATGGGTTTAAATCAATTGTAAATAGTGTCTTTCTCATTCAGAATTTTGCATTGCATTTTCTACTGTAAACCAAGAGGGGTTACTAAGCAAAGCCTCTGGAATCAGAAAGTTGGTCATTTGAACCAACTTCACATTACGAGAAAGCTTGACAGTGTCACGAACTAGATTGAGCCTGTGTCCCCAGCCATCCTTGCTCAGTCCATTACTTACATTCTAGCAACGTAATGACCTGTCCAAACCTGGCTCCATTTAATGAACTGTGAATTTACACAGAGGCCATTTTAAATGGGTCACCCCATTTAGGATTAGTGGATCTCGAATTATTAACCAAACATCACTCCATTTCAAAGTAAAATATTCTACTCATGATTTGACTTATCGACTCGTCCATTGCCACTTAGCAATGCCGAGAAAGCAGGAATATTCCTGAGGGCAGTGAGAACCTCAACTAGGGAAACCCTGTGTCTGTCTGTCTGTCTGTCTGTCTGTCTGTCTGTGTGCGCATATCACATGCATATCAGATCACCAAAGTAGGGTTCTGTTTACCTCCCTGTTAACTCTATGGTGCTTGTGTGCCTTGCAGAACTAGAGTGATAGGGGCTGTGATGGAGCTTTGAAGATGAGGGTATGAGTGTCTCATTTTCCCTGTTATCAACACTGCTGTAATTTTAGTGGGCTTTATGTAATTTTTGATGGCTTTTTAAAATTGTCTCTACCTGTCTTTAATTATGTAAGAGTATGGCCCTGTTAAGTGTGTTACATTTTTATCTGGACAGGCATATGAAATGCCTCCCTAGAGTTCACTGAAGGGTATCTCGAAACTCCAGCTCAGATCTAGAAATTGAATCAGGCAAGACCCATCATGAAGTCAGCCTCCCTGCCTGGGCTGTGGGATGGTGGGGTCCAAAGGATTACTGGATTCTTTTCCAGTTGGGAAAAAAGGAGTCAGCACCTGCTTCAGGATTGGGAAAGGGGATTCTGCAGCCTCCTCCCCAGCCTCTGAGGTCAGAGGAGCTGTTCCTGGGTGCACTGGTCAGATCAGGGGGCCTGCTTCAAGCACTCTGTGGAGGCCATGATGAGTAATTGTGAACGCCTTGAGGAAAAGTGACTTTTTAAGAAAGAATCACTGTTTATTTATATTTATTTCCCTGAATAGGATTTTTGGGTTGGTTTTTTCCCCCAACCCAAATGGGTAACCTAACAGTTCTGGTTAGAAATTGCCCCAAGGACCTGTGGGAAGAGGGTCTGTCCCCTTCTGCCTGGAGCCAGTGTGGCGGTGGTCTGGGCCCAGCCACCCTGACGATCGTCCTGAGGGGGCATGGACAAGCCTGGCTTGTAGCTGGCCCCAGAGCCTTCTGCACCAGCTCTTTGGGGTCCCCACTGCCCTTTTCTGTTGAGCCTGTCCTGGGGGTAAGATCAGAAGCCCTTGAGGACAAGAGAGGAGCTAGTGTCCTCGCTCTGGCAGGGGCCTGAGGGTACTTGCTTTTGGAAGAGGACTCTTCTACCTGCTGATAGCCACTGTCTGTGCTCGGCCTGCCCTTAAGTCTGGCCACGGAGGTGACAATCACTTAGGCCAGTGTCTTGCTATGTCTGGGAGGCACCCTGGGGAAGAAGCCCAGCCCCTGGACACCACCTCCCTCTCCTGCCCTGGTGGCTCTTGAAGAGTGGAGTGGGAGGACAGGGAGTGGAAGGTGTTGGTCCTTCAGGGCCCCTGATCTTTCCTAAGAGTAGCCGGAAAGTGCTGTCTGTCATTGTTTGTTGAGGGAGGGGGCATCGGGGTGCTAGCTGGGCCACTGTGGGAAGCAGTGTGTGTCTAATTTAACGGATGTACCACTTTCTCTGCTAATTCAGAGAGCATTATTTATTTGTTTTGACACAAGTGCTTGCAGTGTTTCATCCCAGCTAATGGCTTCTTAAAGGTAATAAAACCCTTCAACCTAATTGGTCAGATAAGACTTTTTCCTTGTATGCTTAAATAAAGCAATTAGTGAAGCGCTTCTCCAAAATGACTTTTTTTTTTTGTCTTTTTTTTTTTTTTTAATTAATTTACTGTTACTGGAAACTTTTTGTAGAATAAAGCAATCTCACAGATTGAAAAGCAATCCCGCATTCCTAGTATTAATTTTAATGATGGGGGTCATATTTTCTTCAAATGTGTTTGTTTTAGCCATGCCTGGGATCTTTGGGGCCATGGCTATTTATTTTGTGCCTGAGGCCTCTGCCTCAGTGTCTGAAAGTCTATTTGTTTGTCTAATGGAGGCCCGCAAAGGGACCAATCAATTTGCTATCCACATAAAAGACAGATAATTATTTTTCTTTATGAAAACATGCTTTATGTGAGCACTAGGGCGTGCTTGGCACTCTTCAGATTGTGCCCAAAGAGGCTTGCGATGCTTCGTAAACGTCTTCCTTCAGTGAGGTATGACAAACTTGAAGGACAGCGTTTGCTAGGAGCGTCCTGGTCCTCCAAGGAGGCAGCAGAGTATTGATGTTTGTACACATACCCACCTGGAAGAGAGCAGAGGTGGCCTTGGGGCTGTGATGGAGGGCCAGAGTCTATCACGAGACTTGAGTGGTCAGTCTTGAGCTCTCCACACAGAAAGTGCGGTCTCTTGTGTCCTGCACTCTGTTGTTCTTGTACTGGAAAGTATGGTCCCTTCCTTCTCATGAACCATTAGCTAGCCCAGAAGTCACTCACTCTCAAAGGACAACCATTTCCCATGAGGCTAGAAAGTCAAGTCCAGTGGGAGTGGCATTTAATCCCTACATCTTGATGTGGCTTGAGGTGGGAAGGCCTGTGAAGAGAGTCTATGTAGCCCAGGTTGCCCTTGAACTTGTGACCCTGTCTTGACCTCCCAAGTGCTGGGATTTACAGGCAGACGCAAATGCTACTGTGCACACAGAGCTACGGATGGCCATCCGGTGGAAACCGTAGTCATCTTTGCTATGGAGTCTTTCGAGATCTGGGCTTAGAATGGTCACGCGAGAGTATGCACGTAACACACAGTGCCATTAAGCAGAGGGCTCTGAGATTTGGGCGCTGGGTCAGAGTTGGTGGGCCGTTGAGGTGTGACCGCTTTGATTCTTATCTTCACTGTTGGAGAACGGGCTGGGTGTGAAGCTTCACGTCATCCTGTGTGAAGTAAGAGCAGCCTTCCTCGCTTGCCGTTGGGAAGCCCATCTACCCGAACGTGTACTGATGCAATAGCACCATGCCAACCGGGAGCCTCCTGTCTCATCTGTGTGGGGACCAGGTGAAGACCTTTCCATGGTGGCTCAGGGTTAGATGGATGAGGGAGGCCAGCAGCATCTGTGTCCAGGGTTAGTACAGGGCAGGGTTTTCCTTCCCCTGCTCCATCTCAAGTGGGTTTTGGAGTCTCCTTCTGCCCAGTGCCTGTAAGTGTGGGTCTCAGTTGTATTCCTCTGTCTGTTGGCCCTTTGAAACCTCTGGGTTTTCTCTTGAACTCTCTTGACCACCCACACGGCACCTTTAACCTTGTGTCTGATGTTTTTGTTTAGTTGTTTTGAAACTGAAAGGAAGCAGACCCTGCAAGTTGACGGGTGTCAGAACAAGCTAACTAGGGCACTGGTGGACATGTAGACCGCTAGTGTAGAAGTGCTTCCTGTCTGGGACTCAGAAGTAGACTGGGGGACGCCGGCTGTGTGCGTCTTGTCCCCCATTCCATACCACCCTCAGAGAGGCTGAACCCTTCTATGCTTTTTCTTTCTTTCTTTCTTTCTTTTTTTTTTTTTTTTTACTACATCAAGAGACATTCCACAGAGCCAAATGGCAGAGATGCGTGCACAATTATCTGGTCAATTGAGGCAAAAGAAAATAATCATTTGTCCAATTGTGCAAATGAGCTCCCTGGACTGTCCTGAATGCTGAGATAATTGTGTGGCCCCTCCACTTTCATTCCATAATCTGGCCAAAATGGGCCATTTAAGCAAGGCTCCATTTGATAATGCACATTCAAATCAGGCTTCGTTAAAACAGGCCACTGGGTTTAGCGTTTTCTGTTTGTCAACTATAAATCTATTAATTGCTTTAAGCTCATCATCTGAATTCCACCATTAGTGGTCACTGTGTCTCATTTACAGATGTGATGGAGGCCAAGGACCTCAGTTTGTATCATTCGGTCTCATTTTCCCAGGAAGTGCTGAGGGAACCAAGTGCCTGTTTTCTGACTTGGCACTCTGACCCAGGGTATCACAGTGTTTCTCTCTTTTACCCACTGTGGGGGATAAAGAGCACCTCCAACGCTGCGCCTCCCCCTTCTCCAGATGGGGAAACTGAGGCCCGTGTGCCCAGTTATAATGCAGGTTAGAACTGGATTTGTCTGCTTCTGAATTTTTAGACCAGCACTCCTTTCTGCTTATTCCATTTTAATTGTTCATTTCTTTCCATAAAATTAAATGACCTTCTTCAAGAAAGATTTAATGGTCAAGATGTGATTTGGTAAAAAGCTTCCTCAAGGGTTTTTTTTCTTATTACAAAAATGAGACTAGGCTGCAGCTAAGAGAGATTTGCAGACAGTGGTGAGCCATTATCCCCAGTTCAGTTTTTTGTGTAATTGGTGTGAAGAGATTGCTGCTGATGAATCAGCCTGCCGCCGAACAGAAAAATAATGATTGTATGGTGACGTGGCCGGGTGTACGCACATGTGAGCTTGCAGTTGTTTACAAAAGGTATATGTCTGCATAAAACATTCAGTGAGGTTGGTAATGTCATTTTAAAGTTGTAAATAATAAAAAATAGTCTCCGGCAGACCTGGTTCTACAATTGCCTGAGAATGCGGCACTTCATTTCAACACTATGCAATGGCTAGAAATTGATTTTTTTTTTTAAATCCAATTAAGCCTCAAGGTTGGTTATCCATTTAAAAGGTCGGATGAGTTAAAGAGTGACAGTACCTTGGGTTCATGTAATAATTAGATTTACACAGAACTCCAGCCCTCGCGTCTGCCTTATGGAGGCCTATGTTTTCTGTTTGCACAACTCTGAGCTAGCCAAGCCCCCAGCTCATGATGCAGACAAACTAGCCAAGCAGGGCCCCAAACTTCCTGATTCCCCAGCAGTTAACTGACCCCTTCAGATTTCCAGTCTGCCCTGAGGAGTGTGGGGCCCAGTTTCCGGCCACCTTCTTTTCTATAGCCCGGAGAGTCCTGGAGGTGGGAGGTACCCTCTCATCAAAGACTCAGTTCGGTCCAGCTTCAGATGCTGTGGGGTTAACAACAGCACTGCACAGCTCACAGCTCGGTGCTGTGAATGCTTGGCACAGGGAGAGGAAGGCTTCCACATGATTTGCTCGGGTTCTTAGGGGTGGCGTTTTAAGTGTTACTATATTATGAAGATGTTGGGGGAAAAATCATGAGCCTGAATAAAATGCTTTTTTCTCTGCTTGAGCTGGAGTGTCACTCGCGTTTTATAGATGGTTGAGAGCTAGCATTTCACCCTGCACCATAATGTAAGTAAGGCATTTCAGTGTGCTCCATCCATAACTGAACCAGCCTGAAATAAGAGAGCATCTAGAACATTCCACCCATAACTATGAACCATTCTGAAATAAGGGACCTTCCGGAACATTGCATCCATAACTATGAGCCAGCCTTGAATAAAGACCCAAAAGTTTCCATCCATAACTTTGGACCAGCCTGAAATTAGGGCCTCCCTGATGCAGTGAGAAGAGAATATTGAATTTGTTCTGTTGCTCACCACTCCAGACAACAACAAAAGCCTTAGAATTTCAGGTTAGCTTTTTGCCTCCCCCACCTTTCCTCACACCGCTCAGTTGCCCAAATCCTCAACAACAGATTTATGATTCCTTTTGAAAGGTCTGCGTCGGATAGCACAGATAGATGTGTAATAAGCACACAGGGTTTTGGAAGCAAATGTGACGCAGGCTGCTGTGAGTCATCTCAGCACCCTGGAGAACTCGCCTTCTAACCGGATCCTGCCAGGGAAGGTTTCTCCTCAGGAAAAGATTTGATCAGAATAAACATTCTTCCCCCCCCCCCCCCCCCCCCCCCGTTTTGCTTTTCTGTAAGTCTGCACGATCCCGGGTCGAGTTTGCTTAAGGGAATGTGGGCCTGTACTTGCTGTTACTCACTTCCCTCACCCTCCCCAGTCCCAAGGCTCCAGGTCTTCAATATGCCCTTGAAAACTTTGGCAACTACAAAAATAATTGTGCTGGTGTTCGGAGGTAAATAGGAATTTAGCTCCCGAGACATGAGGGTTATTGCTGCTTCGAGCTTGGAGGCTAATTCAGGGACCAGCTCAGCCCCTCCTCTTCTCCAGGAGTCCCAAGATCCAGTGTCCAAAGGACCAGGTTCAACTTGTTAATAAACAGTTCTGCTAGAACATTTTTATTAACACATTCTTGTCCTGCTGACGGCAGAGAGTGAAGACAGTCACAGGGATGAGATTGTACCACGTGTGCTTTTCAAGCAAAGTCCAAAAGACTGCGTGGCATCTTTTGTGTGAGGTGCATGGAGGTACCAGCTATATTTTTCTCAAAGAAGAGGCAGCCAAGATAAACCAGAAGCTTAGTAGAAATGGCTACCTGTGAGGGTAAAGAGGCGATTTGTGAGGGATGAATAGAAAGCAAGGGCAGGAACAAGTCCTTTTTGAGCATCCCTTTTTACAGCTAGAATTTTTGAGCTAAAGAAATGGTTCGTGTATTCAGAAAAGAAAATACAGCAAGAAGCAAGAAAAGCAAGTCACCACTTGAACACAAACATGAACCTAAGTGTCTTTCATAGATAAACTATGCAGAAACAAACTGAATGGTGGGCAGGCTGCAAGCATAAAAAGGATAAATGCTTGTGGTCCAGAGTGGACCTGGTACTGTTTGTGGTGGTGGTGGTGGGGGAAACAGGTGAGCATCCGTGGGAGGGTAGGTGAGTGGCAGGAAGAAGCCTACGGAGGGATCGGGATGGAAAGAGCCTACAAGCCCTTGATCCTATGTTGACCCATCTCAGCCCAACAAAAGGACCAGAGGCAAGGAAGGACGCCATGGCAAGCAGCACTGTGGGATCCAGGGTGCCTCTACTTAACCCACGGGTTCCTGAAGTGGCCGGCTGGGTTTTGGATGAAAAGGAACAGAGTGAGCGATTCATCTCATAATTCTAGAACCCCCCAAACAAACAAACAAAACAAAACAAAACAACAACAACAAAAACCCACCACCATCAACAATAAAACTATTAGAATGTGTTAGAAGGACATATGAACCCACGCAAGGGGGCTGCTACTGGGCTGAGTGACTGTATTGAAAGACAGGTAGTACCTTCAAGCATACATAAGGAAATGGGGCCAGAGGGCTGAGCCACTAGGGCCTCACGCTTGGTATAATTCCCTGACTTGTTCCTTTTGGAGACAGAAACTCTGCTTCTTTACTCTGAGTTGGACTTCTTACCTGTTGTGGCCAGTCCTGGGAAGCAAGAAGGAAGCTGCTACTTGGAAATAGTTGGAAGTGACAGTCTAGAGGTTGGAGCCATGGGACCATTATTTGCACCTAGTACAGTGTTAGGGCTGGACCTCCACTGACACTGAAGACACTGCGTCCCAGGGCATCCTAGCAGTCCCAACATGCCCTTCCAGCCCTGGCAGGGGTCTCAGTTTCCCCATTAGGAAAAGAGAGAGGATCTTGCAGGGAGAAACTCAACTCCTCACAGTGGATGAAATCAAGTGTCTCTTCTGCTCTCTGGGCTCAGAATACCACATTAAGACAATAGCAACAGGCAGGTTCTTTGGTCCTCTCTGAGAAAACAAGACCAACAGTGCAAGCCAGAGCCCTTTGCTGCTGTGCAGCCATTAAATAAGAGAAGTAGGCACTGGGAATGTGGCCCAGTTGGTAGAGTTCAAGGTCAACGTCAGGTACGATCAAGAATAAAAATAAGTGACAGACATAGTGACTACGAATGGCAGAACTGGTTTGTAAAGTGCTTTTAATTTTATTGTTGGTAAAGAGGACTTGTAATTTTACCAGAAAAGATGCCTCAGACTCCACTTGAATCAACAGTAAGGGACACTTAGACCCTGTCCCCCCTCGTGAGGGACAGTGGAAAGCATGAGAGAGATTTTTGCCAAACGCCTTTAACCCAAATCTAACGGAGAGGCAGCAGACAGATGCAGACTTGAAGACATCTCTGTGACATGTCCATGCTGTGAGGGGTGGGGGGGGGGTGTGGGGGGGGGCAGGGATTATTTTGGATTCTAGGTGACCAGAGAACCTGACAGCCAAATGAAACGCCTGATCCTGGCTTGGATTCTGGATGTGAGAGGAAAAAGCCACAGAGGATGTCTGAGGAGGAGGAGAAGGAGGAAGAGGAGGAGGAGGAAGAGGAGGAGGAGGAGGAGGAGGAGGAGGAGGAGGAGACTGTTAAAAGATAGTATTGTTTGAATCTTCCATCTCCGATGTCTCTCACTGGGCTGTTGCTGGGATGATGTGGTCCAACTGGTGTCCTTTCCCAACACACACTCTGAGGTGCACAGGGAGCCTTGTTTGCAGTTCGCTTTAAACAATGCAGGAAAGAAAGATATGCTCATACATGTGTATACATGTGTAAAAGTAGCATTTCTTCTCCTGGCTTAGTTGTCTGGGAGGATTGCCACCTCCTGCTAACCTAGGCCTGTCCTGGAAGCTTCCAGCCTCTGCACAATCTTAATCTAGGCCTCTGAGACTTACTGCTTAATGAGCTCACCCTTACTTGTTCTTCCTGAGCTCTGGGCTGCCTGGTTCAACTCAACTGTTCTGGCTTGAAATCTTCTCCCTGCGGACTTATTTAATCTGGGCTGAAAATTGCTCTGCTTGGCCTCAAACTACCTCAGCAATCTGCTCTAATCTTCTGGCTTGTTCTGTCTTCACTGGAGTTCGTTCTCTCTCTCTCTCTCTCTCTCTCTCTCTCTCTCTCTCTCTCTCTCTCTCTCTCTCTCCCTCTCTCTCTCTCTCTCTGCAACCCATCTCTATTACTGTGGTTGTAAAACTGCCTCCTTTCTCTGTAAAACTGCCTCTTCAGTAGCTTCGCTTTTCTCTCTTCTCCTGAGAAGTTAGGCGTATCCTATTCTATCAAATCTTCTCTGATTCGTCACCTTTTCTGCCACTCAGTTACAAATCCCTTTCAAACATGGGTGCTTCCATCTGCTAACTAACTTTACCTTCGTTTGTGATTAAAGGCATGTACCACCATGCCTGGACCTCGGCTTTTCTTTACCTGATACTTGCTCTATACGAGGGTGGCCTTGAACTCAGATCTGTTTGCCTCCGTCTCCTGGCAAGACATGTTTGCATTCCAGCTGGCTCAGACAGACCTAGAAGGTCTTTGGATGTGACCTCTTTCCAGAACAGCCATGTTCTAAATTAGCATTCCTCTCCATACATGAATATGTGTTGGTTATTAAACATACACCACCTTGCTGAGGGGCACAAAATTGTTCCCATTGTACCAGTTCTTCAACTTTCTGTAGTTAATGAAGGTGTTTTTTTTGTTTATTCACTCATTTTAATGCTCTAGAAAAATGTGTTTTCCACAGCAGTAAGCTCCTCTTACTTTGGGGGACCTGGTGTGAAGATAGGTGAACCATCCGGTCTTACCGGTTACAGAATGCACCCAAGGCATTTCTCATCTTAGGGAACTCAGGATGTTGTGCACAGAGGCAAGACACAGATACCACAGTTGGGGCAGCCCTCACGGAGGTCACATCAGCATCCTGGTTTTGGCTGCTCTGGGCTCACTTCTATGTTGGTGACTTCAGCAAAGGGTCATAGAGTTGGGGCCACCAGACCAGAGCTGGCTTTCACTTGCTATGCGTTCATTGTAGCTCACTGTCACCAGCAGTGGACCTACGTTCATTTCACCTGAGGCTTGAGGCACTTCTGACCGCTGTTCACTTGTGTACAAGGCCAAGTACAAATTCTGGCCAAATGTGTATCTTAGACCCATGCTGGGTCTGGTCACCTGCGTTCAGATGTCCTGAGTGGACTGTGTCCGTTACCACTCCAGGGTGCCCTAGGAACAGTTAGTTCCCTACGCAGGATCACACAGCCAGCAAACTTCAGCTCATCCTTCAAGACCAAGTCAAAGGTCTGTCATTGTCCACAGGGCCTTCCTTGCTTTCGTCCCCTCCCAGCCAGTGGGCGTCTGGATTTTGTGGCCGTGTGACTCCTCCCATCCACACATTTAAGCAGCTTTCACACACTGCTGTTCTCTTTGGAGATAACAGGGGCCTATAGCTATTCAAAACTGTTTCCTAGA
Organism: Acomys minous; assembly: GCF_964271855.1. Classification (NCBI taxonomy): domain Eukaryota; kingdom Metazoa; phylum Chordata; class Mammalia; order Rodentia; family Muridae; genus Acomys; species Acomys minous. The sequence goes on along the minus strand of NC_140485.1, from coordinate 61,068,837 downwards.
TAAATGTATACTGGATTGAGGAGGCTGAGGCAGGAGGATTCCAAGTTCAAGGGCAGCCTAGACTAGAGATGAGTGTAAGACCGGCGTAGTGACATATTGAGACCCCGTTTCAAAAGGAAAATGAAGAGAGATCTGGGGTGCGAATCACGGCTGAGCACTTGCCTAGCAGCATGAGGACCTGGGGTTTAGGCCCTACCACCAAAATAAATCTGTGAATGAAGATGCCATAACCCATGAAGTGTGCCTTCTCATGCCAGATACTCTAGCTCTGAGGAAATGTATGGATCAGTGAGCGTAATCAGCCTTAGGGGACATGGAGGACATTAGAGCCATTGTCCCAGAATGTGACCTATTAACTCCTGAGACTTTCCTCTGGTTTCTTCCAGAAGCCTTTGGACGTTTTTTCCATTTCTGGGCTGTAGCACATCCCCGCTGGGTGTGGACTTGGTTCCAACTCATCAAAATCGTAAGTCGCTGCTTGGGTTGCAAGATCTGGCCATTTGTTTTAAACTTTCCTTTAAAAAAAAAAAAAATATATATATATATATATATATATATATATATATATATATATATATATATATATATATATATCTATATATCTTTCTCCTTGACACTGAGGTGCATCCTGAGGCATAGATTAATTCATACCTTCATAAAAATGCCTGTCGACAAAGCACCCTGTCCTGTTTATGTTACTGTCTGTGAAGTCGGCTGTGACAGGGAAAGATGTTGCCTGAGACTTTTCCCTGTCTCATGTTTTGTCTTGAGGAAATCCATAGGCATCCAAAGGGTAATGCTCAGTTGGGTTTGAATTTCTCTATTCGGGGATGGCACGAAACCAGGACTGGAGAATACTTGCTTGTGGGAAGCATCTAGCTAGCGTTCGACCTTGCTCTGCATGGAGTAAGTGTTCAGTAAAGGTTGGCCGAGCGAAGCTTCTTGTCATCTTTGTGGTTCACAGAGGTTATTTCCTTTATTTATAAATAGGGGAGAATTCTGTGAGTAGCCAGGCCCTATTGTCAGAAATGCATGTGTGTGTGTGTGTGTGTGTGTGTGTGTGTGTGTTCATATGTGGGTGAGGACATGCACATGTATGTGAGTTTACACATGTAGAAGCTAGAGGTTGACCTTAGGTGTCTTTCCTTTAATGTATCTCCATCTTGGGTTTTTGGCAGATTTTATCTCACCGTAACGTATTCATTTTGTGTTTGTGTGAACGCTTGGGTGTGACACAGTACTCATCTGGAGGTCTACCAGAGTCAGTCTGCTCCTTCCCGTGAGGGAACTGGAGTGGAACTCAGCGCATCAGGCATAAGGACAAGTGCCTTTATTCATAGACCCATCTCAGAGGCCTCGCCTTGATTTTTGAGGCAGTATCTCTCACTGAACCTGAAATTAGCCAGCTGCGTAAGACCGGCTGGTTGGCAAACCCCAAGGATCCTTCTGCCCCTTGGGCTGGGATTACAACCCATCTTTTCACAGGAGTCCTGGGGATTTGCCTCCTGCCTGTTCAGCAAATACTTTACCCACCCACCCATCTTCCCCAAGCCCTTTGAAATGCTTTTCGGATCTCTCTGTGGTCTGTAGTGGGTATAGAGAGAACAGACTGCTCACCTGCCACCCTACCCCCGCCCCCGCCCCAGCTCCTGCTCTTACCTAGGCCTTCCATCACCCCGCCCCCTCCTCCCTGAGTTGTTCCTGCAGGGAACAGCTTGCTGTGGGCTGGCCTATGGAAGTCCTACTTCACCCATAGGGATCAGCTTGAGCCTGCCACCCTCTAGGAAGATTGCAAGTCGTCTTGGTCCCCTCCCGAGTGCCTCGTGCCTCACACTGTATTTGCAAACACCAGAAAATCAGGATAGATCTTTGAGGAACACTTGGTACCCTTTACAAATGTGTGAAAACATTCAGTTGCTGTAAAAGCTCGTTTTGTTTTGTTTTGTTTTGTTTTGAAGAAAATAACATCCAATTAGTGTTGACTTCTGTGTCAGGAGAGCCAGCGTTTCAAAGGAATTCCCTGTGCTCATTCAGCTACTGGTTTGTGATGCCCTTCCATACTCGCTTTCAGGGCTGGCCTACTCTGGCCTATGTGTTGCCAAGGCACAGCTTCAAAGTTGAGGGGTTGGGCAGCATAGATGGCTTGTGGGTAGAGAGACCCAAGGTAGGTGGTGCCTCAGGGTCAGTGGTGTGGAATGCTCTGCTATGAAACTGGCTTTGCTATGGGTTTTGTTTTTAAATTCTCTCTCTCTCTCTCCCTCCCTCCCTCCTCTCTGTTGGGGGTGGCTAGGTGGGTGTGAGTGGGTGCCTCTTAATCAATGGATGATACCTTACTGGTGTTGGATTGCTTCTTCTAATTCCGGGGCTAGAACTCGGGTCCTCAGGCTCTGTAATAAGTGCCTTTTCTCGCCGAGCCATCTTGTTTCGCTAGTTTTAAAGACTGATAATAGAAAAGAAATTCAGATCAAGAGTGACATGTAAGACTGGACGTCATTGTAGGATGCCAGCCAGAGTCCTGGAGCTGCCCAAACCTCGGCAGGGTGGAGTAGCCGCTGGCTCCTTACAGGTGACTTCCTATAACCTCCCCACACTGCCAGCTTTTCCTTCCCAACACAGGTGACAAAGTGCAGGCTGCAGGGGCAGCTTGCTCCCATTGCTGCACCGGTGACCTTCCTGGTAAATGGTAGGCCAAGGAGGTGGCCTACGCTGAATAAAGAGGGGAGGAATCGGAATAGCTAATTGTCCGGCCCAGTAGCTGCTGCGGCCCCTAGCAAGTGAGGCTGGGCCTGGGTAGGAAGGAGCCCGAGCTGGAGCCGTTCCAGGGGCTCGCGCGCCACTCGCCCCCAACGGTGGCCCGGAAGGCGCAGTGCGGCCCGCGCCCCGCCTCCGCCGGCGCCCCCTCGCGCCCCGGGTGGGCGCTGCAGGGCGGCGCGGCCGGGCGGCGGCGGGGAAGGCGGGGCACAGAGGCCGGGCGGGCCGGGGCGGCGCCGAGCCGGGCCGGAGCAGGGCGCAGGGTGCTGGGTGGCCGGGCCGGGGGCGCAGGGGGCAAGATGGCGAGCGTGGGGCTGCAGTTCCAGGCGAGCGCTGGGGACGCGGACCCCCAGAGCCGGCCCCTGCTGCTGCTGGGCCAGCTGCAACACCTGCACCGCGTGCCCTGGAGCCACGTCCGCGGGAAGCTGCAGCCCCGGGTCACCGAGGAGGTGAGCGGGCCGCGGCCGCCATGCGCCCGCCAAGCCGGGGCCTTGGGACACAGGCCCCGCCTCGCCCGTGCGCCTCGCCGGGTCCAGGGCTCAGGATCAGCGACAGGCCTGGCCTTCTATCCCGGAGGCCCAGGCTGCAGCGAGGCCCAGTCTGTGTCGCCGGCCTGCCTGGGCCGAGCCACCTGCATGAGCCACGCCACTGGGCCTGGCCTTCCAGAAAGCCGGGTGGCAGCTTTCCGCGTGGCCTCTGGCTTCGAGACCCACTTCCATGGAAACTGGCCTAGGCCCAGGAGCCTGGCTTCCAAGTGTCTGAAGCAGAGGGTCCCCAGACAGGCCTTGCCAGCCCGAGGCGCAGTCCCACGAGGGTGGAAGGGTGGCAGAGAGACACACACGGCCTGCCTGGTGGTGATTGGGGTTCCTTAGACAAACAGGCGTGGCCAACACACAACACACCGTTTGAAGCCAGGTCTGTCTCATGTCTCCTTTCTGATCTAGCTCTGGCAGGCAGCTCTGGCCACGCTCAACCCCAACCCCACGGACAGCTGTCCCCTCTACCTGAACTGCGCCACAGTGGCAGCCCTGCCTTCCAGGGTGAGCCGGCATAACAGCCCTTCCGCCGCCCACTTCATCACCAGGCTTGTGCGAACCTGCCTGCCTCCTGGAACCCACCGGTGCATCCTGGTGAGTGCTGCTGGGCCCTTCAGTGTATACTCAGGAAGCCGGTGGCCCACCTCAGGCAGAGCTTCCTGGCCCATGTGACCTCCCCGTTCTAACTCTTGAACCACCGAGTGATTTACACCAGATCAGTTTGCGTGACAAATCAAGAGGTGCCAGCCTAGATTTATCGAGGCCTGGGCTTATGTCTGTGCCCTGCTCGTCTGTCTGGGAAAGGGCGGTCAACATCTGGCGGCAGACATTTTTCTCACGCAGCCTCAGGGTTACTGCGCGCGGAGCGCAGACCTCTCTGGTTTTGTGCACTGTGGTGCTGGTGTTTTGGGCCAGGGCTCGTGGCATCTCTTTGTAGCCCCAGCCCCACCCCGCGTCTCTCTCACTGCAGATGGTCTGTGAACAGCCCGAGGTTTTTGCCTCTGCCTGTGCCCTGGCGCGGGCCTTCCCACTCTTCACACAGCGCTCAGGGGCGGCCCGGCACACGGAGAAGAGGACCGTCGTGGTGGAGTTCTTCTTGGTGGGACAGGACAATGGCCCGGTGGAGGTGTCCACCTTGCAAGTGGGTGACTAGAGGGCACACTGCCTCTTGGGAGCTCAGGTGGAGAGCTCTCCCGGCCCCCTTCCCTGATTTCCAGGCACCCCACCCCACCCCACCCCCGCCTTGCGTTTATGTCTTCAGGTCCCTGGTTTGTCCAAGTGCGCCATGTAGTGTGATATGATTCTGTGCTCTTGTACCCTTGTACTTGGTTTTGGCCCCTTCTTTGTTCTCTCTCTCTCTCTCTCTCTCTCTCTCTCTCTCTCTCTCTCTCTCTCTTTCTTTCTTTTTTTCTTTTGTTATCTCGAGACAGGGTTTCTCGGTGTAGTCCTGGCTGTCCTGGACTCACTTTGTAGACCAGGCTGGCCTCAAACTCACAGAGCTCCGCCTGCCTCTGCCTTCCAGGTGCTGGGATTAAAGGTGTGCCCCACCATGCCCGGCTACCCCTTCTCTGTTGCTGAGGGCCACAGTGTGGACATCCCTCCCTGAAGCACGCCTGGCCCTAACTAGCCTTCAGTCCCTTGCGTGCGTTCTCTTCCTAGCCACTCTGGCCTCGGTGTTAGCACTCTGCGAGGCTTCGGGTACCTGTAGCCTTCCCTAGGCGATGGACACGGAAGACCGCGTCTGTCCCCATCCCCAGGAGTCCCTTGTGAGCTTCGTGTTCACCTCCTACCACATCCCAGCCTGGACACCTGGGCACAGCCCTTGCTCCTTTCCACACGCTAGCAGCCCTGGCCGCTCCCATCCCATCTACACAGCCTTCTGCCCTCCTACAGCCGGCTCCCCGCATCCCTCAGCTAGCTAGGCGTGCTCACTGTCTCTGCACTCTGTGGTGCTGTGCTGCCTCCTCTGCCCTCCTCACCAGAGTAACCCCCACAACCCCCATCCCTAGAGCTCCAGGTCCTGCAGACTTTAACTAGTCCTTCCCTCCTTGTCTCCGCTGACACTGCGTCAGAGTCTGTCACGCTGCCTGATGGGTATAGCGGGCCTCACATAAACACGTACAGAGGAAGTGAGTGGGTATGCTGGCTCTCTTGTCATGTGGAAACTCAGGGTTATATTCTTTCTAGCTTCTCTCATCGCTTACTGGGAACTCTGGGCCTGTGGAGGGGCTGGGGGTTATACCTGCCTCCCTTGAGGCCGGTCCTCGGCCCAACACACAGCCCACGCAGGCCTCTGACTGCTGTCAAGTGGCAGGGGCCTCAGAGGCACAGCTCATATTTGAGCTGTCAGCTCCTAGGTCTTTACTCGGAGCCTTCGAAGTTTTAATTACCTGGGACAGGCAGCGGTGGCTCCTGTGATGATCAGACAGCGGGGGCGGTGGCCGGCTGGCAGAATCGACCTGTGCCTGCCCTCCTGACATATACAAGTCCGGGGGAGGCGATGATGAACTTCAAGCTGGTGCCCTGCGCCCCCGCAAGCCCCGTAATATCTGTGTCTTCTGGCCAGCACAGAGGCACTGATGTAGCCAGCTATCCCCGGCTTCTGAGGTTTCGGGTACATGGTGGGGTTAGATGGAGCTAGAAAGATGCTCCAGCCAGCTAGGAGGAAGGCCCTAGGGCAGAGAAAGGTGGACAGACAGGGGTCTAGAGCTGGGCTGGCTCTGCAGATACATGGGACCACCTTTCTCTGGCTACTCTCTGGATACACCTAGCATCTACAGACACCACTGGGCAGTGTCTGAAGTGTTGTCCTTGGCACGGGGCTAGGGGTCTAGTGGGGTCTGTGGTCTCAAGTTCCTGTCCACTCCGGGGTCCTCTGAGACTCATGTGTTCTCTGAGACGGGACTTGGTCCTGTCCCTTCCACAGCCAAGCCCTAGTAGGCCACTGATTGACAAGGAAGACAGGTGGTAGGCCTCTGTGCCTCCGGGGGTCTCATGGAAAGCACCTTGTCAACATTCCAGGGGGATGTGTAGGGGGATCCCCAAAGCTGCTTCTCCCACATGCCTGGTCCATGCCTGTGAACAGCCCAAAGCATTCCCCATGAGTATTATGTCTCTGATGTCTTTGGTCCCTGGGGAACCGGATGGGAAGAGGACACCCCCTTCCAGCCCTGTCCGTGGACCCCCTATGATGAACTTTTTCCTTCTGTCTTAGTGTTTAACCAGTGCCACAGAAGGGGTGCGGCTAGCTGCCCGCATCGTGGACTCGCCGTGCAGTGAGATGAATACAGACATCTTCCTTGAGGTTCGTGGCTGTACACTGCTAGAAGAGGGGCCAGGCTGAGCTGGGATGGTCTCTAGATCACCAGGACAGGACAAAGATGCCTTAAGCCTGTCAGTGCCTTCTGTGGAATGGAAAACCCAAGGCTACTTTGATCAAATCCTGGTAGTCACCTTGTCCTAGAAGGTCAGCATCCTTAGCTGAGGGCGTAGGTAGGATGGGCCCTCACTGAGGACATCTGTAAGACTGAGACCACCAGCTGCAGGAAGCTGAGTGTGCCAGGGCCAGCTCCCCTACCCTACCCCAGGGCTTAATCATGAGAGGCCGCAGCCACTGGCCTCCAAGGTAGTTCCTTTCCCACCGTTCGGCCGTGGACAGACTCATCTTGGGCGTGAAGCCCAGCCTCGCCTTGAGACACTCCTTCTTCACGTGTCTCATGTTGTTGTTTTTTTTCCCCATGAATCTATCCAGGAGATTAGCCGAGTTGGAAAAGAGCTGGGGATCACCCCCACCATCATCCGGGATGAACAGTTGAAGAACAAAGGATTTGGAGGTGTGTAGCACTGCCCCCCCCCCCCAGTTCTCCCCCTCCAGGACAGGCTGGGAACCTGAGTGGCAGGGGTAGCAGTGAGGGCATTTGGCATAGGGTCCCCAATTTCATCCTGCTAGGGACCTGAAGGGGATTGGAATCGGCCTGGGCTGTAGCCCAAGACGAGAGCGTGTGAGGCGGAGCATCCTGGGGCAGGCTGAGGCAGGCTGAGGCAGGCTGGGGCAGCCTTCCAGGTTCTCGTGCTGATCCTGGGAGCCTCTAGACCCATCAACGGGGCCTTGTGTTCCTCGACTACGCAGTTCACGGCCGGGCTCGGTGTCCCAGTTCGTAGTGTTCTGCACACAGAACACACTTCCTGTGGCTGACCTGGCTTACATGTCTCCTTCCCTGATCTCTCCGAACCTAGGCACTAGAGGGGAGGCCGGGCTGTCTTGAGGTGTGACAACTGTCACAGTTGTCAATAACTATGAAACAAGTCCCCGCCAAGGCCCCGGGCTCAAGAGCGGTGCTCTTGGTCATACCCCTCTGCTGGCTTGGGGTTTCTCCTGCCACAGCCATGTGAAGACTTGTTGAAGGCTGCTGCCTGGCCTTGGGGCTTGGGGGGAGCACTGCTAGTCAGACTTTGTCCCCCCAACTGTGGTTCTCTCCAAAAGGCAACTCACAGTGTGGCCAGTGTCTACCTCTGAGGGGCGGAGTTGGGAGGCGTGACCAAGCATTGCTCACCTCGTCTTCAGGAGGCCCTGTCCTTTGTACTGAGTCCTGTTACGCACGAGCCCCGAGGCAGGATGGGAATGGCTGTTGGCTGTGTCACTGGGGTCAGCTGTCTTAGCCTTGCTGGCCCACACACATTAGCCAGTTACACACTGAGGCAGAAGCTACTCATGCTGGTGGGGGGGAGGGGTCTCTCCGAGAAGGCGGCAGGGGGGGAGGATGAGTAGGGGTTTGTCCAACAGCCGTTCTCGCTTTCCTTATGGTTGCTAGTATTTGGGTAGGGCACCTGGAGGCATAGTGCTCAGGCAGGCCGCTCTTTCTTTGGGAAGACGGAGCATTTTAGCAAAGAGGGAGGGAGGGAGGTGGTCGTGCAAAGGCCATGGGAGCCGACTGGAGGAGGAAGGCTCAGAGCTCAGGCTAGGGGACCCCATGTGGGCCGGAGAGGCATCATCCAAGAATCATTTCACTCTATGGTCCTCTTATTTTCCTCCTGGGCATGATACAACATTTCTTCCCTCAGCAAGTTTCCTTGTCTAACAGCACGTTGCAGTCTTAGCCAGTAGAACAGACCTGCATTCCCCTGTCCCCCACGGACCCCTAGCAGGAGGAGGACGGGAGATCCGTCCAGGGTCACTTCTACAAGAGATGAATGGACCAGCTCATGCCGGCACCATAGTCTACAGCGCATCTGAAAGCCGCTACGGGTGGGACCTGCGGCTCACTCTCTTTCTTTTCCCATTACAGGGATCTACGGGGTTGGCAAAGCTGCCCTGCACCCTCCTGCTCTGGCCGTCCTCAGCCACACTCCTGATGAGGCCACACAGACCATTGCCTGGGTGGGCAAGGGCATCGTCTATGACACAGGTGGCCTCAGCATCAAAGGGAAGGTGAGATGTGGGTTTTGGGGTACAGTTCAGACTGGTGTGTTCGAGTACGTAGAGCATTTAGTATCAGGAGTGGGCGATTGTTTTATTTAAAATCCCTCCTCTTCTATCCAACACAATTATTTCCAGGACTACTCAGGAAATGGAACTAATAATACAAGCTTAAAAATAACCCCACTAGCAAACATTCTCTTTTATTGAATTCCACACATATTATCTTGCCAGTTGAACTTTTTGAAACGAAAAATATTCCCGACCAAATAAAGAGAGCAGCAGCATATTAGCACTTCAAATATCATTAATGTATTTTAATAGGAAAAAGACCCACAAAGCAAGTGTCTGTCTCAGGCTCTGTTAATTGCTAATGGACTAAAGCATTCAAGACATTTGCCTGGGTCTCTCATCTGGGGAATTTGACTTTATCCAACCCTCAGCACATGTCTGTGTTGGACACACAGGGGAACCACGGTTGTTCATCTGCTCTCCTCGGAACCTCAGAGCACTGTTCCTGTAACTCTGAGGGGTTCTATCACCCCAGGAACTTGATACTAGAAGCTTCTGGAAAAGAAAAAAAAAATCCCAGTTCTCATTTAGAACTTGTAATGCTGGCCATCCCCGAGATGGCTGAGGTCCATTCTAAGAGCATTTGCATATCTGTGCATCAGAATGTCTCTAACATCACCCTCAAAGGTTTACAGATAGCGGAGGAGCAGTGGGCGTTGGGCTTGGTCACGCTCTCCCTGTGCTTCCTTCCGTGCTGTCATTGAAACGTAGATGTCCCACTCTGCAGTCAGCCCAGCAGTCTTGCCCTTTGTAGCATTTGCAGTAAGTGCGTTGGTGGAGTCTGCCTGCCAGGGACAGTGGCCTTTTTACTCTGCCCACAAAGAAGAGGGTGCTTAAAGGTAGATCATAAAGCCATAAAGTCAGGTGAGTGCGGAAGACCATGTGGATATGGCTATAGCAACAGTCAGCACAGCGGTTGCTTAAACGTTGAGCAACCGCAGGTTTGGGGGAGGAATGTTTGGTTTGCATGGTCGCTGCTTTAGTGCTGTTGGAAAACGCCATGTAGGCCATGAGCCTGGCACTTCTCCCAGCACACCAGGCCCGAGGGCAGCCTTCTGGGGGGGGGGGGCGGGGAGGAGCCCCCGCTCACTCTTGGTGTGGCTGTGTTGATGGGTCAGAGCAAGTGTCATGGCTTCCCCAGACCAGATCTCTGTGATACAGCTGTACCCCCTGCCGCTGAGGAGGAGCACTGGACATAAGGCCCTCCTGCTCTGCCTCTGCTGTACATCACCACGGCCATGGCCTCCAGGTGACTGAGCGTGGGTCCAAGCCATCCTCCAAAATGAAACAACTTGTCCTCCTGTACCCTGTGATCAAACTGTCTCGTAAGCACGTGGTAGAAATGATGGCCATAGTGGGCAGGCTGGTGGCTCTTAGCCAACCCACGTGTCCCCTTCCTTTGGAAACATTTCACCCCGGTTCAGGGTGAGCCAGGCTTGCCTTCTGAGCCTTACTGAGCACCTGGCATGGGGCAGGACAGTGACGCTCCAGTATCTGACCCACCAGCACTTCCACAGCCCCACTCAAGGGCCAGACATGAAACTCAGCATAGCAAGCGGTGTGTCACACGTGACACCTCAAGAGAAAACCGTATGGGCCACTCATCGAGCGGGCTGAGTAGCACCAGCAAAGCTGCTGGTTTTGCATGACCCTTGTCAGTTCTGTTGCAAAGAGTTGCGTGGCAGGTCAGCAACAGTGGAGCAGCAGGTCCTGGGAGGCCTCAGACACTCCCGACAGACACTCCTCCTGATCGCTCTGTACTCTTCCCAGGTACCGATCCCAAGTGAGTGTGGGTGGTGATGCTGCCTGCTGCCTGCAGGGTCCTGTGCAGGAAAACACCACAAAAACTGGGATCTGTTTGAAAATAGTACACTAAGAGTAGTAAAAACTAATGAAGATAATATAATTTTCACAACGAGAAACAGTTCCAAGTGTGGGCATTGCACATTTATTAGTCTCTCCTTCATGAGAGCTTTACAGAAGAGATCCTGTGCCGCCTGCGCTGGGAGCCTGTGCTGCATCGTCTCCCTAGGGTGCATCCAGTCTGGCCACACACTCTTCAGAGAGGCAGCAGGAAGGAGGCATGTCCCATGACCGTGGCCACTCTTTAACTGTTCTACCCAAACTTCAGAAGTGGCATTTGAGTGATTGCTCTGACATGGGTCTGGGAGCAGTGCGTGAGCTGTCTTGAGTGTCAGATGTCCGTTTTATATGTGGTGGGTAGATCTCTTGGAGGCTGTCAGCACACAGAATTATGCATGAGCAGTACTTTTGGTGTGCTTCTTGATACCAGAAGCCTCACATTCCTCTATGTCACTGTCAGCTCATCAGAGAAGTCCTTGAGAGTAGGGAGGCTGTCAGATGGCTTACGCAAGTTACTCTAAGTTCTGCCTTGTGTGGAGTGCTATGTTAGTGTCGTGAGCCTTGCCCTCTTGTTACTGTGTCGATGCCTTATATGGAAACTAGCCCTTGCTGCTGCCTCAAGGCTGTGGCTGGCTGGGCTTGTCGCTCTCATGGCTGCCCTGTGCTCAGACTGACCTGGAAGAGGTAGCAGAGCTGTGCAAAGATGCAGTAGGGACGGTGACTCACACTCCACTGAGATCCTTATCTTTTTTTTTTTTTTTTTGAAAAATTATTTTATTTTGTGCGTATATGTTCTGCCTGCATGGATGTGCACCACACACATGCCCATGGATGGTTGTGAGACAGCATTCGGGTGCTGGGAACTGGGTCAGTCCGCTCGGCAAGTGCTCTCAGCCTCTAAGTCCAGCCCCAGGAGAGTTTTTAAACTTGAAAAATTTCAAAGTTAGCATTGCTGCTTCATGGAGAGGGTTCTTCAAGTGGGCTCACCATGGATTGTTTTTCCTGGAGTACGCTGTGACAGCCTCCACTGGACCAGAGCCCTGACACCTTCACTAACCATGGCTTCTGTGCATGTGTCACATGGCTAGGGCAGATGGCCCCTCAGCATTGAGAACCTTTCCTTTATAACAACAGAAGTGACACAGGGGACTCAGGAGACCTCACATAAGCACATGAGCTTGCCAGTTTGCGTGGGAGGTGACACCTGTGCAAGGACACACTGTGGTCCACAAACAGCTGCCATAGACATGTTCTGGGTGGGTCATTTCGAAATAGTTTGCTGCTAAGCCTGGAGCTCCGTTTCGTCATTTCATCAGGCCTGTGCTTTTTCTCCGATTAGGTCAGAAAGATGGCTTCTTTTCAGTCATCAAGATGGATTGTTTTTTACTTGATGTAACTATAAAAGCAGCCTGTCTAGGGCCAAAAATACTTTGAGCTAAAATTCAAGCCTGGTATGATATAACAGGGACCCCCAAAATCACTATACATTTCAAGCCCAAATTCTTACTTCTGAAGGCCTGTTGTTATTTAAAATGTTAACTTCTCGATTTGAGTTGAGGCCAGTACAGCATAAATGCGTAATGACAAATAGTTCCTCGGAGGTGACATTTCACTGGTGGCAGGGGGCTTCAGCTGAATATAGTAGGGCAGAGATGCCCCCTACTGATGGCTGGATGGCAATGGCATAAGGGATGACCAAGGCGAGCTCTCTACGGCGAGATAGGAACTGCAAGGCAGGGAGAAGGCAGGCACAGAGCTGGGCCTCCCCAGAAGAGCTGTAGGGATGGGCAAGTGAAGACCAGTGAAGGCGGCTTCAAGTGGTCCCTGTAGGAGTACACGGAAGACAGGCCAGAACCGGTGTGCAGGAGCTGCAAGGCCAGAAGCTGCAGAAAGGCTGTAACCTCCTCAGAGTGGAGACAGCAGGAGCCTGTGGTGAGCTAGAACACAGGCAAAACGGCTTAGTGGCAAGCACCCCACCCCCAGGCCCTCATATCGGAGGAAGAAGCCGGAGGTCTGATTGCCACTCAGTTGCGTGCCCAAGCCTCTTGAGGTGCTGGCTGGGTGACCTCACGTGAGCCCCAGTTAATATGGAGTTTGGGTGGCAAAGAGGGTAGAGGCTCTGAGTGTAGACTCTCAAGCTGGCATGGCATCCAGGGTTCTGTGGGAGAACAAGTGTGGTGAGTCTGGCCGCTGGGTAGCTTGTTGGTCTCCCTCTGTCATATCATCTCCTGCTTGGCGCATATAAAACTCTATATAAAACAATGGTATATCACCACCATTGCTGAACGGGACTTCCTCATGCTTGATCCAACACCCTCTTTGGCTAGTCACTTTCATGAGTCTCAGGGAACCCCATGAGAGGCAGGGCCCTGGTGTGCCATGCCTTGGACGCTGCTGCAAACCATCCTCCATGTCCATGTGGCTTAGACCGTCTCTTCTGGTTCTTTTGTGTCACTACAGACCACTATGCCGGGGATGAAGCGAGATTGTGGGGGCGCTGCGGCCATCCTGGGAGCCTTCAGAGCTGCCATCAAGCAGGTGAGGACGCCGAGATCTACCTTTTCTCCTTCGGGGTCTGCCTGACCCTCTCCTTCCTGGACTCTACTTCCCTGGCGGTGTCGGTAAGAAGTCCCGGCTTCAGGTGCTTGCTGAAGGAAGCAGCCATGCCGGACGTGTTTGGAGAAGATGCATTAGCATCTGAAACACGCTGGGGGGTGGGGGCAATGCTCAGTAGGTGGTGCTTCTGGACTTTGCACCAGCCAGAGCTGGGGCCTCACTGATGGGCATTTAGGGTACTGGTCCTATGGGTGGCCACAGCCAGTGACTTAAGGAAAGCCCCCAGCTGTGGAAATACACCACATGCACACACACAAGAGCCCCAGCACCCCTCTGGTTAACTCAGATGTCCATTTGGCACTGACATTGCCCTTCGTCCTCCTGAAAAGGAGTGTGCCTCAGTGAGAGCCAGAGAATGAAGAGCAGTGGCAGTGCCTCAGCCCACGAGAGTCACGCTGTCGGGGCCACGCTGAAGGGACACAGAGATGGAAAGACTGTCTTGCCGTGGTGGCCGAGGTTACTGCCTGCGGGAAAGACTGTGCAACTAAAGTCCCCATCTGCAGATCCCTCTGCAGTAACTTGGTAATGTCGGCCTCAGAATGAGGAGGAGGCCGAGGCAGGAGGGCTGCCTCCGAGCTGAGGTTGTCACATGCTGTGGAGTGACATCCGCTGCATGCTCTGGACTCTCTGGAGGGCTTTTCCCCTGCTCGTAGGGACTTCCCAAATCGTACCTTTGGACCTGAGCTTCACTTCCTGCTCCTCAGGGCCCCGGTCTGTCTGTCTGCCTCCTGCTGTCTGCAGGCCTGGGAGCACCTGGCTCTCTATCTTTTTTGACCCCTTCAGAGTTCCGGTCTGTAATGGGGCCTCTCTCCTGCTTCTCCCCTCAGGGTTTCAAAGATAATCTCCATGCTGTGTTCTGCTTGGCTGAGAATGCAGTGGGACCTAACGCCACCAGGCCCGATGACATACACCTTCTGTATTCCGGAAAGTAAGCCCGGCCCCCTCTCACCTCTTGCGTTGCTGTTTAGACCTGTGGCTTCTTCCCGGAGCCAGGCTACATCAGCCTGATCCCAAGCAAGGGTGGGATAGAATTCCACCCTGTCCTCAGCCTGTGATACTCCTGAAGGATGAGGTGTCTCACACTGCTAGGAGGGCATGTGTCATGGAGATAGAGGAGCTACAGGGCCTGGGCTCCCCAGGACCAAGGGGGGGGTCCCTCAGCACTCTGATGAGCTGCATCTCTGCCCGGGCTCTGTGTCTCACCCAGGACTGTGGAGATCAACAACACGGATGCGGAGGGCAGGCTGGTGCTGGCAGATGGGGTGTCCTATGCCTGCAAAGACCTGGGGGCTGACATCATTGTGGACATGGCCACACTGACAGGGGCACAGGTGAGCATCACACGTCACCCTCCTTGACTGCAGCCCCACAAGCCTGAACCCCTCTTGGTAGGCGAGAGCCAGCGGCACCCATGCCCTGCCCGACTACTTGGCCCTTCTCCCCCGCCTCTCCCTTGGCATATTCTTCTGTCTACCTGCTGCTCACTTTTGTCATCTGTGTTTCTCTGCTGTCTCCCCTGGTGCGCTTGCCTGCCTTGTGTCCGTCACCCAGGGCATTGCCACAGGGAAGTACCACGCAGCAGTGCTCACCAACAGCGCCGAGTGGGAGGCTGCCTGCGTGAAGGCTGGCCGGAAGTGTGGGGACCTGGTCCATCCCCTGGTGTACTGCCCTGAGCTGCACTTCAGCGAGTTCACCTCTGCCGTGGCTGACATGAAGAACTCAGTGGCGGTAGGTGTGGGGCCTGCCTGCACTAGTGGGCATGGCCTCGGGGAATATGTGAGCACAAAGACCAGTGTCCCACGCACCAGGGGCAGCACCGATGTCTGGTGTACCTTTGTCCAGGACACTCTCACTGAGCATGGGCAGAGTGAACACACCCCAAGCTAGGGCCTGACTCATTTGCCCCTTCAGGTCCTTTGTGTTGCTCCCTTGTCCTGGGGGAAGGGGACAGGAAGATGCCTTGTTCTAAGTCAGAGCACTCTTCAGCCATCCAGACCCTTCCCCTGCTGAGAACAGGGTGTCACCGAATGTCATCTTGTCCTCAGGACCGAGACAACAGCCCCAGCTCCTGTGCCGGCCTCTTCATCGCTTCACACATTGGATTTGACTGGCCTGGGGTCTGGGTCCACCTGGACATTGCAGCTCCAGTACATGCTGTGAGTGCCTCGGGGATGCCCCCCACCCCCCAGGCCAGGCAGCTGGACCACTCCTGCCCCTGAGGCCAGGCAACTGGCCTACTCCCGCCAGACACAACATCATTTCCTCCTCCTCCCTCCTGGCCTGTCCCTCCAGAGCTCCTCTGGCTCAGAGCTGCTGCTGAGCTCACCACAAAGGCTCTGTGTTGTGTGTCAGATTATCGGTGGCCCAGCCTCCAGCCAGCTGTGCACACCCTGACCTCTGGTCTCCTCATCCCTGAGAACAGAGGAGCTCCTGTGTGCTGTCTCCCAGCCAGCCTGGTCTGTTCGTAATAGGACCCCCAGACTTATCTCCACCCTGAGCTGTGGCTGTTATTTAGGCTGTGCCCACTGCCCAGTTTCCTGTCGGCCCTGAGCATGTCAGGACATCTTCAGGAAGGCTGAAGACACAGCCTTGTGTCCTAGGACCTCCATGTGGAGGAAGGGACGATCAGAGCCCTCAAGAGCAACTTTTGCACAGAGGTATTGCCCCTCTAGCCCATGGTTTCCCTCTGTCTACAGGGTGAGCGCGCCACAGGCTTTGGTGTGGCTCTCCTACTGGCACTTTTTGGCCGTGCCTCTGAGGACCCGCTGCTGAACCTGGTGTCCCCGCTGGACTGTGAGGTGGATGCCCAGGAGGGTGACGACATGGGGCGTGACTCCAAGAGACGGAGGCTCGTATGAAGGCTACTTCCTGCCTGGTGCCACAGGGTTCCTTACCTCACTTTGCACTGACTGGTTTTAAGCAATGGAACGATTAGACCTTAAGATGAGTCTGGCTTTTCCCTTTGCGTACCGAGCGGTGATGGGAGCGAGTCATCCTTTTCTTAGAAGACAGCTTCGGGGATTGGTAGGGTCTGAAAGATTGTCACAGATCCCCTAGGTCAGCTGCTGCAAACTCTGTCACTGTCCTCCACCCTGGTCCTTACAGCCACCTCAGGTCACCCCATGTGGTGAGCGAGTGCACCTCCTGATCCAGCCTGGGCTCCCTGGAGTGTCCAGCCAGCCCATGCCCGGGTAGATGTGACCTCTGTTAGGGACCCCATGCTGTGAAGCAGGAAGAGCAGGAAGGCCTCTCCAGTTCACTTGAAGTGGAATTAAATAAGGCCACGGCACACCCTCACCGCTGCTTAGTTTCCCCCCCACTCCTCTGTCTGACAACCTGCCCAGAGCCTGGCTGAGGCTGAGGTGCAGCACTGCGCCAGCCAGCCGCACTGCAGGTGGAGAGGCAAGTTTGCAGGGATGCTCTGAGTCTTCTGACAGTGCCAGCCTAAGCTCTCCAGGCCTGAAAAGAAGGTGTCCACTTCTGAGTCTGATACCATGCCATCGTTTATTAATCACCTACTGTGTACATGGCCCCAGGTGGGCCTGAAAAGTCAAAAGCCAACCCAGCCCAATATGAGAAGCTTTGCTTGACAGTTAATAACCATTGTGGGCAGTGGCCAAATGAGTGGGAAGCTGTGGGCTTTTGTGCAGGGGGAGGCATGGTCGTGCCAGAGGGCAGGAGCCTCCACGGATCATTAGCTCACTTAATTGCTTGCAGTAGGCAGCTCGTGCCAGCTTCCCCCAGAGACGCCCCAGGGGAGGTAGGGGTCGCTGAGGTGGTCTGGCCCCTCCTCTGGGGCAGCTGGCACAGCCACCCCCACCCGTGCCAGGGAGATGTGCCCATGTGGACACAGGAAACAGGTCACAGCAGCAGGGGAGCTGAGTCTCCGTTGTGTGGTTACAAAGGCAGCACAGGGCTCCAGCTGCGGGCTCAGGGCCTGGATGCCTAGTTTTGGGGCTTCCGGGGGTGAAGCCAAACGCTCTGCTTCCCCCAAGCAAAAGGGCTAAAAGGTACAACTGCTTCCCCAAGCTCCGCTGAAACCACAGCAGTGGGGGTCACGGAGTCGCAAGACAACTGTTAGGGCGGAGGGACACCCCTGGAGTCATAAGAAATGTGTCTTGCCCAATGTGGATGAGGAAGATGTGCAGAGCCGGCCCAACAGCACCAACCATGACAGCGATGGTTAGTTTTAACTGTCAACCCGACACAACCTAGAGTCACCTGGGGAAAGGCTCTCACTGAGGGACGTTCCACACCGAGTTGGCCTGTTGCGTGTTTGAGGGGTTATTGTCTTAATAAGTTCAATGCTGTGGGAAGACACAGCCTACTGTTGGTGGCACCATTCCCTAGGCAGGGTTCCTGGACTGTGAAAGCGCGATGTGATCAAGCTCCAAGGACCACTGACGAAGTATTGTAAGTGAGCTAGGCTGTGGTCCTCACCGCTGTCTCCACCGTGGAGCTCTGACTTTCTCCAGGAGGGAGTAGGACCTTCAGCTTCCATGCTGGGAGCTGCCCTGCATCTCCCGGACTTGGAGAGCATAGAAGAAGGGCCTCCTCTCTGCGTTAACCCCAGGAGCCCTAGACAGGGCCACCATCAGGAGCCTGTGTGTCTCCAGTGCTAAGGGAACATGGAAATCCATACGTTGGCCTTTTAGGGAGCCTCGTAGATGGCCTGAGGCTCGTTAGAATCACAGGGGTGGGGGTTAGAAGCCATGATTTTTATGGATAGAGGTGCCTCAGCCAAGTTCACCCTCTCTGGCCACTCCTGTGCCCCGAGTCACCCAGTGTCTGAATTGTCCTCATAACTATAGGTTTGAGCACTTCAGCGGACAAGACCACTGCCTTGCAGGAGAAAGCTAGCTGGTCTCCATGTGCAGCCTGAAGGAGTGGGCTGTACGAGATGAAAGTACCCCCATCCAGGCCCCAGAAACCCAAGAGGCCACTCCCCCGAGGTCAGTTGTCTCTGTGGCAGCAAAGGGGTCTTAACCAACTTTTCATTCACTGGGACAAAAATAACCTGAGGAAATCAATGGAAAAGGAAAAAAGCTGGATTCGCTCATAGTTTCAGAGGGTTCCATCCACCACATGGATTTGTAACAGATAGAGAGCAGTTGGTGGGAGCTGCTCACCTCATGGTAGCCCAGAAGCAAGGAAGAGATGTCCTTCAAGAGCTGCCTCTGCCCATCGGGCTTCGCCACACTCTCATTCAGCAGGAACTCCTCAGTGGCTTGATCTACCAGTAAGGTTAGCGCTGTCTAGTCCCATTTCTGCTACTAAACCACCCTGACGAAGAGCACTTAGGAGAGGAAGCATTTATTGTAGCTTAGCATTCCTGGCCACAAAGTCATGGCAGCATGAGCTTGAGACAGCTGGCCACATCACACCCACAGTCAAGAGCGGAGAGAAATGAGTGCACGCATGCTTGTGCTCCGCTCGGCGACTCTGCTTAAGGAATGATACTCCCACAGTAGCCCGTGTCTTCCCTTAGCATCCCCAGAGTGGAGATAATCCCTCACGGGGGGGGGGGGGGGGGACTGTTGATGATGCTAGGATGTGCCCAGTAGGCATCAGCCTCACGCGCCCCTCCCCTCACCACAGCACCACCTTTGCGCACGGATGCACCGAGTGTCAGCCCTCCCACACGGTAGCTCCAGAGGACAGATCCAGACTGGAAGGAGGAGACAGGAAGTCAGTGCCACATTCAGTGTCTGCATCTTAGGAGGTCCAGGGCTACTCAAAGTGACTGCAGCAGGAGGAGTGACCCCTTACAAGGCTTGATGGGTGCTTTAGGAAGTGGTGTTTGTTCACCTGACCCTGAGGAGAGCTGAGGTGGCTTCTTGAGGCTCATTGAGATGGAAGAGATAGGGGCTGGGGGAGAGAGCTCGCCCACGGCTTGTCATGCAGGTGTGAGGGCCTGAGTTTAGATGGATGGCACCCATGGAAATGCCAGCACAGTGGTATGTGCCCTTAATCCCAGCGCTCGGGAGGTAGAGACATGAAGATCCTTGAAGCTTGCTGCTCAGCAAATCAGTGGGAGACCCTGCCTAACTTATTAAGGTAAGACACAGTTGAGGAAGGACACCAGATGTCAACCTCTGGCTTCTGTATGTGAACACACACAAGCACACATACAGTTTTATCTGCCTCCCCTCCCACACAGGTGCACACATGTGAATTCATATACATATATACACCATACACACAAACACATACTTTTTTTTTTTGAAGGGACCTAGGTTGCTTGGTGGTGGTGCACACCTTTGATCCCAGTACTCAGGAGGCAGAGGCAGGCAGATCTCTGATTCGAGGCCAGCCTGGTCTATGGAGCAAATTCCAGGACAGCCAGGGCTACACAGAGAAACCCTGTCTCGAAAAACAGAGCAACTAACAAACAAGTAAGGGAAGACCGAATGGGAGTTATTTCTTCAGGGGATGTTGGCCGGGGGCCAGGGGCCAGTGGATAATGAGGGGACACTGAGCTCCCATTGCAGATTACTTCTAAGCATGATTGTTGGTGACATCAGACCCAAACCTTTTCATCCAGGCCTTTCCCAAGAAAACATCCTGTGTAGGCGCACCCCCCTCCTCACCAGGTTACCCCTCCCTGCCTCTCTGCTCAGAGCCCTACACCTAGAACATCTCTTCCCAAGCCCTTCCTGCTAGCATCCCCCCGCTACCCTCCTCCAGGAGTTCCCAGCTGTAGGGCTTCCGGGAAGGCTGTGCCCTGCCTCAAGGACATGCTGCTGTGCCCCCAAAAGCTCTCACTTGGGAGCTGGCTTGTGGTCCCAGCAGGCCCCTTGCTGCCCAGTAAGTGCCTGTTGAATTTTTCTGCTGTGTCTGGAGCTCCAGTTCAGACTGTGTTCCCTGGTGAATTAACATTCAGTATTTTTGTTTATTTGTTTGTTCTTTAACAAAAGGTTGTTTTGGTTCGAGATTCAGCAAAAATACACGCTGCATTCAGCTTCCTCTCCATTCAGGACTCACGAAATTAGTTGTTTTTCCAGTCTGCTCTGAGTCCTTGCCTCAGATGAGCCTCCAACAAGATAATGCATTTAAAAGCCCTTGGAAAAGTACCAGCCCCACGCACATGCGGGGTACTGTCGCCCTGTGAGCTCTCACAAGACAAGCTCTGCAGCTGGCTCCCTCTACACCCCGCCCCCACGCTGGGCCTAGACACAGGTCTAACTGGGAAGCTCCTACATACGGTTCAGATGAGGAGGGGCTGTCTCCAGCTTAATGCCCCAAAGTCCAGAACTGTCCATGCCCAGAGGCATGGGGCTTGTGGTCCAGCCACTGCCAGGGGGGTTGGAAGGGAGGGCAGGGGAAGAACCAACACGCCTTTGAGGTGACTTGTCCATATACATGTTTAATCCAAGGGCCATTTTGGCTTTCTTTGCGCTGCTGTGCTCCTGAGGGTTTTTGAGATCAATCCAGGGAGGACGCTGCAGTCAGGAAAACAAACCCAAACCCCCATCTTAAAAGGTTCAGAAGCCTGGTTTGTATTCCCAGCCACAGTCAGAACACTAGCTGCCTCCAGCCAGAAGTCTCTGTTCTTGTTGGCTGGGGCCCTGCCCCCCACTCTCGGGGGTGGGGGTGAACTTGATCGCACCCCCCCACACCTTTCCTTGTTTTTTATGAGCTGGAGGAATCTGAGAGTCACATCCACGCCAAGTCCAGTATGCCATTTAGTATACCAGTGGCATGCAGCTAGTGTCCTCATTCGCCAACATTTATTAACTACCACCTGCATGTAAGCATCCTGAACCACAGACCTCTCTCTTGGGATCATCTTCTCATCGTGGGCCTTAGAAATCAGCTGTCAAGAGGAGCCAGAACTTCTCTGCTGCAGGCTGGAGAAAGCTGTGTGTGATGTCCAGGGGGCCTGACTGGTAGAAATGAAAGTCCTAGGGCTTAACTTAGAGGCTGGCATTATTCCAAACATAGGGTACAACGAACTGTCACAAGAACAGCTAATATGTCACCGGCAGCTTTTGCTGCTTGCTAGGCAGCCAGGCCACTGGCTATACGCTATAACCTTGTGCTGTCCGGCACCTACAGACACCCAGGCTCCACAGATCGCTGGCGCCTCTATGCGGAGTGAGGGCATCTTACCTGGTACAGACCATGCACTACACGGTCTGTTTTCATCCAGTACCCCCTGTCATTTGTCCCACTCCACACAGGGTAGGGTTCCAAAATCTGAATGTGAGAGACGAGACCAGTACACCAGACTGTGTGTGGCCAGACATGGCACTTCTGAAGGCAAGTCACCAATGAGCAAGTACCCAGAATGCTCTCTGTTTGGCCCTGGGCTCTGAGGCTCAGTTTCTGCCATCTCTAAAACACATAAGCCCTACAAAAGCTTCACGGCATTGTGTGTGCTGCTGCGATGTCTAGGACGTGACCTCATTAGCACTGGCAGCAGAAGGAAGCACAAACAAAAACTGGGCTTGGTGAAAACTCTAATATGTTGTACATCCAAAAGGACTATGATGACTGGAGCGGGGGCTGAGGCAGAAAAGTGCTCGACGTTCAAGCATGAGAACTAGACTCCCATCCTGAGCTCCACATGCAAACGGGCCCAGCTGAGCATACACGCACGTCCAGCATCTGGAGCCTGAGACAGACGGTCCCCGGGGCTTGATGGCCTGCTCATGTTGCTCAACCGGTGAGTTCTGGGCTCTGTGAGAGACCCTGTCTTCCCCCCCAAAAATAGGGAGAGCAACTGAGAAACATGCCCAATGTCCACTTGGGTCCTACATACACATCTGCACCTCCCCACAGATGTACAAAGCAATGTACACACACACTATTAACAGAGTAAAAAGGAGAAAATATTTGTAAGTTACATACCTAATAAAGGACTGACCCAGAATACATAAACACCTATAACTCAAAATTATGTCGCAGAGCGTTGTCTCGCAGACACAAAGCCCTGGCTCCTCTCTCCCATCTTATTCTCCCAAAGCGAGACAGGCCAATTTAGGTAGGCACAATGGCAGACACCTGTAATTCAAGCTACTTTGGAGGCCGAGATGGGAGAGTCGTGAGCTGGGGACCAGGCCATCTCAAAAACAGCGGCGGCAACAACAAAGCCTCCACCAAACAGCAACAACAGAAAACAGCCTAATTCAAAAATAGGCAAAGGAGTTGAATAGACATTTTTCCTAAGAAGATACACAAACGGCTAATGAGCACATGAAAAGATGTTCAACGTGACTAATGGTTAGAAAAATGCAAGACAAAATTACAGTGAGGTACAACCTCAGCACCCATTAGGGTGGCTGCTATGCAAGGAACCCAGAAGATAATGAGTCTTGATGAGGCTGGAGGGAAATTGGAGCCGTCACGAAGGGCTGGTATTTCACATGGCGTGAGCGCTGGGGGAAACAGCCTGCTGCTCTTCCAAAAGTTCAAGTACAATTACCCATGACACAGCAGTTCTCTTCTGAGACCGTCTTCAGAGAAGTAAAGGTGCGGCCTCAGAGTGAGGTGTGCAGGCCCACCATGGTAGTTGCAACGTTCACTTCAGCTAAACACAAGCAAATAGAGCAGGTGTGGATAGATGAGGGAGTAAGTGAAACACGCAATGTGTGTGTGAAGTGGGCCAAGAGAGGCGGGCAACCTAGACCGATGACTCGGATGAACTTTGAGGCCATTCTGCCAAGTGAAGTAAGCCAGTCGCCATCCCACTCACGGGGGTCCCCAGACTAGCCAGATTCAAAGTTGGAACTTGAGGGATGGTTACTGGCGCGAGGGAAGGAAGGAGGGACAGTTAGTTCGATGAGGATAGAATTTAACAGGATAGGCGGAGTTCTGGAGTACGGACGGCTGCACAGTGTGAATGTTCTCAAAAGTCATACACTTTAAAATGAGCAAGACGGTAAATTTCATGTTGGGTATATTTTAACACACACACACACACACACACACACACACACACAATACATTTTTGTGTGGGCTGGTAAGACAGCTCACTTGGTAAAGTGCTTGCTGCCCAATCATGAAGACCTGGGTTCGATCCCCAGAACCCACATGTAAAAAGCCAGGCAAGGTGGCATGAACTTAAAGTCCCAGAGCGGAGGTGGGGACAGGAAGAAATCTTGGACTCCAGCCTCCATAGTTAGCCCTGGCCAATAAGAGATCCTGTCTCAAAAAAAAAAAAAAAAAAAAATCAAGACAGCCTCCAAGACACAAAATATGAGGTCGACCTCTGGTTCCCACATACACATATGTGCACACATACCCGAGCACATCACAGACATGAACGCACACATACAAAGAGTAAATAAGGACTTTAAATCATGGGCGGTCTCTGGGCTTCTGTGGCAGGGAGGTAGGCTGGTTTGTGAACAGTGCATGGGGCTTTGAGGCCAGCAGAATTCTGACCAACTCTGCCATCTTGGTCGCTTTGAGACTTGGAGTTTCCCCCCAAGTCTTTCATTTGTGTGGCATGCCTGTTGATCTGCCGGGGAGCCATCTACTAACACAGGACACACCCTTTTCTGTTCCCTACCTAGCAACAGGGCACTCTTTCAGCCAAGGCCCTACCTGAGCTAGGCAGGGCGTCTCCAGGGCTCCCTCCTGGCATGGCTGAACATTTGATCAGGGTTACTGTGGCTTGCTTCTCGTACGTTAGAGAACTATTATATGCTGGCTAAATGCTTACATGTTCTTGCTCAGAGATACATTACTGAAGTGGGAAGCGGTCTCAAGGGACAGAGGCCAGTGCCTGGGTCTCAGCATCTTCCCTTCCCAGCCGATGACCCATCTCTGTCCCTCAGCTCTGCTTCCTCCAGCCAGCCTTCAACTTGGCCCTGGGAACTCCAAACAACACAGCAACACACAGGTTCCTTGAGACACTCCCTCCCCCCCAGCAGAAGGCATCGTATCCCTCTGTGGTCGGGAGACATCAGGGTCTCCTTTCCTCCCACGCTATAAATGAATAGCTGGCAGATGTGGAGACAGCAGAGAGGGCCACGCCATCTTCTTATCTTTCAGTGCATTTTAATCCATTCATCCGACAAGCCGGCCTCTCACTCCTTCTCAGTGTCAGATGCCAAGAGACAATGTTGAAAAGATAATTTCCAGCTTCATGATGGTCACAGCCTAGCTGGGTGACGAGTGCTCATCAAATTGTCACACAAATCAAGACACTAAAGACTGCGACAGCCTCCCCAAAACCTCGGGTAGGCGATTCGATGAGGACATTTCGGAGACATCATTTAAAGACCAGGCAGCTGATGGGCTGGAAGGAAGGCTCAGTAGGCAGGAGTGCTTGCTGGCGGGGCCAGGTAAGCTGAGCACACACAACCTGGAGGGAGATAATGGAAACTCAAAGGTGTCCTCTGACCTCCACAAGCTTGCTACGGCACACGTGCGCGCGCGCGCACACACACACATACACACACACACACACACACACACACACACACACACACACACACACGCATGCACGCACACCTAATTATTTTTTAAGGGCCAGCTAATTGAGCTGAGAGTACAGGCATGCAAGCTTAAATGGAGCAGAAGATAGAGAAAATCCATCTAGAGGGAAATGCGTGTGCAGACAGGAAGGAAATGTGTGCGCAGACAGGAAAGGCTGTGGCAGGCGGGCAGAACAACGCAGAGGCCTCTGTAGTTGGAATCCTGGGAGATGAGGTGGGGAAGCGAGCTGCAGACAGAGATTAGTTTGCACTCTGAGAGCCGTGGAAGCCATCAAGGAGTTCTGAGTGGAGAAGAGCTTGGCCGACAGACCCCACACCTGTGAAGGGCCCAGGCTGCACCTCATCAGAGGCTGTCTCCGCTCATCCATGTTCCTGGAGCCAGTTTGCACACCCAGGAGCCACTGGTGGAAGTGCAGGTTGTGTGCGGTGCATGGTTAGGGAGCCAGGTCTCTGCTCTGTTCCCCCAGGCTCCTCCTTACCCCCCCACCCCCACAATAGGATTGTGCCTCAGTGATTCCATCGTTCCCAACTCAGCCCTTGCTCTTGCAACTGGAGAGAATAGTAGGCGTGCATTTGCACTCTCAGGAGGCCACAGGGGCCAAGCACGGTGTCTGTGGCTGTCGGGAAACCCGAAACAATGTGAACTCTCAATGAATGCAAAAGCCAATGACCTGAAAATGCTACTGGGCAGAATGAAAGGAAGAAATGAGACAAGACGCTCAATCTTCAGTGTTGGCTTGACTGGACTTTGAATTGCCACGAAAACGCACTCCTGGGGGCATCAGGGGGCGGGGGTGGTGAACTGAGGAGGAAAGATGCACCCTGAATGAGGAGGACACCATCTCATGGGCTGTGGTCCTGGGCTGCACAGAAGGAAGAGAGTAAACTCCCTGGCGGCAGATGCAATATGATCGGATGCCTAAGCTCCTTGTCATGATGGACTGTTTCCCTCTAAACTGTAAGCCGAAACAGACCCCTTGGTTTTTACGTTGCTCTTGTCACAGCGATGGGAAGAGTACGTAACACACACAGGGAGAAGCACGCTGCCTGAGCTTTGTCCCTGAAGATGCTCCAGTCCCTGGAACAGGAAGCCCGGGCCCCAGCAGATCCCACTATTCTTACCCAGAATGCAAAGTGAGCTGAAGTCAGGCTGCCAAAACACTTGGAGGTCAAAGGTCTGAGCAGTGACACCCTCCACCACCCAAGCCCAGGCTAGTCTCTGAGTGACACAGACAAGAGTGGGGCCACCATTTCCAGGAAGATTCCAGGAGCTTACAGTGTGACCTTGGCTGAGCAGCTTGCTAGATGGAAGGAAAAAGCAGAGGGGCAGACTGAAGGCGCCAGGGAGGAGGAGGAGTAGAGGACAGAAGGGAAAGGCACAAGAAGAGCGGGAGAAGGGGCAGGAGGGTGAAGAGGAGGAAAACAGAAGAGGAAGAAGTCGGGGTGAGGAAGGAAGCACTAATATTCTCCAAAGGGTCTTTAACAGGATCCAGTCTTCAATGCAGTGAAGACAAACATGCAGGATAAAAAGTTAACATCACTCGGGAAAACATGACCAATTTTCAAGAAGAAAAGCAAATGATAAAACAAAACAAAATGCAAGAACAAAATATCAGACAACAACAATATTATAAAGCAGTAGCCACATGGAAGACGGTCTGGATGTTGAAATTAGCGAGACTGAAGAGTCAGCTCTCTGTGCAGTCTTTACTGGGGTAACACTAAAAAATTATCGATACAAATGGGGGAAAAAAATCAAAGTTTAACAAAGAAAACCTGTGAGAGCCACCGAATGTAATGTGGGCCCCTGGGCTGGGGACGACAATAAATGATGTAGACGTGCAAGAGCTGGCGCAGTCTCTGCAGGGTCTGGAGTCTGGTTCTTCTCAATGCACAAAGGTCATCAAGGTCATCAAGCCATCGTTAGCTGTGACAGGCAAATCATGCTATACCATGACAAGGACATTAGCATCAGAGAGAAATTGGTGGGGTGAGGGGTGGCTGGAAAGGAACTGGAAACTTTTGTAAATGGAAAATTATCACTAAACTCAAAGGATAATTAGAAAGCAGTTAAGTCGACATTCTAGAATTAAGGAAAACAGTATCTGTAATAACGAAGCTGACTAGGGTCACGGCAGACTGAAGAAGGTAGAGTGTGGAGTCAGTAAGTCTGCTCAAGGGCAACAGAAGGGGTCCTGTCTGAAGCAAACAAAGGGCTTCAGATCAGTGGCTCTGGGACTTGTGGGGCAGTGTCGGAGTGTCCAAAGCTTGTTCCTGAACTCAATAAGAAAAAAGAGATTGATGCAGAAAAATAATTTTACTTTTTTTCTTACATTGTATTTTTAAAATTTTTAATCATGTTTATCCTTGGGTGTCTAGTGCATGTGAATGCAAGTTTCCACAGAGGCCAGAGGTACTGTATCCCCTGGGGCTACGGCTATCAGCGGTGGCGAGCTGCCTTTCACACAGCTGCTGGTAGCTGAAGTCAGGCCCTCCGCAAGAGCAGTACATGTCCCTAACTACTAAGCCATCTCTCCAGTCCAATTTTTCTCTTTAAAAAGTTTTTAATGTAGGGCTGAGCCCTTGTGAGTTTCCCCCTGTCTATGTGACTTGTCTATTGGTGTTGTCCTTATTCAGCTCATGTTTTGGCAGCCATGGTGAGATGCGAGGGAAAAACACACCAATTGGTTATCCAAAACACACACACACACACACACACACACACACACACACACACACACACACACACCCCAATTATTGAAAAAAGAGGCAGCGAGAGCAAAAAGCATATGAAAGGATTTGGGAGTAGAAAGGGAGAAAAGGGAGTGGAAAATGATGTAATTATATTTTAATCTCAAAAAACAATTACATTTATTTACTTACTTATTTAGTATGTGTGGGAGGGGCAAAGTACATACTTGGAGGTCAGGAGACCATCGGCAGCAATCTGTTGGCTCTTTTGTCACTTTGTAGTACCCACCTTTACCTGCTAAGCTTCCCCAAATTTGGCAAAAGGAGTTAGCATGCAGGGTCAAGGAGCTTAGGAGGCTCAACCAGGGTAAATTCAAAGAGACAAGCCTGCAGAGGCATCATAAAGAAACCAACAAAAATCAAAGACAAAAACAGATCTTGAAAGCAGGTAGAGGCGAATCATGCCTGGGACAGCAGGAAGAATGGCAGATTCCTTATCTGAGATAATTGTCCAAAGCCAGGATGGGTACCTTTAAACACATGATGAGAAACTGTCCGCTCAAGATTCTATACCCAGCCAAAATAACCACTCCAGAATGAATAAAGCCCAGTGGACAGACACACATGAGGTCAGGAAGTGCTGAACTTTGGGTGCATTTTTTAAAGTATAGGGTACTGAGCAGAGGAGGGAAGAGAAGCCCCTCAGTGAGGCTGAGCAAAGCCCAATGGGAAGCACACACACACAGTTGGTGCCTGTGAAAAGAAAGCTTGAGACAGGAGAACCCCTGTGCCGTTCAGCTAGAACCACCCAGAAAAGGCTGCCCTGCACATCCAGTCTTGCTCATTGGTAACAGACAGGGGACTTACTTTGAAAGAGGGCTGGCAGCCAAATATCTTGGTTAGAAAGGAAACAAACAAAACAAAACAAAAATGAATCCTGCATGTGTCTTGTCTCCAAGACCCAAAGGCCTCTCCCCTTTCCCTGGCTGAGTGACTGACAACCCTAGGAATCGCTGGGGACCAGGAAATCTGTGTGACTTAGACTCATTCAGAGATATAGATCTACTTAGGTAGGCTGTTGGCTCTGTTTATTAACAATTAAACTTTATTGTACAACCCAACTAGCATACACAAGAAGGAAAAAAAGGTTAAAGGGACAGAAGAGTGAACCTTTCGGTGTCCGTTCCACGGGACGGGTCTTTAGGTGTCTCTGTCTCGTGAGCTGGTCCAGTCCGTTTTCTCTCTCTCCATGCGCTCTCCTCCTCTCAACCTGTTGTTTTGTCTTCCCCCCACCTTCCCAGTCACATGCAAAGGGCGGTCTCCTTTTCCCTTCAAGGGTCAATTAGGAGAACAATAGCCAAGGTGGGGTTCCCAGGTCGGCTTTCTGAATTCCAAGCCCAGGAAGGCTCCAAACAGTCTGTCACAAGGTATTCATGGGGTGCCCCAAGGGTAAAGCCCGCCAAGATTGCTTCTACCTGTGACAAAGCTTAATCTTTCCCACAGTAGGCAGTACAAGCTGCAGAGAGAGGAAGGGAGATGAGGGAGAAACTAGGGGAAGGCACAGTGGGAACAGAGAGGAGGGAGAAGGATGCTGGCTGTGATGTGAGAGGATGTGGACAGAGAACCAGGGGCCAGAAAAGACAACAAGGGACATTGTAGAGTAATGAAGGGAATGGTTCATGAGGTTGGAAGTGTGTGTACACTGACATCCAATTTCAGACAAGATGGGGCATCTTCTGGGTGATACGGCTGTAGCAGAGCATCTGGTTTCATAAAACAAATACTGCTGGACACACAGGCACAGATGGTCCAGACATAATAATGGTGGGTGATCTCACTCCGCTGCTCTCATGGGAGGATTGGTCACTCAGACAAAACAACCAATAAGGAAACTACAGAGTTAAATACCATCGCAGACCAGAAAGACTCAAATGTCTTCTGTCTACAGACTACTCCAGTGACCAGCTAACGGCTGTATATTCCTCTCAGAGGTACCTAGAAAATTCTCTAAAATGCTCTTCACATTTTAAGCCATAAAGCACATCTCAACAAATGCAAAAGACCCCAAACAAACCACCACCACCACCAATAACAACAACAAAAACAACCCTAAAACACTTTCCTGTATTTTTTTTTTACCAAACCAATAATGGAATACAATTAAAAATCAATAGTAAAATAATTGCTGAAGCAACATAAACATGGAGACCGAACAACATACTTTTGAATGATTGGTGAAGAATTAAATGAAAGTAAAAACACAGCTTACCATAACTTGGGGACCATTGGAGACAGTTCTACAAAGAAAATCTATAGTGTTAAGATCCTACCAAGGGACCCAACGCCCACTTCTGGCCTCCACAGGCACCGGGTACATCTGTGGTATACAGGCAAAACATAAAAAGGAAATATAATAATAATAAAATAAAATTTTAACACGGTGGAAATGGCTATATGATCAAAAGGGATCTATAGGCTCAATAACATATCCACCATTATCCCAAAGATGTTCTTCACAGAACTAGAAAAATAAACCTTAAGTCAAACAGATCACAAAAGATGCAGAATTTGACAAAGCAAACCTGAACAAAAGACCAGCAATGGAAAGATTGCAATGCCTCATCTTAAATTATAATATCTAGCTGTAGCAACAAAGACGTCGTGGGACCATCGCAAAAAAAAAACCTAACATACAGACCAAAGGAATAGGGTGGAAGACCTAGAAATGAACCCTCAGAGTGACAGCTGATTCCTTTGTGAGTGACGGGGTGTGTGTGTGTGTGTGTGTATGTGTGTCTGTGTGTCTGTGTGTGTGTGTGTGTGTGTACTTCTACATGCATAGGTGTTTATTTGTATACGTGCCTGTGGGGGCCAGAAGCCAATTTTAGGCGTCATTCCTCAGGAGCCACCCAACTTGTTTTGAGACAGAATCTCTCACTGGCACCTGGGTCTCACCAGGTAGGCAAGGCTGTCTAGCCAGAGAACCTTGGGGGGGGGGGGTCCTTCTCCGTGTGTTGTGTGCCAACACTGGGGTTCCACGAACACCTCTCTATGCATGAGCATCAAAGCCAAGCCCTCATGCTTGTACATCAAGTGCCTTACCTACGACTGTGTCACTATAGCTCCTGGTTTCTTAGAAAAGGGCCAAGTAGCCCTCGGCCCATAATTTAGGACAACTAGGTGCCTGCATGCAGAAGAATTAAACAAAACCCCTGTTGTCACTCTGTACCAAGGTCAGTTCAAAATGCATTACAGTCTTTAATGTAAACTTGAAACTACTGTGGGCAAACACCTCTAGACACAGGATAGATGACTACTCTCTGAATGGGTTCCAACAGCTTAGGGAATAATAGCAGGAATTGACAAATGGGCTTCATCAAACTAAAAAGCTCCCCACAGCAAAGGGAACAATTACCAGAGTGAAGAGACAGCCACAGAGGGAAGAAGATCTCTGCCAGGTACGAGTCTGACAGAAATCGATACCCAGATATATACAGTCCTTAAAAATTAAACAACAGGGGGCCAGAGGAGGCTGAGTGGCAGGAGAACACCAGGGGGCAGGGAATATTTCACGACCTCCCGTGGAAGCAGGACCAGAGAATGCCACAGGGCTGGAGGATGCCAAGTGTCCAGAGGACAGCTCAGGGCCAGAAAGCACCTGGGAAACAGGCCTGCGCACTCACAGAGCCCCCGGGGTCCCTAAAGAACCTAGGTTGGAGAGATGGATAGCTCTCGCTCCCCCTCTGCCACCCAGAACTCCATGGAAACTATGAGAATGGAAGGGCTTGAGGACTTCATCTTAGAGTCAGCAGAGCTGTTGGACTTCATTCTGCAAATATGCCTTTTATCTCTTACTTTTTTATCTATGTACACATATGTCTCATGATGGTTTTGCTTTTGTTTGTACCTTGCTCGGTTACTTTAGGAGTATGCTCATGTTTCTACACACACACATACACACACACACACACACACACACACACACACACACACACACACACACACACACACCCCCTGTTCTGCTAGGTTAGTCAGCTCACACACTCTCCATCTTTTTCCTTCTCTCTCTCTCTCTTTCTTTCTCTTATCTGTATTTCCTTCTTCTTTTGCTTCTTTAAAACAGTTTAATTTTATTATTTTACATCTACAGGTGTTTTGCCTGCACGTATGTCTGTGTGCCACACATGTGCTTTGTACCTGCAGGGGCCCAAAGAGGGTGTCAGATCCCCTGGAACTGAAGTTCCAGATGGCTGTGTGTCACCATGTGGCTGCTGAGATTGAACCTAAGTCCCCTGAAAAGCAGCTGGTGCTCACAACTGCCGGGGGTCTCCTTTTGACCTCTTAGCGATCCCTAAACCTACAGACCCCAAAAGTACCCAACGCTCCTCTCTTAGTGGCTTTACACACTCTCTTCTTCAAGGTTGATTTACTATTACTCAAGCCTTATTGCTACACACGCCAACTCTTCAAAATTCATCTAATCCTTATTTTTACTTATCCCATCCCCTCCCACTCCTAATTTTCTTACCTAAAATATGAGTGTACTCTAATCTGTCCTTGGTTGTTTATCCTCCAGTCATTTTTTTTTTTTTTTTATCTCTCTCTAGCCCTGGCTGCCCTGGAACTCACTATGGAGACCAGGCTGACCTTAAACTCAGAGATTCATCTGCCTCTGCCTCCTGAGTACTGGGATTAAAGGTGTGCCCCACCACTCCCAACATACTCTAGTCTTTTCTTTTTTTTTAATGTCTAAGGGCCACTGCTATTAATTAGCGATTGTGACAATTACGTAGTGATAATACCAAACAGCTGTGGTTGCTCTCCAGTTAATACCCTACTCAGGAAATCTATACAACTTACTATGCTGGGCCCTTAGGGCTCCTGGACTAAGGAATTGTTTTCTGAATTACCACCTTCAAATCCCACTAGAGCATTGCAAATACTGCAACCGAAAGAATATAGCTGACAAAAGTTAAGCCAAGCAAAGAACACCAGATACATAAACCCCAATCTATTAACTTAAGAAGCACAAAACGCCAAGACAACATAATCAAATTCCAGCTGGAGAACTCAGATCATAGGTATGCTCAAAGACACAAGCAAAATCTGAATAAAATAAGGAAGGCGGCAGAAGACATGGGAAAGGAACTCAGTGATGAGAGGGAAATAATCAAGCAAACCCACCTGAGATTCTAGAGACAAAAATACAATAAGCCCAGTGAGAAACTCCATTGGTGGGGATGATGAGTTGTCTCAGGAACAGCACAGGTCCAGAGAAGGCAGAATATCTGAGTCTGAAAACTAGATGGGGGGCAAGAATAGTACAATAAAGTAAAGAACAAAGCAATGGCTGGTGGGATTTCCAAGGTATACAGAAAACTCTGAAAATACAAACTGCATGAGTTATGGGCATAGAAAAAGGAGAAGGATCTTGTTCTAAAGGCATAGAAAGTATTTTCAAAAGAATCAAAACAAAATTTCCCAGAGTTAGGAAATACGGTGTTATTCAGATACAGGAGGCATTTGGGATACTAAGCAGACAAGACCAGAAGAGACCTTCCCCTCCCCCATATCATAATTAAAACATTGTCTAAAGGAATAGAATTGATAGAAGGCGTAGGCTGCCTCACGGGATGGGGTCAGGTAGTCCAGCAGCAATCGCTGTCTCACCACAGAGAGGCTGGAAATGCATGACTTGTCTGGTCCGTGATGCTGAATGACTCAGTAGTTCCGACCTGGTGCTGGGGGCCTGGAGGACTGCAAGGGAGCCGCTGGGTTTCAGTCTTCATGGATATCCTGAAGATGCCGGATTTAATAAAGGGTGAGGCAACAGGACAGGCGAACTTGCCAGTGGGAGAGAAAGCAGGCAAAAAGCAAAAGCTCCCTTCTTCTAGGTCCTTTTATGTATGTGGGCTGCCAGTAGAAGGTGCCACCCAGACTTATGGTGGGTCTTCCCACCTCAAATAATCTGATTAAGGAAAAACCCTCATTAAGTTGGTAAAGCTTGGGTTTTAGTTATTCTAGAGGTAGTCAACTTGACAACCATGATCGGTCACTTCAAACAGTAAATATAGAGAACAAAAATAATACATTGAAAGTGACCGGAGAGTCCACTATGTCACACCACACTACACAAGTAAAATTTTGGGAGCCAGAAGGGCTGGGAGCGATGTACTTAAAGCCCTGGAACATGACAACAACTCCCAACCTTGGCTATTCTGTCCAACAAAACCATCTGTCATACCTGAAGGAAATGTAATAACTTTTCATGGTTAAAAAAAAAAAAATAGACCAAAGGTGTTTATCACCACGAAGCCAGTTAAACAGAGGAAACTTGAGAGAATCCTGTAGACTAAAGAGCAAAATGAATTTACCCATGAGGAAGACCACAAGAAGGAATAAACCATGCCAGAATAGTGAAAGAAATCCAACCATTAGAAAATAAACAAAACGATAGGAATCAATACACACAACCTTCAGCAATAATTCTAAATATCAGTGTTCTCAACTCTCCAATCAAAAGACACAGGCAAGTAGAGTGGATCAAAACACAGGAGCCGTCATTTCGTTGCCATCATAAAAATATACCTCACCACAAAGGAGTGACACTGCCTTGGGGTGGAGGGATGAAAAAAAATATTCCAAATGAATAGACCTAGAAAACAAGCAGGCATCACTATTCTAATATCTGACGTCACACCAAAACTGGCAGGAGAAGATAATGATAGTCTTTTCTATTGATTAAGAGAACACTCAACTTTCTAAGAAGACATTCCCATTCTAAACACATAGACCCCAACACAAGTGCCTCCAACTTCATAAGATAAATATTACCAGTGACAGCGTCACAGAGAAGCCCAGTACAACAGTGGAGGGTGACTTCCGTATCCTACTCTCACTAACTAACCGATGATCCCAACAAAACCAAACATGGACGTGTCGGAATTAAGACCAAATGGACATAACAGACACCTATAGAATATTCCATCCAAATACTGCAGAATTTACTTTTTTTTCCTCAGCATCCCATGAAACTTTCTATAAAATAATAATATTTTAGGTCATAGTGCAAGTCTTAAGAAATATAGAAAAAATGGAATAATTTCTTATATCTTCCTGGACATGGTGGAATAAGACTATAACAAGAGAAAAATCCAGAACATACAGAAGCTCCTGGAGCTTAAACAACACACTATTGAACAACGAACAGATCTTTGAAGACGTCGAAAAGGAAAACCATCCCTAGCATTGAATGAAAAATGAAAACACAACATACCAGAACCTATGGAACACAAGTCTATAGCTGTAGGCGCCTACTTCAGGAAACCAGAGGACCAGGCTAGAGAGGTGGCTCAGCCTTTCAAGGCCAAGGCTTACAACCAAAAAGACAAGAATTCAGACAACCAGACCTGTCGCTACAGGAGGACCAGAGAGCAGACAATTGAAACATTGAAAACAACCGGACAGAAATATTTGAAATGAAAGAGATGGGCAATCAAAATTTAAAAACCTCATTAATGAGCAAGACCATGTAGAAGAATGAATTTCAAGGATGGAGGACAAAGTAGAGATAATTCAGACAGACATATATAAGGGGGAAGAGGGGGAGGGAGCATGGGCAAGATTTCCAAGAAGCCTGGGATTTCATGAGGGCAAACCCAAGAATGTAAGGTGTAGAAGAAGAAGTAGAGGTAAACTCAAATGGAATAAAAAGACTTCTTGAGTTATAGCAGAAAACCTGAGTTTACAGAAAAAAAGCAGGCATCCAAACAGAAGAGGCACATGAAACTCCAAACAGGCATGACCAAATAAGAAACTCTGCATGACACATTATAGCCAGGATATCAAAAATACAAACTATAGAAATAATTCTAAAAACAGCACGTAAAAAAGTCAGCTCACACACAACATCAGAATTACCTGAGAATTTTCATCAACAACCACAAAGCTGAAAGGATGTGGAAAGAAATATTCCCAGGTCTGAAAGTAAACAACTGTGGCCAAGAATTCTATACTTGCAAAGCTGTCTTTCAACATCAATGAGGAAATAGAAGCATTTCAAGATAAACACAATTAAGGTCACTGGTGACAGCCAAGTCAACACTGTTTTATAGGGAGAAAAAAGAAAGATAGACTTATTTGTGTGATTATGAAAGTATACATCTTATGTAAACAAACTAGATTTAGGGGGGAAAAACCAACCATGTCTGACACATCAACTCAGCAAACCCTCAAGACTAAATACAAGAGAAAAAAATAACAATAATCCAGAGAAAGAGAGTATCCCCAAGACATTCATATGAAATAGCTAACTCCTTTTCAAAACCTTCCATGCAAATGGCTGCATCTCATCACAGAAAAGATACAAACAGATTATATTAAAATACAAGCGCTGACTGTATGCTACCTCCAAGAAACATATTTAGCTACCAATACATTCAACAATTGAATATCAAAAGATGGAAAACAAACTACCATGCAAACAGAAAATGCAAACAAGCAGTATGGCTGTCTTTGTATCAGACAAAGTAGACTTCAAATCAATACCAATTAGAAGAGATAAAAAGGCATACTATGTATTAATCAAAGGAACAATTTCTATAAGATATAACAATGGTGAACATTTATCTATCAAATATTGGAGTCCCTGATTACCTAAAGCAAAAAGGGTGAAAAAAACCATATAGTTTTAACACAATGACAGTGGGGACTTTAATACTCCACTCTCATATTTGGACATATTTCTAAACTAAAAACAAAGAAACTTCAGAGCTTGAATACACTATAGATAAATTAAATATCACAAGGAACTTTTTCCAAAATTGATCATATCACAGGATGTAAGTTAAGTCTGAACGACTACAAAATCAATTACAAAAATTGAGATAATTACTTGTGTTTTATTAGGCCATAATGAAATAAAACTAGAAGTTAACAATGAGAAACCACAGAAGCCATAAAAATAGCCTCACACTAAGCAGAACATATCTAACTAAATAGTGAGTCATCCAACAAATCAGGAAATTTACAATGACTAGAGATACTTGATAATGAAAACACATCCTATCAGAGCCTCAGGGATGAAGCCAAAGCAGTCCTAAGAGGGAAACTTACAGCGAGAGTGCTCATATTAAAAACAAAGCCTTACAGAGAGCCGATAAACAACCTAATGATGCACCTCAAGGCTTTAGGGAACAAGCGCCAGTTCAGAAGACAGTAGATAGTAAGGAATAATAGATTATCAGTATTAAATGAAAGAGTAGGAAAGAAACTAATGAAACAGAGATTAAAAGAACAATACACAAAATCAACCAAACAAAACATTGGGTTTTTTGAAAAAGGTAATTATATTGACAAACCTTTTATCAAAGCTATCGACAAAAATAAAGAGGAAGAAAACACAAATTAACAAAATTAGAGATTAAAAGACATTATTACAAAAGATGCCAATGAAATACAGAAGATTGAGATTGCTATAAAAAATTAAGCTCTAAAATATTGGATAACTCAGAAGAAATAGAATTTCTAAACTCATACAATTTACCAAAATTAAGCCTACAAGATATACATAACTCAAAGAGACTCATTACAAGCAATGTGATCAGAGCTATAACCAAATCTATACCTTGGAAAAGCCCAGGACTAGGTACATTCACTGATTTTTCATTTCTTTTCTTTTCTTTTTTTGTTTATTTGTTTGTTTGAGACAGGATTTCTCTGTGTAGCTCTGGCTGCCCTGGAACTTGCTCTGTAGACCAGGCTGGTCTCAAATTCAGAGATTTGCCTGCTTCTACCTCCTGAGTGATGGGTTAAAGATATGAGCCACCACTGCCTGGCCTCACTGCTGAATTCTATCAGACTTTCAAGGGAGAGCTCACATCAATTCTTCTTAACTTGTTTCATAAGACAGAGAGCAAAGGAACATTACTAACCACATCCTAATGTTATTCTCATATCAAAACCAGGTAAAGGCACAACAACAAAGAAAACTACCAAAAAAATTTCTTTGATGAACAAAGATGAAAAAAATTTCAACAAGATATTCAGAAACTGAATTCAGAAACACATTAGGAATATTAGACATTACAAACGAACGAACGAAAGAAAGAACAAAGAAAATGCTGTGGGCAAGATAGTGGCACATGTTCTTGATAGATAGTTGATATGGAAGGCCCAGTCTAATGTGAGCAGTGCCGCCCACTCCTGGGCTGACGGCCCTGGGTGTTAAAGAAGCAGGCTGAGCAAGTCATGAGGAGGCAAACTAATGAGCAGCACCCCTCCAGAGTTCCTGCCTCCAGTTCCTGCCTCCAGGTCCTGCCTTGGATAACAGACTACACATTCTAAAATGAAAGAAACCTTTCCCTTCTCACCTTGTCTTTGATCGTGGTGTTCATTACAGCAATAGAAAACTAACTAAGACAGCAAGGAAATGAAGCCAGCCTAGTCGTTGATGAACAGAGGATATCCAGTATGGATACAAAATGAAATATTAGTCAGCTCTCAAGAAAAATAAAATCACAAAACTTGTAGGAAAAATTGATGGGCTTAGAATGTATATTAAGATATGTCACACGGTCTCAAAAAGAAAAAAATAATCCATCATGTGTAGATCCTAGCCTGCAATAGATATACATATATGTACATATGAAAACAAATGTACATGTGGGTGCAATAGAACATACAGAAAGGAGAACAGGAATGGCTAAATGTCAGGCGACGAGGAAGGACACCCTGGTCATGGAAGAGGCTCTAAGGCTAATTGTTTTTCTAGTTTTAAATTTTTCATGGCTGTGTGTGTGTGTGTGTGTGTGTGTGTGTGTGTGTGTGTGTGTGTGATAAAACTGTTTGACAGTGAAAGTGTAAAGTCCAGTGGGAGGCTCCATGGCTTCAGAATCGCAGCTCCAACAGGAGTTCACTGAGAAAGGATAGATTCTTTACTAACTGTGTAGATGTTTGTTAAGAAGGGCAAACTCTGGGTCTGTCCAAATTAAAAACAAAGTAAATAAATGAGAGGGGATTGAGCAGATGGCCCAGAAGTTAAAATCAAGTTCTGCTCTTGCAGAGAACTTAAGTTCAGTTCCCAGCACCCACACTACCTACCACCTGTAACTCCATCTCCAGGGAGTCTGTTGGCCTCTTCTGGTCTCTTTCTACACCCAGACACAGGTGGCGTTTACTCACACATACATGCCTACACATAAATACAAATAGTTTTAAAGCTAAAATAGTTTCATTAAAAAGAAGAGAGAGGGAGAAATCAGAGAGATTGCAAGTAAATAATGATATACCTTAAAAGCTCTTGCAAAAGAAGAAGAAACAAAAGACCAAAGTCACTAGAAAAAGAGAAATCAGTAGGATTGGGGTAAAAGAGAATGCAAAGTCTCAATGGAAAAAAAAAGTTAGTTCTTTTAAAAGATTAACAAACTCTTAGCCAAACTAACTAGAATAAAGAAAAAGAGATCCAAATTAATAAAGTAGGAAACAAAAAAGGATCCATTACAACAGATACTGATGAAATTCAAAACATCATTAGGTCTTGTCTTGAAAATATATATTCTACTAAAGTGGAAACTCTGAAAGAAGTGGATTCATTTCTAGATACATATATTACCAAAATTAAACCAAAAGGAAATAAACAGTTTGAACATACTGATACTAACCAGGCAGTGAGATTGAAACGGTAATTAAAAATCTCCTGACTAAAAAAAAGTGCAGATGGAGATGACGTCACTGGTGGGTTTCATCAGGCGTTCACAGGAGAGCGACAGTAACACACCTCAGGCTTCTCCAAGGGCAAGGGAGGGGACACTACTGTGTTCTCCATGTGAAGCTGCTTTGGCCTGATAGCAAAAGCAAACTAAGACGTAACAACAACAGAGAAAACTATAGACCAGGTTCTTTAGTGAACATAGTAGATGAAAAAAAATTCTCAACAAAATGCTTGTCAACTGCATTCAAGAGGCCACCAAAAAGACCATTTACCACAATCAATTTGGCTTTGTTACAGAGGTACAAGGATGGGTCAATATATGTAAATCAATACATTTCATTAACTACAAAAATGGTCTCAAGGACAGAAATCACATGGTCATCTCCATAGACGCAGAAAAGATTTTTTTTTGACAAAATCAAATATCCTTTCATATTAAAAGTCCTGAAGGAACTTGGAATAGAAGGATCATAGCTCAACATAATGAAGGCCATATACGGCAAACCTATGGTCAACGTCAAGTAAGTGGGGAAATCTCAGAGCATTCCCACTGAAACTGGGAACAAGACAAGGGTGTCCACTTGCTCTACTCATATTTAACTTCATACTAGAAGGCTCGGTTAGAGCAATGGGACAAGAGAAGGAAATACAAACAAAAGAACTCAAACAGGAAAGGAAGAAGTCAAAATGTTTCTATTTGCAGTTGATGTGACTCTATACTTAAGGGACCCTAAGGGTTCCACCTTCAGCAAGAGTACAGCACACAGCATTAACACACAGAATCACTAAGTTTCTATATATCGATGACAAGGACAATGAAAAAAGAAACCAGGAAAATAATTCCGTTTAGGACAGCCATAAAGCAAAACAAACAACCCTTGGAATAAACCCATCTAAGGATGTGAAATATACCTATAGTGAAACATTAAAACTCTGACGAAGACGAGGAGCACCCCAGGAGACGAGGAGCACCCCAGGAGACCAGAAGACCCATATGTAGTTGTGAAATGGCTCTCTCACCAAAAGCAATCTACAGATTCATGCAATCCAATCAAAATCCCAGTGGCATTCTCTGCGGAAACAGACAACACTGTCTCAAAATTCATATAGAAACAAAGGAGACCCCAGTAGGCCAAAGCAATCCTGTACAAAATAGTACTGAAGGAGGCATCAATATGCCTGATTTCAAGCTACACTACAGCGCCATAGTATTGACAGACACAAAAACAGAGTCATAGATTGATGGACTTGAGAGGGCCAGGTTATATGGCCACCTCACTACAGACATCTGAATTTTTTAACAAAGATGCCAGAAATACACATCAATGGAAGGGCAGCATCTACAACAAATGGCGCTAGAAGCCTCTCCGTAAGGTTTGGTGGGATTTGCCTGTGAAGTCAACCTAGCCAGAATCTTCGTTCTCGTTTTTGAAAGGTCAGTCATAAAAAAAAAAAAAACCAGAAAAGTTCTGTTCAGGAAAGTGAACAGCAATTCTATCCATGTTCTTCCAATACATAGCAAGGAGAAGAGATCCTAACTCACTTTACAAGGCCAGGATTAAATCACTCTGTTACCAAAGCCGAAGACATTAAAAGAAAAGACAACTGGGAAACTGGGCCGACAGGACAGCTTAGCAGGGAATGGCGCGTGCTGCACAAACCTGCTAGCCTGATTTGAAATCCCAGAATCCACTGAAAGGTGGAAGGGACCGAACCGCCTCCACACCTGTTGTTGGGCCAGACGCGCACATATACAATCATGCACAATACACAAACTGCTAGTAAGGCTTTTTTTTTTTTAAAGAAAAAAAAAAAAAGAAAGAAAGATTACTTTATACCTCGTGAACTGACATGTGAAAATTATCAACGAAACAAAGTAATATACAGGAAGGAATTCACTGTGAGCCAGAGCAGCGTATCCTGGGAAAGGAAAGTAGTTCGACTTTAGAGGATAGATGGACGCCATTCTCCAAGTCAGCCTACTAAATAAGAAAAACACTGAGCATTTCAACAGGCCGACGGAAAGACTGTGGAGAGTCAGTGGCGAGCATGATGGAAATATCTCAGCAAACCGTGAAAAGAAGATGACTTGCCAGGAGCCTTCTGCCTGCTGAAGCGCAGCTGTGAAAGCCACAGCCAACACCACACTCAGTGGTGAGAACACCTAATTCACTTCCCTTCCAACCCCAGAAACAGGGCTGTGATGGCCGTGCACCATGCCTGGGCCACCCGACACAGTGGCCTCGGGGCTGCAAGGCGAGAACGAACTCTGGGGACAGATGGTGGTGGCGGTACCGTGGTGGTGTGAACATACTTCATGTCACAGACCTGGGCCGGCAAGGATGGGAAGCTTCGTACGCGTGTTTCCCCACAATTTTAGAAAATTAAAAACATTATCAAGTCCAAAATAGACACTCTACAGATGGAGAGTAGGCTATGGACGCAGTAGAGCGGGTGGGGGGTGGGGAGGGGGGGAGGGCGTGGGGCGTGGTAGAGTTCGTCCAGCGTATGCAATGCGCTGGCTTCACTCTCACCTCAACAACAGCCTCCTCAGATGAAATATTCATTGAATGTTCACAGCGGAAATGACAAAAGAAAGGGTCAGTGGACTTAAAGACAGATGCAACATAACGAAAGAGAGAAAATTGAAGGCCCCAGGAAGTGCACTAGAGCATGAAAAAGAAATAGAAAAGAATTGGCAAGGGGGAAAGAACCTGTGCTTATCCGTAGCTGACTTGATTGTTGGCAAAAACAAAAACTGAAGCCACTGAAAATCCATTGGTGTCCACGAAAAGGGCCCTAGAATGCTAAATTATTTTAGTGAGGTTACTACAATGTGAAATTGGCTGTGTTTCTATGTATTAGAAATGAACACTGGAAACACAGATTTTAAGTCCGTTGTCACACAGAGCTCACGACAGGAACTCAACGTGAATGGCATTCAACTGTCAGTCAATGGGAGGACAATTAAAAATGCTTTTTGGGTTTATTTTTAATTATATATATATATATATATATATATATATATATATATATATATATATATATTTCCCTGAGAGAGAGAGAGAGAGAGAGAGAGAGAGAGAGAGAGAGAGAGAGAGAGAGGGAGAGAGAGAGAGAATTAAGGTAGATGCCCACATAGGCCAGGTGAAAGTTTGTGATCTCCCTGGCTGTGACCTGCCTGAAGTGGGTACTGGGAATTCAACTTAGGATCCTCTGCAAGGAGGGCGAATGTTCTTAACCATTGAGACATCTCTCCAGCCTTTAATTTACATTTTTAATTAAAAATAAAGGCGAATGTAGCATGCATGGACCAGCATGAGGACTGTCAGCTTTCAAAAGGCAGTGCCGAGCAGGGGCCTCTCCGTGTGAGGGAGGAGTCTGAGCCACCCACACTAGCAGTGGTTGCCTCTGACTCAGCCCTTGGGAAACTGAGGCAGGTCCCAGGGCTCCTCATGTAGCCAGCCTAGCTGCTCTGGAGAGTGATGAGGAAGATACCCAATGCTGACATCTGGCCCCCACACCACAGACTCTGGTAAGCACACCCACACAACTGTCTCTCTCTGTCTCACACACACAAACTTAGTACATTTAAAATGTTATTTTAACCTTTATTATTAAAGAACTATTGCCCATTAAAAAAAAAATCACACACCAGACTTAAGCAGGCTCAAAGACTACAAGTCTGTGAACGTTAATGCAGTTAGCATAGCCATTGGGAGCAGAAGCTGTGGACTTCCACACTGGATTTTATACTTTCACTATCAAATATATTTTTACGCACTTACCACCACTAAAACCAAACCAACAACAACAACAACAAAATCTGCAACAGAGTTAGGACCAGAAAAAAAAATAGCTTTATATTTTCTTTCATGACGTGTA
Source organism: Acomys minous (assembly GCF_964271855.1). Lineage (NCBI taxonomy): Eukaryota > Metazoa > Chordata > Mammalia > Rodentia > Muridae > Acomys > Acomys minous. The sequence continues at coordinate 61,025,850 of NC_140485.1, read as the reverse complement.
TTTTTAAAATAAATTTTTTAAATAAACAGCTCGTGCTATCCATACAATATCCCCCCCCCCTTTTTTTTAAGAGAAGGGGACTGTGTCCCCTCTTGAAGCAGCTCAGGACCTGCGTGCCAGATGGAGCACAGGGGGCAGACACTGTTCTAACCCTGCCTAGTCACGAAGTCAGGTTTGCAGAGGCTGAAGAATGGCTCCCGGGAGACGGGGAGTTAAGCTTTTCAAACACTTCAAACTGGGCACAGATTCAGGCTTGCGAGATGAAAAAGAATCTGTGGGCAGACGGTGGGAGGTAGCTCAGCACCGTGAATGGACCAGGGCTCTGCAGCTGTGCCCAGCAACAGGTTCCGGCAGCAGGTTCCATGCCTGTGTTTGGCCACAGTTTTAGAGAACGTAAAAACTCAAGTCTAAACAGATGCTCCCAAGCTGGAGAAGCACAGCATTTCAGATGAATGATCATCAAATGCACTTCCACAGTAGAGACAACAAGACAAAAAGGTCAGTGGATGTTCACGATAGACAATAGGAGAGGAAATGAACGAGCGTCTATGATCAGCCTGGTGATGCCAATCAGCTGAGCACACATAGAGTTAATCTGAGGCACAGGTGTGAACAGAAAAAGAGACTTTGAAGAGAAATAGCCAAAAAGTCCCTCAAATATGGTGAAAAATATCATTGAGATGCCAAATGATCACTATGACCCAAAATTTTACATATACTTACACATACATACATATCCATACCCACATATACATATATACATATATGTGGTGTGTGTGTGTGTGTGTGTGTGTGTGTGTGTGTGTGTGTGTGTGTGTGTGTATAGAAAACCTCAGTCACAGAGCGGAGGAGCCAAAATAAATGGCTGATGGTGGCCAGAGAAAAGACGTATTACAACTGGGGACCACACCAATCTTCTTCACCAAAACAACAAAGCTGTTACATGTCAGTTGTTAAAAAGAGTGGTGTGATGGGGGCTGGGGAGACAACGCAACGGTCTGAGGAACTGGGTTTAGCTTCGCGGCCCCTGTGTGCAGAGCTGGGTGAAGAAGTGGTGCCTTCTTGTAGTTCTAGTGCTGGGCAGGCAGAGACAGGAGGATCTCTAAGCTCCCAGGCCAGCCAGGGTAGCAGGATGGGGGAGCTCCAGGTTCAGCGAGAAGAGGAGGCAGCAAGGGGATTGAGGAGGATGGGCAACATCAATCTTCGACCTCCAGAAGCATGTGTATACAACACACACACACACACATGAGAGAGAGAGAGAGAGAGAGAGAGAGAGAGAGAGAGAGAGAGACAGACAGACAGACAGACAGACAGACAGACAGACAGACGGGACCAATGCTGATACTTGATTATTACCTGGAGACCCGCACTAGAGTTTTCTAAAGGACAAGGTAGCAATGGCTAAAACCCACAGTAAAGGCAGCGGTCAAGAGCAACTGAGGTGGTTAAATACAGGGACAGCTCAGCCTTTAGCCATTATTTTTGGTTCCCCGCCCTCCCAAAAATGACTGATTGCTTAAGCTGAAAGTCTCAGACTGTACTGTAGGTGTACCTGAGAGGTATCCAGCAACAGTACCCAGTAGGCTCTGCGCCTTCCCAGCAGGCTCCGCGGCTCTAAGCAGCTGTTGGAAGCACAGCCTCTGACTGACTGATGCATTCCTAGCACCTTGGCCCCTCTCCAAGCAGCTCTTGAACTCTGTGTTCCCATTCACTGTGCTCTGGCCTAGAAACTCTCTCTAGGCAGAAAAGGAGGAAAGAGGAAATGAAAAACAGAGAAGACACAGAATAACTTCTAAACGGTCCAAACATACCAGTTAATAATAAGAGGCGGAACCATCAAGGTGGCTCAAAGGCCTGAGTTCAATCCTTGAACTTACATGACAGAGGGAACAGACCAACTCCTACACGCAGTCCTCTTGTAGGCTCAATTTTCTTAACCAATATATTTTTTAACAACTTATTAACCAAGCGTATGTCACTTATAACCCAACTAACCAAACCAATAGGAAATGAGGATTAAGGAACACAATAACAAAACCGTAAGGATATCAGTTCCGAGGAGCGATTCTCCTGGCATAAACAGCAGGATTTCCTTTGCTGGAACCTGGAGTAACCAGAACCCAGAACCTCAGCAGGAGCTAGAGTTCCGAAGCCTTCTCTCGAGTGGTTCTCTCTAGGAGCGTCTCGAAGTGGAGCAATGAACAGCCAAATCTATCCCAAGTCTCCAAAAGGCCCCGCCTCCAGTTCTGGGCTCATTTATATATCTCCTCCCAGAGTCTGGTCACGGGATCTTTTCAGCTGGCAGCAATCAAGCTCCTGCATGAGGTGGTTGGTCTTCTAGTGGATTAATATCACCTGTTCTCTCACAAGACCATTCCCCATCCCACTCTTGGGAAACAGGTTTATCTCTCCTTCAGTCTCTGGCCTCCACACACCTGTCATATCAGGTCAACTACAACCTCAAAGAATGAAAAATACATATTTTTTGAGAAAAAAAAGAAAGAAAGCAATGCCCCAAATTTCTTCCAAGAGACCTACTTGTGTGTGTGTGTGTGTGTGTGTGTGTGTGAGAGAGAGAGACAGAGAGAGAGAGAGAGAGAGAGAGAGAGAGAGAGAGAGAGAGAGAGAGAGTTTTACATGTGAGAACGAATGTGTGTTTACCACAGTGCCCCTGTGGAGGTCAGAAGATAACCTTGGGTGTCTGGCTTCACCTTCCACCTTGTTTGGGACAGGGTCTTCAGTATTAGCCTCTGTGTACACCCACATAGCTGGTCCATGAGCTTGGGGTTCCTTTTGAGGAGGCTTCTGTCTCCACCTCCAGTCTTGCTTAGGAGTTCTAACGGTCCAGTTTCATAAAGATCCTAGAGACTTGAACTCAGGTCTTCATGCTTGCGTGGCGAGCTCTTTTACCCAGTGGGCTGTCTCCCCAGCCCAAGAACTGTGAATCTAAAGGGTTAGAAGTGAGCAGCAGGGATAGAGACCGCAGGAGCCAGACTTAGATCAGGGAAGTGAAGGCTCCTAGGGGTGAGAAGGACAAAAGGGAGGGTTCCTGGATGACCAAACCACCTCAAGTATTGAAGCCCCTCCCCCCAAAAAAAACCAAAACCAAACAAACAACAGAAAACAAGAATTTCAAAATCCAAGAAACAAACTCTGGTGGTTTTGGGAAGGGAAACAGGCAAGTCCAGGATTGTTTTAATGTCTCTCCTTTCATAACTGAGAACCAGGAAACAAGTAAGTAAAGACACTGTCATCCACAAATAACGTGTGTTCTCATCATCTGCACACTGGGGCCTGGAAGGTTGTAGCGATGAATGAGGAGAGGCCCCGATATGGAACTGAAGAGCACTCCAGTGGCCTGTGAGTTAAAGCAATTACAAGAGAAAAAACAAAAAACCAAACTATTGAACAGAGTAAGATTAAAATGACTTAAGGTTGGGGGTATAGCTGACCTTAAAAAAAAAACCACCACCACCAACAACAACAACAAAACAACCAACGTTAAGCATTTGATGCTTCCATTTGGCAGGTGTGAACAGCTTAAGTCATCTGATCTTTGTGGAACTGGGAATGCAATTAATCCCAGAGTTCAGGGGTGCAGAAGACTCTTCAAGCAAGAGCTAGACTTGTGACCGTGTGAATAACCCTGAAAACCCTCTGGCCAGACCGGCCATAGAGAACAACACACAAGAAATAAGTTATTGTGATGAGAATTAGAGGGAGTCCATCGCTACAGGTTAATAACCTAAAAGACACAAAATACAGAAGGCCAGGCCAAGGTGTGATGTGTTACGCGGGGATCCCAATTATGATTACATAAATCAGAACTGAGCTGTACTTTAAGATGTTCTCACAGGCTGGAGAGACAGCGTATTCCGCTCCTACATGAGGCCTGGGTTCTATTTCCAAGCCCTACACAATCACGTGATATCGCTAATTCCAGGAGACCTGGTGCCGCTGGCTGCCTCAGGCACCTGCCCCTACACAGACACACATGCATACATATTAGTTTTCAAAAATTAAAAATGATCACAAAGATAATCCACAGTCCAGCTGGCTTATGGGAAATTCCATCGTACATTTGAGAGGGAAAAGTTTCATCAAAATTCTAGAAAATAAAGTATGAGGTGAACTTCCAAAGTCATCTTAGGAAGCCTGAGTTCCCTTACCGAAAGCCAGAGCAATTTGTGCTAAGAACATAAAACTACAAGATGGTGCCTCTCAGACACATGGATGCAAAGATTCCTGAAGAGATAAAAAAAACAAAAACAAAAACAAAAACAAAAATACTATATAGTAAAAATACATATGTGGATGGATTTTGAAATATATGCACCTGTGTACACATTTATACATGTGTGTTGTTTATATTAGAGAGAATGCCTAATGGTTAAGTGAAACTTTTCCTGGCAATTCAAGAGAAATGGTTTAATTGTTTTAAAAAAAAATCAATCAATTCAGTCAAATTAAAGCTAGAATTTAGACACTAAGGGGAGGCCACATTATCTCAGCATGTCAGGGACAGTCTTTGTCAAAATTAGCATGCAGCCACAATACAAAACAAACAGAAACACAGCCTTCAGCTAACCAGGACCAAAAAAGGAACTGCCTTCACACAGCAGACCCGAAAACTACAGACCTGTGAGCCCCTAACCACTCGTACTAGTTACTTTCCATTGCTGTGATAAAAGACCAGGACCAAAGGTAACTTGCAGAGGAGTTTATTTTGGCTTATGGTCCGAGGGCACCAGAGTCCACCGTAACTGGAAGGCATAGGCAGCGAACAGTGGGCATGGTAGCCAGAGCAGAAAGCAGAGAGCTGATCTTCAAACACCAACTCAAAGCAGAAACAGTGAGTTGGAACTGACAAAAGGCCATATGCTCTTAAAGTCTGCCCCCAGTGGCATCTTCCAGCAAGGCTACACCTCCTAACTCTCCCCGAGTAATGACAGCAAGTGGGAACCAAGTGTTCAAATGGAGCCATTTCTCATTGAAGCCACAGTACCATAGGTTTATGGCTATGTACGGAGTGCTTTCTTTTTTTAACATTAAGACTAGGATAAGTACAGCAGGCATGGTGGTGAACTTAGCTAATTCCAGCACTTGAGAGGCAGAGGCAGGCAGATCTCTGTGAGTTTGTGGCCAGCCTGGTCTACATAATAAATTTCAGGCCAGCCAAGGCTAAAAAAAAAAAAAAAAAGAAAAGAAGGGAGAGTTTCCTGTTTTTCCACTTTTAGGCCAGAGCAATTTGTGCTAAGAACATAAAACTACAAAATGGTGCCTCTCAGACACATGGATGCAAAGAATTCTCAGCAGTAAAACAGTCCAATTAGGATGTGGACAGAAAGAGAAAACCGGAGAGGAGCTGGAGATGGGATTTAGCCTTCGGGAAGCTGCTAACACCTTTGTCTTTAAGACAGTGCTACTTAAATTAACATCCTTAGTCCCAGCACTTGTGAGGCAGAGGCAGGCAGATCTCTGAGGCCAGCCTGGCCTACAGAGTGAGTTCCCAGACAGCCAGGGCTACACAGAGACACAAGGAAACCCTGTTTTGAAAAATTAAAACAAACGTTGTTATGTTTACCACATGTCCCCGTTTGTTTCTCCAGTGTTGTAATGAAAATCCTGCCCACTAGAAACTCGGAGAGAAAAGGGTTTATTTCCACTTACAGGTTGCACTCTATCATCAAAGGAAGCCTTGAGGCAGAGCTGAAGCAGAGACCACACAAGACTGCTGGTTACTAGATTGTTCCCTGTGGCTTGCTCAGCTACTTTTCTTAAACAGCTCAGGCCCACCGGCCTGGGGTGGTACCGCCGCCTCACAGGCACACCCACAGGCCACTCTGTTGCTGGTAATTCCTTGGCTGAGATTCGCTTTCCCAGGTGTGTCTAGGTTTGGGTCAGGCTGAATAAACAAACACTTAAATGAATGGAACAAATTAAAAACTAACCACCATACCATAACTCTTTGTCCGTTATCTATCGATGGGGCGCCTACACTGATGCTATAAGTTGGCTATTATGGCTGGTTCCTCAATACATACAGATGTGCAGACATCTACAATATATGCTGACTTTCACTTCTTTGTCTCTAGAAGTGATGTGCCTGCATCATCAGACAATTCTATATGTGATTTGTTTGATGGAGGCCCCTGCACACTGATCTTCCTGGTGGCTGGACCAGTTTACATTCCCACTGTCACCGTGCCACCCCACCCCCCACCCCCCCTCCGACCCTTGCATCCTCACCAGCACCTGTGACTTTGTTCAATGGAGGGTACCATTCTGGCACAGAGAGAGGAGGGATTCTTGGTGGAGGCTAAGGATGCTGTACATTTTCTTCTTGTCTTCACTGCCAACTTACACTTCTTTTGAGAACTCTTGCGCTCGTTGGCCCATTTATTGGTAGTATGACATAGTCTTTGGTTAGTCCGCTGTCAGATGAGAGTGGAAGGCCCCTCCCACGCTCTAGTGGGTCTCTTCACTGTGGCGCCTTCTGTTTCCTGCACAGACAACTCTTCCACTCGATAACACTACAAGGCTGTGCATGTACCTTGAACGGCGTTCCCCCAATTTTCTCTGGTAGTTTCACATTTCCAAAACTTTTTTAAAATGTCAATTTGATTTTTTAATGGTGTGTTTGCCTATGCATATGTATGTAGACCATAAGTGTGCAATTGCTCTGGAGGTTGGAAAGGGACACAGGATCCCCTGAAACGCACAGCTATACGCCAACTGATGTGGGTTCCGGGTCCTGAACCTTGGCCCTCTGCAAAAGTAATAAGTTCTTGCAACCACTGAACATTGATTTTTGGTAAGCGAGCAATAAGGGTGTAGTTTCATTCCTCTACATATGAATATCTGGTTTATCTATACCTTTTGTGATGATGATGATGATGATGATGATGATGATGATGATGTTTTTGAGATAGGGTTTCTCTGTGTAGCCTTGACTGTCCTGGACTCACTTTGTAGACCAGGTTGGCCTCGAACTCACAGCGATCCACCTGCCTCTGCCTCTCAAGTGCTGGGATTAAAGGCGGGCATCACCACCATCATACTGTATTATTTTCTCCAAGTGTTTATGTAGCATCTTTCTCAAGGGTCTGATGGCCGTAGCTTCACAGTCTAAGTCTGTGTTGTCTCTTCTGTTCCATAGGGCTACAGCGTGTGTACACTGTGGCTGTATAGTATGCTTGGAAATTAGGTATTGAATCATTTCTCCAGTATTACTCTTTTTGCTCAGAATTGTTCGAGTTGTTTGGGGTCTTTCATGCTTCCATATAAATTTTAAGATTTATTTTCCAATTCTGTGAAAAAATGTCTTTGGAAATTCGATGGGGAGTCCTTTGAACACAGCCGTTTTTCACAGTATCAATTTTGCCAATCTGTGATCGTGGGAGTCTTTTCCATTTTCTGGCGTCCTTTTTCAGGCTCCTCTTATTTGCAGTGTTCCCTACTTTTCATTATAGAGGTCTTTTCATACTCTTGGGTGGCTTTACTCCAAGGTTTGTTTTGTTGTTGTTGTTTTAGACCATTGTGAATGGGATTATTTTCCTGACTTCCTTCTCAGCATGGTTATTTGTGGCATATAAAAAGCTACCGATTTTGTCCCCTTGATCTTTTCTGCTGGGACTTTGCTTAAACCACTCGTCAGATGTGTTTGCTGTACGTTCATTCCGGTGGGATTCCATCTTCTGCAAAAAAGGGGCGATTTGCATCCTTCCTATATGTGACCCTTTGCTTCTTTCTCTTGCTTTTACTTACACCAAGTAAGTGAAGGCAGAGTGGCCAAGCTTGTTTCATTCTTGATTTGGGAGGGAACACTTTCAACCCCCTCATTTAGCGTAACGTTGCCTACGGGTCTGCTGTGCATCTGCTCCTCTTCCTGCTCCCCTTCTTCTTCCTTGATTTGTAGACCAGCCAAGCTCAGAGATCTGCCTGCCTCTACCTCCTGAGCTGGGATGAAAGGCAGGAGCCAGCACCACCCTGCCTTTCTTATTTTTTGATACTGTTTTTATTCTTTGAAAGGTTCATACACTTACACAATGTTTATTGACCACAGCCACCCAACCACCACCTCCCTCCATCATCCCAGGGCACCCAACTCACCCCTTCCTCTCTCTTTGTCTTCTTTGTCATTTTATTTCTGTTGTATATAACCCCGTGCCCACTTAGTGCTTCCCATGAGCACACAGGTGTATGGCCACCCACTGAGGGATAGGGTCTTGATCTATCTATAACCAGTTTTGTTTGGAGAGGAAAGTTTTGTTTTGTTGAGACAGGCTCTGGCTGTCCTAGAACTCACTCTGTAGACCTGGATAGCCTCCAACTCACACAGGTGCACCTGCCTCGGCTTCCCAAGTGTGGGGATTCAAGGTGTGAGCCACTATGTCCTACCTAGTGTTCATTTTTTTCAGAGCACAGGTTTATCATGAAGGAACGTTGAGTTTAGTCAAAAGTCTCTCTGATTTTGAGTCTATTTGTGTGCTGTGTTATATCCATCGATTTGCATATGCTGAACCATCCTTGTATTCCTAGCATAATACCAACCTGATCATGGAACCCAAGCTTTTGAATGAAGTGTTTAATTCAGCTTGATAGTATTTATTGAAGTTTTTTGTGCTTTTTCATAAAAGGAAATTGATAGTTTTCTTTTTGTTGTTGTATTTTTAACACAGTCTGAAATTACTGTACTAATACTGTGTGATTATTGTAATACTTGCTTTGTAAAAGGAGGATGAGGTTTGTTTTGTTTTGATTGTTTGTTTGTTTTTGGTCTGGATGATGGTGTTTTTGATGAGCATGGGAGGCAGAAGTTAACTGCTATTATTGTGTAGAACTATCTAGCCAGATATGTCCAGTAGTGCTTATTTTTTTTAAGTGGATGCACTAACATTCAGTACATATACAGCATGTGTTTATGTTAAATGATCTGAGTCTAATCATCAGAACCCACGTGGCGGAAGAAGACGCCTCCAAGCTGTCCTCTAACCTCTAAACACACACCATGGTTACATACACACAACGAACAAAAACATAAAATAAGTACATAAACAGAAATTAAAGTCAGCCTCCCAGAGGTACGGGGTAGCCTGGTGAACACCAGAGGATGGTGTGGGGTGGAGAATTGAGGGGAGATGTCAGTCAAAGATACAAGGTTTCAGAAGAGTTGATTCTAGTGGTCCATCTTAAAGCACGATGATTATAGCTGTAACAACACACTTGGTTGTTTTATTCAAACTTGCTAAGAGTACATTTCCAATGTTCCCATGACAAGGAAACAAGTATGTGTAATGAGAGATGTGTTGATCAGCCTAATTTAGCCAGTGACCCTATAGCATTTGAATCACAGAGCACTCCTCAAGTATACATAGTGAGTATTTCTTTTATACATATCTAGTTCTTTTGTGCGTGTGTTTGTATTTGTGTGGGCACACATGCCGTGACGTGCATTTGGAGGTCAGAGTTGATTCCCTTCTTTCACTGCACCAGCTCTGAGGATTTTATTCAGGTCATCAGGTGTGGCAACAAGTGCACACTCATGGGCCTTGATGATCGTACACTGATTCTTTATTATAGTTTTCCTTTCTTTTTCACTGATAAACATTTAGAAAATGCTAAAAAAAATTTTTTTTAAAATAAAAAACAAAATCAAACTACAAGATATTGCTATTTAATGATTATTTCTTGATTTTAATTTTAAATTTTGAAAAGAATAAAACAAGTGATGAAAAGATAACTGTTAACAAACGTCCAAGTTAGCTAACAGGGACTCTTCATGGTCTGGAAGCCCAGAACCAGTCCTTCCTGCCAGGGAAAGCACATTCCAGTGTTAGTGTGCTTTTAAGAATCTATTTTATTGGGGTTTCTTATGCCTCTACTTCCCTTCTCCACCCCAATTCCTTCCAACACCTCAATACTAGGTAAGAGAGTAAGAAGGTTAGTGGGGGGAAGGGGGCGTAGGTCTCTTAAAGTTAGGATTTTCTGGTTCCTTAGAGCAAGTCCAATCTTCATTTCAAGGTATCTCCAACTTCTTTCATCCAACCACCACAGCAGCACCTGGGAGCAGCAGGGGGAGTAGCAACAGCTTTCTACTTCCTCAGAGTGTCTCTCCCCCCTGCCCACCTCTCTCTCTCTCTCTCTCTCTCTCTCTCTCTCTCTCTCTCTCTCCCTCTCTTTCTCTCTCTCTCTGGGCTCTGGAATTTATTCCATCTCAAAGTCTGCAGAATGAAACTCTCTGCAGCTGGCAAAGATCACGCTCCTTTCAGAGCCAGCATGAGGCAAATAGTCTGCTGCGGTGGACAATCTAAAGCAGCCCCATATCCTTCACCGGGCATTAAAATTAAATCATGTTTGCATAACATAACTGAGTTTTTAAAGACACGAAAAACTCCCACCACACTCCAGGCTCCTTGAAAAGCAGCCTCAGGTACCAGACAGTGGCTGACATGCAGAAGGCACGGAATAGGGCCTATAGCCCTGAGTACCAGACCACATCCTCTCAAACCTACTATGAGTTAGTTCCTTCCTGGGTATTTTTTTCAGCAAACACGTTTGAAATATTCAGAATTCTTCAGCTGAGAGAAAAAAAAGGATGACTTGAGTAAACAATAGAAGAAAGTGCAACCAATGAACTATCCTTAGATATGCAAATTCCAGAGCAAAAATGAATACAAAACCAAGACAGCGTTTCTCTTCCATAAATTAGTAGTCCCATAATAGTGAGCCCTAATGAAGATGACCTGTAAGAAGTTCCAGACAAAGAGTTCAAAAGAATAATTATAACTATATTCAGACAACTCAAAAAAGACATTAAGACATAAGAAAACAAAAGCAAAGAGCTGAATGAAATGTATGAGTCAACCGAAGATACAAAACAGAATTCAAGAAACATATAGACTTGCTGAGAAGAAGCCAAACTAATATGATGAATCAAAGTTTTCTAAGGGATGTTCATCCAAGTACAAAAAGCTTACAGAACACCAAATAGGAACAAACCAAATCAAAACAAAAACCAAATCCAAAACAACAACAAAACAAAAACAAAAAACCAAAACAACAGAAAAGCTCCCATGACATAATGTAGTTAGAACATTAAAAACAGAATAAAGAATATTGAAAACAGAAAAAAGTCAAATCACTCATAACAGCAAGCCCATCTCAATACCTGATTGTTCAACAAAAACTTTAGAAAAGCCTAAAGAGATTTATTTCGAGAGCTGAAGGCCCACAACTATCAACTCAGACTATTATATCCAGCAAAAGTATCTATCAAAATTGAAGGAGAAACAAAACCTTCCCATGATAAAAAGAAAAGGAAGAAAGAGAAAATGAAAGGAATTTATTACCACTAACCCAGCTATACAAAGGATGTTGAGTACTTCACTCTGAGGAGGAGGAGAACATTACCCAAGAGTTCACTCAGAAACTCTAGACAATACCAGGACAGCTGATTTGAGATCTTTAAGAAGACACCACAGAATCATTAAAGTGACAAGATTTAATACACACATGTCAATAATAACTCTGAATATTGATTATCTCAATTCTCCAGCAAGAAGGCACAGAGAAGCAGATTGGATTAGAAAACAGAATCTATCTGAGAAACAGCCCTCAATTTCAATGACTGCCTTAGGGCCAGAGACTGGGAAAGGTGTTCCAAATAGAATTAGGAAACAAACAGCTATTCAGAGATCTGATGAAGTAAAGCTCAAACCAAAAGTAGTCAGAAAAATAAGGGAAGTCATTACATGGTCATGAGAGGAACCAAGAAGATTTTTACAAGTTTAAAAATGTATGAATCTCATTCATGTGTACCCAACAAATTCCCCCCCCCCAAAAAAAATTACTGCTGGGTCCAAAACCACAGATTAATCCCAACACAGTGATGGTGGATTTAATACCCAACTCACACCAATAGACAGGTCATCTGAACAAAACTAAAACAGAGAAACATCAAAGTTGAAGTATGTCATAAATCAAACTGGCCTCATATACATATAAAGAACATTCCAGCCAAACACTAGAGAATACATTGTCTTTTCAACAGCCAGTGGAACTTCCCCCCACTACTGATCACATGTTAAGACACAAAGCAAATATAGGAAAATTTAAATATCATGCTATGGTCTATTGGATCGTAATGGGATAAAGCTAGCTGTCAACATCATTTGAAACTACAGAAAAGACACAAACTCATAGAAACTAAGCAACACAGAACTAGATAAACAGATCACAGGAGAAAACAAAGCAAGAAATAAGATATTTTGATCCAGGTGTGGTGGCACAAGCCTTTAATCCCAGCCCACAGGAAAATGAAAACACAAAACAACAAAGTCTGTGGAACACCATGGAGGCAGTTCTAAGAGCAAAGTAATAGCACTAAGGGAATAAACTTATATATAGTATATTGGATTATATTGATATATAATAAACCAATATATATGTATATATAGGCAGGTTCTCAAATTAATGCCTTTTAAAACTCGAAAATAGATTCTTCTCTCATAGAATTCATCCTGACCACAGTTTCTTTCCTCTCTACTCCTCCCAGCTACTCCCCACCTCCCCTCTCCCCCAGATCTCCCTCCATTTTGCTTCAGAAAGGAGCAGACCTCCAAGAAACAATCAAACATAGCCATAGCATCCAATCAGAGAGCCTGGTGCAGGCCGTGCAGGCTCCACACTCGCCTTTTCAGTCTGGGAGCCCATATAAGCGCTGCTTAACTGATTTGATGGGCCATGATTTCTGGCTTTGTTTCGACCCCCTATTCCTTGGGGTTCCTGGAGGGAGAGGAGGGACCCCCAACGGAGACCTGCAAGTTAGACTTTCCGTGTTTAAATGTCTACCTGTGTGTCTCTGCACCTTCTCCCACATGCTGTCAGCCGAAGCTTCTCTGATGGTGACTAGACAAGACACAGATCTGTGAGTAGAGCAGAATGTCGTCAGGAATCAGCTTCATTGCTTTTTTGTTTGTTTGTCTTTGTGGTTGTTCACGTGTTTCTTTTCTTGTTTTGGCCAGTAGTGTTTGGTTCTACCCTAGGTCTTTGGGTTATTCAGTTTTCCGTTCCTGGCCATCCAGGCAGTGTCAGGCATGGTCTCTCTCTCTCTCTCTCTCTCTCTCTCTCTCTCTCTCTCTCTCTCTCTCTCTCTCTCTCTCTCTCTCTCTCTCTCTCTGCCTCAAGTTAAACCAGACATTGACTGACGCCTCCCACAGATTCTGTGCCACCATTGTCTCAGCATATCTTGTACGTGGAACAGATTGTAAGTCGAAAGTTTTGTAACTGGGTTGGTGTTCAGGTTTCCTTTTCAGTAACCTGCACAGTACTTTCCTGAACCAAGGAGACTAAAACATAGAGGTGAGAGCCCCATGCAGGCACTATTTCAACTTTTCCACATTCAGTGAGCTGTGTGGCTGTTGTCCTTAGCAATGGGGCCCTGCTGTTAGTTTCTGGAGAGTGACTCTCTGGCACAGCATCGGCCTGGGTTGTCTAGGGTTCTCCACTGGATCTCCTCTGTCAACAACTCCATCAAACGTGACCCAGTTCTACCACTGGAAGTCTTGCCTGGCTACAAAAGATGGCCATTTAAAACTCTGTATCCTCCGTTACTAGGGAGTTTATACTAGGGCCACCCTGATAGGTTCCAGAAGGTTCCACTGTACTAAGTTTCTCCATTGCTCCACAAGTGCCCCTCAACTTCACTTTCCTCACCCCCACACTCTATCTCTACCCCCCCCCCCCAACACACACCTGATCCTTCCCACCCCATGTCCACACACAAAATCTATTCTGTTTCCCCTTCCTAGGAAAATTTGTTGATCTCCCTAAAGTCCTCCTCTTTACCTCTCTGGGTCTACAGATTGTAACTTGATGGTCATTTACTTAACAGCTAATATCCACTTATAAGTGAGTACATACCATATTCATCTTTCTGGGTAGGGGTCACCTCACTTAGGATGTTTTTTTTTTTTTAGTTGCATCAATTTGCCTGCAAATTTCATGATTTGAGGAGGGGTTGTTTGTTTGTTTTTGTTTTTAACTGCTGAGTAATACTGCATTTTGTAAATGTACCACCACATTTTCTTTGTCCATTCTTCTGTTGTGGGACATCTAGGTTGTTTCAAGTTTCTGGCTATTATGAATAAAGCTGCAATGACCAAAGTTGAGAAAGTGTGGTTGTGGTGGGATGAAGTTTCCTTTGGGTACAGCCCAAGAGCTGGGTCTTGAGGCAGAATGAGTTCCAATTCCCTGAAGAACTGCCATCCTGAATTCCATAGTGGCTATAAAAGTTTGTACTCCCACTGGCAATGGAGGAGTGTTGCCCTTGCTTCACATCCTTGCCAGCATTGAGTTGTCATTTGTGTTTTTTTATTTCAGTCATCCTGACAGGTGTAAGATGGAATCTCATAGTACTTTTGATGTGCATTCCCTTGATGGCTCAGGATGTTGAACATTTTTAAAGTGTTTCTCAGCCGTTTGAATTTCCTCTATCGAGAATTCTTTGTTCAGATCTGTACCCCAAGGCTCTTCCACACCTTCTCTTCTATCAGATTCAGTGTATCCAGTTTTATGTTGAAGTCTTTGATCCACTTGAACTTGGGTTTTGTGCAGGGTGATAGATATGGGCCTATTTGCATTCTTTTACATGCAGACATCCAGTTAGCAGCGCCATTGACGATGCTTTCTTTCTTCTTTTTTATTGTATGGTTTTGGCTTCTTTGTAAAAAAAAAAAAATCAGGTGTCAATAGGTGTGTGGATTTATGTCTGGGTATTCAGTTTGATTCCATTGATCAATGAGTCTCTTTTTATGCAAATACTGTATATCTCTTATTTCTACAGCTCTATAATACAACTTGAAATCAGGCATAATGATATCTCCATCGATTCCTTTATTGTTCAGGATTGTTTTAGCTATTCTGGGTTTTTTTGCTTTTCTATATGAAGTTTAGAATTGTTCTTTCAAGGTCTGTAAAAAATTGTGTTGGAATTTTTATGGGACTTGCGCTGAATCTGTAGATTGCTGTTGGTAGAACGGCCATTTTCCCTATATTAAACCTACTGATCCAAGTTTCCATCTTCTGAAATCTTCTTCAACTTCTTTCTTCAAAGACTTGAAGTTCTTACTGTACAAGTCTTTCACTTGCTTGGTTAGCGTTACCCCAAGCTATTTCACATTATTTGAAGCTGTTATGAAGGTTTGGTTTCCCCAGATTTCTTTCTTAGTTCATTTATCCACTTGTACACAGGAGGGCTACTGATATTTTTAAGCTTAATCTTGTATTCAGCCACTTGGCTGAAGGTGTTGATCAGCTGTAGGAGTTCTCTGGTAGCATTTTTAGGGTCACTTATGTATTCTATCATTATCATCTGCAAATAACCATACTTTAACTTCTTCTTTTCCAACAATTCGTATCCCCTTGATCTCCTTCAGTTGTCTTATTGCTTTAGTTACAATGTCAAGTACTAAATAAATAAATAAATAAATAAATAAATAAATAAATAAATAAAGTCAAGTACTATATTGAGTAGATATGGAGAAAATGAACAGTCTTATCTTGTTACTGATTTTAGTGCAATTGCTTTGAGTTTCTTTCACTTAATTTGATGTTGGCTATAAGCTTGATGTATATTGCCTTGATTGTATTTAGATATGTCCCTTGTATCCCTGGTCTCTCCAGAACTTTTATATGAAGGTGTGTTGGAGCTTGTCAAAGGCTTTTAAAGTATCTAGTGAGACATGATTTTTTTCTTTCAGTTATTTATATAATGGATTACATTTATTAATTTTCATATATTGAACCATCCCTGCATCTCTTGGATGAAGCCTACTTGCTCATGGTGAATGATCTTCTTGATATGTTCTTAGATTCAGTTTGCAAGACTCTTATTAAGTATTTTTGCATTTATGTTTATAAGTTAAATTGGTCTGTAACTCTCTCTCTCTCTCTCTCTCTTTTTTTTTTTTTTTTTTTGCGAGTCTTTATGTGGTTTGGGTATCATATAAAATGAATCAGGCAATGCTTCTTCTGTTTCTATTTTGTGAAATAACCTGAGAAGTATTAGTGTTAACTCTTCTTTGAAAGTCTGGTAGAATTCTGCATTAGAACCATCTGGCCCTGGGCTTTTCTGGTTAGGAGACTTTTAATGACTGCTTCTATTTCACTAGGGATTGTGGGTCTGTTTAAATTGTTCACCTGATCTTCATTTACTTTGGTAAGTGGTATCTACAGAGAATATTATTTATTTCTTTTAGATTTTCAAATTTTGAGGTGATTTAAAGTAAGACCTAAGGATTCTTTGTATTTCCTTCGTGTCTGTTGCTGTGTTCCCCTTTTATTTTCTGATTTTGTTAATTTGTTTTTTGTTTGTTTTGTTTTGTTTTTTTGAGACAGGGTTTCTCTGTGTAGCCTTGGCTGTCCTAGACTCACTTTGTTGAGTTAGGCTGTCCTCGAACTCACAGTGATCTACCTGCCTCTGCCTCCCGAGTGTTGAGATTAAAGGCGTGCACCACCACAGCTGGCTGATTTTGTTAATTTGGGTATTCTCTCTACTTTTAGTTATTTTGGATAAGGATTTCTCCCTCTTAATAATATCCTCAAAAAGCTGACTCTTTGTTTTATTAATTCTTTATGTCAGTTATTTGTTGTTGTTGTTGTTTCTGATTTATTGACTTTAGCCCTCAGTTGGATTATTTCTTGCCACCTACTCCTCTCGGGGTATGCTTATTTCTTTTTGGTCTAGAGCTTTCAGGTGTACTGCTAAGTTGCTAGCATGGGATCTCTCCTTTTTAAAATTAAATATTTTTTTTTATTTTTATATACAGTTACATTATTACACATATATACAATAAACTACCTATAGCAAGAAGAATCATGACACAATCAGGAATTATATAAATGCTACAATCTTAGTGTTTTGGCTATTTGTATTTGGCAGTGTTGAAGAAAACATCTTTCCTATCTTGGTGCGTCTAAAATTCTGAATGTAAATCAGTATCTATCATATCTCATCATTATCAACTTAAAACATCTATCTAGGCCTAAAAAGATCTTAACCCTGAAACAAATAAGCTTAATTGTAAAATTAAACTATGTGATCTTCAACCCCATCAGAGACTTGAGAAGAAATAAAAGTGATTACCTGTATGTACAGGGAGTGCAGGTTAGTAGCTTCCCAGATGAGAAGATGACAGAGACAGTTTGCTACCTGAACAGTCACCCAAAACTCTGTATAACGTTGGAGCATCATCTTTAGCCTTCTGGCCCAATATATCTGACAGACGTATTTGTGAGGCAGGAACTTTTGAGGACTTGCTTACCCTGTCTTGGCAGAGTTTGGCTTTCAACTCTGCCTGCATCCAAGCTTGCCATTTTTAAGGAAGAATTCTATCTGTGGTAGAGACGAGGACATTTTGCCCAGTGGCTTGTTTGCCACATTTGAAGCCATCTCCATAAGGAGGTTGTTTGATGCTCATCATCCTCTTTGAGGTAGGCTGGGTGTTGCCAGGAGTTAACCTGTCTCATTGTCAGTGATCTTTAAAATAATAAATATGTTTTATTTTATTTTTTTATTTTTTGTTTTTCTTTTTTTGAGACAGGGTCTCTCTGTGAGCCTTGGCTGTCTTGGACTAGCTTTGTAGACCAGGCTGGCCTCGAATTCACAGCGATCTGCCTGCCTCTGCCTCCTGAATGCTGGGATTAAAGACGTGCACCGCCACTGTCTGGCAATATAAATACATTTTAAAATGCCATGTTCTGAATGTCTCTGAGATTTTTGAAGACCTTATGTAACTCTCCTTTCTTTTAATAAATGGAGGCAGTTAGTGCTATGAATTTTTCTTTTAGCACCACTTTCATTGTGTCCCATAAGTCTGGGTATGTTATGTATTCATTTTTATTGAATTCTAGCAAGTCTTTAATTTCTTTATTTCTGTCTTGATCTGTTTTTTTTTTTTTATTCAGTAGAGAGTTGTTCCATTTCCACGAGCCTGTAAGCTTCCCGTGGTTCCTACTGTTGGTATCTAGCACTGGTCTGTGGCAGTCTGATAGGATTCAGGAAGTCATTTCAATTTCCTTGTATCTGTTGAGACTTGCTTTGTGTCTGAGTGTGTGATCAGTTTTAGAAAAAGTTCCAGGAGATGCTGTTTGTATGAATTTTTTTTTTGTAAATATCTGTTAGGTCCATTTGTCTAATAGTTCCAGTATCTTTCTGTTGAGTTTTTGTTCGGATGACCTGTCCATTGGTGAGAATGGGGTCTTAAAGTCTTCCACGATCAGTGGGTGAGGATCAGCATGCGATTTTAGCTGTAGTAGTGTTTCTTTTATAAAAGCATGTGCCCTTGTGTTTGGGATATAGACGTTAAGAATGGAAATGTCACCTTGTTGGATTTTTCCATGGATGAGTACGAAGTGTCCTTCCTTATCTGGTTTGATTAATTTTGGTTTGAAGTCTATTTCATTAGATATTAAAACCGCTACACCAGTGTGCATCTTCACTCCATTCGCTTGGAATATGGGATATCTTTTTCCAACTCTTTACCCTGAGGTCATGTCTATCCTGAAAGTTAAGGGGAATTGCTTGTATTCAATAAAGGATGAATCCTGTTTTCACATCCATTCTGTTAGTCTGTATATTTTTATTGGGAAATTGAGACCATTGATATCAATGATTGTTAATTTCTGTTATTTTGCTATTGTTATTGTTGTTGGTGATGTGTGCATGTGTGTGTGCATGCATGTGCGTGTGCATGTATGTATGTGTGTGTGTGCATGCTTCCATTCTTTTTGGTTTTACTATTGTGAGATTGTTTATTTCCTGTGTTTTCATGGATGTAGGTAACCTCCTTAGCTTAGAATTTTCCTTCTAGCGTTTTCTGTAGAGCTAGATTTGTGAAGTGACGTTGCCTAATTTTGACTTTATCATGGACTGTCTTATTTTCTCTATATGTGGTGATTAAAAGTTTTCCTGGGTATAGTAATCTTGGCTGGCATCTGTAGTCTCTTAAGAGTCTTTAGTACATCTGTCCAGGCCCTTCTGGCTTTTAGATAAAATTAATTATCTTAATGAAGTACTTAAATGTACTTGGGAAAACAATAAAATACATTTTCAAACTATAGATGGCATCCTTTTTATTGATGTGTGTGTATGTATGTGTGTGTGTTTTTAAATACATAAATACAAGCTGTTCAGTTTGTATAATGTTATGTGTATGTGTATGTTTTTAGGGCTGTCCATATGGCATTAGATAACCGTTGGTGTGTTCTGAATTTGAAAGCAAGTAAGGAAGCATATAGGGGAGGATTTGAAGAGAGGAAAGAGAACAGGAAGGTGATTCAGTTATAGTTTAATGTCAAAAATAAGACATAGTTAAACATTTAAATATATATGTAATTTTAGGTAAATAATATTATTCATTTAAAAAATGTATGGGAAGAGATAGCCAAAATCCGGGCTAAAATTAGGGAAGCAAAAACAAATGAAGAACAACAACAACAACAACAACAACAACAAAAACCACAAAGAGTCAATGAAACAATGAGTTGGTTCTTTGAAAACATAAATGAGATTGAAAAATCCTTAGGCAACTTCAAGAAAATCAAGAAGGTCCAAGTCAATAAAATTAGAGAAGAAAATGAGAACATTACAACAGGTACCATGAAATTAAGAAAATCATTATAGATATAAAAATACAGATTGAAGAGGAAGAAGAAAAAAAAAAGAAAAAGAAGAAGGATGGCCCACATAGCACATGTCAGGCCAGCCTCAACTACAGCGTGATCCTGTCTCAAACAAAACCAACAATGCGAAACAAACAAAAACACCAAAATTCTCTATTCTACTAAACTGGAAAATCAAACAAAATGGATAAATTTATAAGTGTATGCAACATACCAAAGTTCAACCAAGACAAAATAAATACATTAAACAGATCTATGCCAGCAATGGAATTGAAGAAGCAATCGTCTCTCATGTAAGAGAGCCAGGGCTACATGGGTTCGCCATAGAATTCTATCAGAGCTTCAGAGAAGGGCTGGCACCAATAAGACTTAAATTATTCCATACGATGAAACTGGAAAGAAGGCATCTGAACTCCTTTTATGAAGTCAGTATTGCCCTGATACCCAAACCAGAGAAAGACACCAGACACAAAAGAGAAGACTGAAGACTGATCCCCTTGATGAACAAAAATGCAATTATTAATAAGACGCCGAACAAACCAAACTCAAAATCACATAGATAATTCATAAAGACTAAGGTGACTTTATTTCAGAGATGCAGGAATGGTTCAGTCAGTGCCGTCTGCCGTTATGAGTAGACTCAGAGGTAGAAATAACACGATCACATCCTTGTATGCAGAAGAGGCTCTTGACAAATCCCGGTGCCCCTCCCTGATAAGGGGCACGAGAGGCTAGAGATGTTAGGGACCAGAGCAAAACACAACAAAGGCTGTATTTGACAAATCTACTACCGGCACCATCTTTAATAAAGAAAACCTCAAAGCATTCCAATTGAGGAACAGACAAGCCCGTCCACTGTCTCCACCCCAGGTCAGTATCCTGCTTAAAATCTTAGAGCAGCAAGACAAGAAAAGACCATGAAACAAATACCAAAAAGGGAACTTAAAAGGGGGGGTGGAGTTTCTCTGATGACTAAGGATATTTAGCATTTCTTTTGGTGTTTCTTGGCCATCCAGTATTCCCTTGTTGAGATTTCTCTGTTCAGTTCTGTTTTTAAATTGGATTATTTGGTTTCTTGGTGTTTAATTTCTTGAGTTCTTTATATATTTTTCATAGGCTGAGGTCAGATGGTAGGGGAGGAGGGCTCCCTGTTTCTGAGGACTAAGGGAAATGGGGGTGAGGGGGAGGAAGGAAGAAGGAGGGACCAGGGAGAGGGCTGCAATTGGGATGTAAAGTGAATAAATTAAAAATAAACAAACTTAATAAAAGAAAAGAAAAATGGAATCTTAGGGCTGGGGAGATGGCTCAGCGGTTTAAGAACACTGATTGCTCTTCCAGAGGACCTGGGTTCAATCCCTAGCACCCACATGGCATCTCACAGCTGTCTGTAACTGCAAGATCTGACACCCTCACACAGACATACTTGCAGGCAAAACACCAACTCACATAAAATAAAAATAAATACAATTTAAAAAAAGAAAAAGAAAAGGAAGATTGGATCTCATAAAACTAAAAAACTTCTGTACAAAGGAAGCTATGTACAAGGAAGTAAAGAGGCGGCCCACAGAATAAAAGAGAATCTTTGCCAGCTACACATCTGACAGAGGACTAGTGTCTAGAGTATAATATATACATATATTATATATAAATATATTTACTTTATTATTTATATAAGTAATTATATATAAACAATTCAGCCTTTAACATGGCCTATTACAAATAATTATATGAACAATTCGGCCTTTAAAATGAGTTGCTATGAAATTGAACAGAAAATTCTCAGAGAGAGAGAGAGATGCAAATAGCTAGGAAACAAAAAAGTCTCCAACATCCTTAGCCATCATTGAAAAACAGATTAAAACTCCTTCAGGTTTCTACCTCACCCCAGTCACAGTACAAATAACGAGAAATGCCGCTGTGGAAATGGAGAAAGGGAGCATTTGTACACTGTCGGTGGGAATGCAAACTAGTGCGACCATTTTGCAAATCAGTCTAGCAATTTTTCAAAACACTAGAAATAGAATTACTGTATGACTCAGCTCTACCACTCCTGGGCACACACTCAAAAGACTTAATATCTGACCACAGAGACACTTGTGCGTCCCTGTCCATTGCTGCTCTAGTCCTGGTAGCTAGGAAACGAGGCAGCTCGGATACTCATCAGCCGGCCAAGCCTAATGAAGTCGCAGAATATATGTACAGCAAAATGTCACTCACACATAATGAAAAATGAAATCGTGACATTTGCAAGTAAATGGATGAAACCGGGGGCGAGGGTGAGTGGGTGGAATTTATATGAAGCAAGCTTGCCCGGATACAAATCCCACCTATTCCTTCATACATGTAGGTCCTGGCTTCAAATCTTATTTTGTATGTTTAATTCGGAGGACTTGTGGAAGCCAGGAAACCAACAATGAGTTTAGGTGAGTTTAGGTAGGGGCCTAGTTGACTACAGGTGAAAACGAAGGAGATGAGCATGCTGGGCACAAGGGTTCTTGCGGGTTGTGGACTGATGGAAACAGGAAAAGTCTTCGTCTGCATAAAGCGTGCGTGAAAGAGTCACCCCAAAACGTGATCTTGGAACTCAAGTGAGAAGTCTAGGGAGGGGAAAGTACAATACATGTGGTATGAAGGAACAGCCAGAGACTGCTGGGGTTAAAGGTTAAAACGAGACAGGGGCTGAGGGGGGGAATGGTGGAGGGTGTATGAAGAAGCAGTATGTAACTCTAGCATTTTCTAAGATATTTAAAAGTACAACAAAAGTCTTTTGGATAAAGGTCACCCATATGGGTCAACAATGTTGCTCCCAAAGGACAGAGGACATCTAAAGAAAATTCTCAGTGACAGGCATGGCATACCTCACTCCAAAGCAATATAGGCTGTTGTCATTGCTTTTGGTTGCCCATTTGAAGTAGATAGTCAAGTCCATATTGCTGAAGACACCATATCCTTTGGTTGTAGGAGACAGAGGAACAACTTCAACTGACTGTGAAACTATCTCCCTGCTGGCTAGCTTCCACAATGCCACAAGGTGCTGAGGGAGAAAAACAGACATGGTCTTACCCAGCAGCGGACCCTCCATGTGACCAAACCAACCTACCAACAATATGCGTTCACTGGGGTAATAGTGGCAGGACCGTTCTTGGTAGTAACCAACTGTTCTCTTGATTGGGTTTGAGTCTTGTTTACCTGAGGGAATTCATGGTTGGTATTGTAAACATAGTTTAATATCATAGCTAAGGAAGTCATGGGTCTGAGGGGAGAAATTTTTGATACTGTTTTGTTAAACGTTCGTGTTGTCAAACTGCCTTCTACATATTAATATTTCTGCTCATAGATCTGCGCAGCTCTCAACCTTGAACCTCTAGAGACTCTTCTTACCACAGTGGGTAGTGGTCAATGTAGAAATTCAGATCCGGTCAAATTGTTAAAAATTAGTAATTGTGAGTGCTCAAACATAGACCCATCGACCCTAGACCTTCAACCCTTGACCCCAGGATTCAGGGCACATGAAAGACCCCAAGATGCATGAAAGAAGTGGGAAAAGTGTAAGAGCTGGAAGGTGGAGAGGAATACCGTTAAATGTTGTCCGTTGTCACCCGCAATGATATGGGTGCTAAGCACACAGACTCATGGCAACTGTCGTTACTCGCATAAGATCAAACATGGAGCTGTAGCAATGGCTCGAAGGTCAAGAGCATTTGCTGCTCTCATAGAGGGCCCATGTTTGGCTTTCAGAAATTGCATGGTGGCTCACTCACAACCATCTGCAATTTTTGCTGCAAGGCAACCTGATGCCTCTGGCATCTATGGTCACCTGCACTGGCATGCACATATCCACACACAAAGACACACACACACACACATTTTTAAAATAATAAAAGTAAAAATTAAAAATTCCATCACAGAGGGGAAGAGCCTGCCAGGGCTCTGCCCCTAGCTGAGGAGTTACTGACAGTTGGCAGCTGCCACGGAAGGGAGAGCCATTTTCTCTGAGAGCCTGACCACTGGCAGGTTGTCCATATGCCCTAGTGGACAATCCTACGGCCAAGTGCATATGGGTGGTGCTGACTGCATGTAGTGCCTTGTAAAATAATCTTTAAAAGAGGATTTAAATGTGTAAGGATGGTATACTAAATAGGGGATCAAAGGAAGAGTTGAGGGAAGTTGGACTAACATGTATTATATACAGAATGAAATTTTCAAAAAATAATATTTTAATAAAGAAAAGGCCAAAGCAGCCCTCAATCTTGGAGAAAATATTTGAGAAACAGACTACTGAGAAAGAACTTTTTTTAAAAAATTGCTTATTATGAATGATTGCCTGCGTGTACGTGCATACACTGGCCCAAAGACCACACCAGGTTCCCTGTAGCTGCTGTTACAAGGGTTTTGGGCCCAACAATGGCTCCTCTGTAAGAACAGCAAGTGCTCCTAACTGCTAAGGCAGCTTTCAAACCCCAAGAAAGTGGTTTTTATTCACACCACGAAGGCCTCTTACCGTTTATTAATAGTAAGATAACAGGCTATTTTAACTTAGCTTAAACATCTGAGTAGGCCACTGTGGAACATGAACAGGTGTCAGACACACAGATGAAGAGCTTCTCACTGTCACTCCTGGGTTGGCACTTGTCACATTAAAACTACAACATCACACCATCACACACCTGGTAGAATGGCATTTTTAACCTTAAACTGTTCAGAATATGGAGACAATGAAACTCTCACACATTGTTCAAGAGAATATAAAATTGTAATTACTTTGAGAACAGTTGGACTGAAGGTTGTTGTTTAAGTTAAACAAGGGGCTGAGCAGTTAAGAGCATTTGCTGGTTTTGCAGAGGACCCACATTCAGTTCCTGGAAGCACATGGCAGCTCAGAACCATCCCTAACTCTGGTTCCAAGGAATCTCGCAGCCTTTTTGGCCTCCGGGGGCACTGCACACAACTGGAGTGTGTACTCCATGTGCTGAAATTCATGTCCATTAAAAAAAATCTAATAAAACTTAAGCAAAAACCCACCATAAATCCAAGGAATCTACTATGAAGCATTAATATTTCCCCAAGAGATATAAAAGCATAGCCATATAAGTTCTGGCATAAGAATAACTTTTATTTGTTCTGGAAAAAAAGAAACACTAGAGACTGTAGCAACCCCCATCATAAGATACTTGAGGAAGCATCTCTTGGTATGACTCCTTTTAAATTTTATTATTTTATTTTATGTGTACTTCGCCAGTATGTATGTCTGCGTACCACATACATGCCTGGAGCCTTGTATCTCCTGGAGCTGGAGTTACATACAGATGGTTGTGAGCCACGGTATGGGCACCGGGACTTGAGCCCAGGTCCTCTAGAAGAGCAGCGCCATTAACGATTGATCTCTCTAGTCACACATGCTGACATTTCTTTAAATGTAATACTAAGAAATCTCTCACAATACATATAACAATATGGGCTTAGTGGAAGAAGATAGGTAAAGACCATAGACTACACATGGTATGATTTGATCCATACACTTTAGTGGAAAGTGAAAATCCATACTTCTAGGGAACAAATCAGTGGACATAGGGGAACGGTGGAAGGAAGAACGAAGCCCTAGTGATGTGTGGCAAGGTTTTATGAGTAATAACACTGTTCATCATCTTGGTTGTGGTGCTAGCTTCTCAGCTGTCAGCATTTACAGTCTGCCTGTATTGCGTGCGGTTAGTTGTAACTGCCAACCTGACACAGCCTAGAGTTATCTGAGAGGAAAGCCTATGTTGAGGAATTGCTTACATCAGATATGACAAGGGACACGGCCTTGATTGTTTACTGTCCATCATGGGTGGTACCATCCTAAGCAGGTCATCCTGGCATGTATAAGACACCTAGCTAATCGTGAGTCTGTGAGCCACCAGAGAAAAATCCAGGAATCAATGTTCCTCTGTGATTTCTGTTTCAAGATCATGCTTAAACACTGACTCCCCTCAGTGATGGGCTGTTGACCTGGAAGTGTTAGCCAAATAGACATTTCCTTCACAAGTTGTTGGGTTTGTTTTTGTTTTTGTTTTTGTTTGGTTTGGTTTTTGTTTGTTTGTTTGTTTTTTGTCAGAGTGTTTTATCACAGCAACAAAATAGAATGAAAACAATCAGTACTTATCAATCCATATATCTATGCATGTGGTATGTATTATATGCCAAGTATATCTCCATAAATCTCCCTTACAATTTGTGACAGGATTACTTAAGAAAAATGGGGAAAGCAACAATTTGCCAATATCAGACATTAAAGGGGAGGCATTACTATAGGTTCTACAGATGCCAAAAAGATAAGAGGATAATGAGAACATTCTGTGCCAATAAACTCACTATTTAAATGGAATAGGCAAACTCTTCGGTGCACACAGCATACCAACACTAAAGAAGATATTCAAAATATATTAAAGCCATTGAATTTGCTATTGAATCCTTCTAACAAGAAGATTTCGGATCCAAAGTGTTTGGCATTATCAAAAACATAAAGAATGAAAGATACAACTCTAAGACCAATTTACTCAGAGAACAAAGGAGAATAGATTTCTTGGTCATTTTAGAAACTTAGTATACTTTAGATACCAAAACTGGGCATGATAAGAAAATTGAAAACCAAGTGCTCTCATAAAAATCTGTAGCACAGCATTAGTAAATTAAATCAAGTGAAATGTACAGTTATAATGCATTGTTATTGTTTTCTCCTCGAGAAATTCATAGATAGCATTCAAGAGTCAGCCAATCTGATTTACCGGAAGAACAAAGCTGTGTTTGTTTAGAAACAGGTCTCATGTAGCCCAGGCTAGCCTCAAACTTACTATGTGAGGATGTCCTTGAACTTCTGGCCCTCCTGCCTCCTTCTCCAGAGAGCTAGGATTACAGGCTGCACCAGCACATCTGTTTGTGCTGGGACTCAAGCCGGGGCTTCGCGCATGCCAGGCAAACACTCCAATAACTGGACTGCACCCCCAAGCCCCCTGTGGGCCAAGCCTATAGGCGAAACCAAAAGGTGTAGAAAACATGTCAGGCTTGATTGAGTACGAGTTACTGACCAAAGCTCTCAGCAAACTTGGTTGGGAAAACGTCTTCTATCTGATAAGAGACAATAAAACTTCTAAATATCAAATTTATTGTTGAAACACTGGAGTCTTTTATCCTAAGACTAGGACCAAGTCAAGGGTCTCTTCATGCGTCACATCCCTCCCCCTTCGTCATTGTGCTAAAATTCTAGCTAATGTAATAAGACTAAAAGCATATATATTAAAAAGAAAGGTTCAGGGCTGGAGAGATGGCTCAGTGGTTAAGAACACGTACTGCCCTTGGGAAGAACCCAGCTTCAGTCCCAAGCACCCACACTGGATGGCCACCCATGACAACTCCATAGGATCCAATTCCGTCTTAACAGCCTCCACAGGCACCACATTCACATGCAAGTATCTACATATAGCAACACATGCATACATAGAGTTTAGAATTTTTCGAAAGTCTTAAGAAAACAAAACAAAACAAGGTTAAAATTCCCTGTTTTTATAGTTTCTGTGACGATTTACATGGAAATCTCTACAAGATGCCCAAGAGTGGCCCACCCTTATCGGTAATCAAATTAAAATTCCCTGGATGAACAATATATTGAGCCAGATGCAACGTCTCACACCTGTAATCCCAGCATTTGGGGAGGCAGAGGCAGGAGGATCACTGTGAATTCGAGGCCAGCCTGGTCTACAGAGTGAGTCCAGGACAGTGAAATCTACACAAAGAAACTATGTCTTGAAAAACCAAAAAAGAAAAAAAAACAAAAACAAAAACCCAACATCTTGCTACACAAAGTAAGTGTATGAAATCGATTATATTTTTATTCTGGTAGAAAATAATGGGAAATGAAAATTGGAAAAATCTCTATTTGTAACAGCATCAAAGACAAAATACTTAAACCTTAAAGCTATACAAGATCTGTGTATGAAAGTGCAAACTGTGTTGGCAGGAGACATTAACTGGAGTAAATACATGCTCTGCACCTAATTCTGGTAAGATGTGTATTTTTCCCAGACTGAACTGGGTTTTTTTGGGCCGGGGGGTGAGAGGAAGGGGGTGTTTTGTTTTGAAAGGTTGTGGTTTTTTTTTCCTATTTTGCTTTAGCTTTTGAGCCAGGGTTTCACCCTGGTGCCCAGGATGACCTCAGACTCCCAATCTTTTTGCCTTAGTCTCCTGAGTGCAGAGGTAGCAGGTGTGACCCACCACACCCTGAGGAACTTTGCTTATATACTTTCAACACAAACAAAATCCAAATGTCATCAGGGGTGTCTGCACTGTTCTTAAAATCTAAATGGAGATGAGAAACATTTAAAGTAACCTCTGTGATCTCAAAAGCAGATGGCCAGGTTGAGGAACTCGCCGTGCCTGGTCATCAAGTGGGGATGGTATCGCCAATCACAGACAAGCAGTCAGTGGGTTAGAATGGTGAAGCCATGGGCAGCTTTCTTCTCTGCAGCCAGCCTACTTTTCACAAAGGTGTCATGGCGACCAAATGGGGAAAGAAACTCTTAAAAAAGAAAATGAAGCATAAACAAAAAAACTAAGTATTTTATAAAATAGCTAGTTACAGCTGGGCGGTGATGGCACACATCTTTAATCCCAGGACCCGGGAGGCTGAGGCAGGAGGATATCTTTGAGTGCACGGCAGCCTGGTCTACAGAGCGAGCTCCAGGAAAGCCAGGGCTCCATGGAAAACCCTTTCTCTAAAACCAAAAATAAAATAAAATAACCAGTTACTTGCAGCTCATAAAGGTCAGTTTAAGATGGTTGTATCATAGACCCAACACGGGGCCCTAGGATGGCAAAGCCCTTGTCTAGCACAGCTTGTGGAAGACTGTCTTGGGCTTGACGTAAGGGTAAAATTTTCTGTCGAGGACCCCAAGTGTGTTAGTCACAGAAAGGAAACATCGATAGGTCAGACACGACGTTTTAAACTTGTGTTCATGGGAAGTCAACAGGAAGAAAAGAAGGCCAGGCCAGCCGCAGGTTAGGAGAAGGTTTGTAGTTCACAAACTGACAAGGAACTCTTCGGCAGAATATTTAGAGAACCCTACAGTTCACTAGCCAGCCACACATAAGAGAAGAAGGAGAAGAAGAAGAAGAAGAAGAAGAAGAAGAAGAGGAGGAGGAGGAGGAGGAGGAGGAGGAGGAGGAGGAGGAAGAAGAAGAAGAAGAAGAAGAAGAAGAAGAAGAAGAAGAAGAAGAAGAAGAAGAAGGAGAAGAAGGAGAAGAAGAAGAAGACTTGAATAGATACTTCTCGGTGTCATTTGCTGTTGGGGAAACGTGAACACAGAGCCCCTACACCGCACCTGTGAGTGGCTAGCTTCCCAAACACCAGTGGGGCCTGGCACGCTCCAGGGAAGAACATTCAGCCGCTTTGGAACAGGTTCTTAGGGAGTTAAACATCCAGTTCCTGTTATGAAACAACCCCAGGATGAGCTGTTTATTTGAGAAAAGCGAGAAGGAGCATGTGTGCACAAAGCAGGCACAATCTAATGCCTGCGAACAGAAGAATGAATAAATCATATATATTCATACTGAGGTCTACCCAGCATAAAAAGAACATTCACTAAGTCTGTAAAATAATACAGGCGAATCTCAAAAATGCATCGTGCAAATGAGTGCCTTATCCTATGATTACACTTATATTCAGTCCAAGATCAGGAAAGATTGATCTGTGGCGGCCACGATTAGACCGGCCTGATGTGGTAGGCAGGAGTGGGGAGAGGCATGAGAGAACCTTCTGGCAAATATGAAGGTTGTCATCTATCTTGATTACATTTGTGGTTATGTGACTATTTGCATAACTCAAAACTCATAAAACTGCACACTTATCTGTAAATTTTTCATGCAAATTTCACTTCAATAAGAAGTTATCCCAATGCCTGCACTGTTACTCAGCCTTCCGCTAATGCCATTACTGCATCATACACTCCATTTGAAGCTCTAAAATTGCTCCCCAACAAAACCTACAACACAACACAAAATAAATCATCAGACAAAGAGATGGCAATAAACAAAAGTCTATTAACATAATGTCAAAATATTTGGGAGGAAGTAACACATTATCTCTCCCTCCAGAAAGCCCATTTGAAAACCATGTTCTTTCTAACCATGTAATTGGAAATAAAACAAATACTGTTTGCATTATTCTGGTATTGCGTCTCTCACACCAAAACAAAACAGAACAGAACAGACTGACTGTTTAAAAACAGGTAGAGATAATCTGTGCTGTGAGAAGGCAGAATGACAGTTGGCCAGGGATTGGGGAGCAGCAAGTGAGGGTTTGGGGGGTGGGTGACTCCACGGTGACGGTGGGGGGGGGGAGAGGGGGGGAAAGGGCAACATCTTACTTCTTAATTTGTAAAACTTCACCCATCTTTTATTGAGGGTTCCAAAAATATTAATCATACACACACACAAGAAATATTGTCACATTATTCATCGAGTTAAAAAAAACTGTTCTTTGCAAGCCAACATCAATAAAACGAAAAGGGAAGCCATAGGTTGGGAAAATACATCTGTTACGAGCTGGGGAGATGGTGAAGGACTTATCTCACAAGTCCCAGACCCAAGCTCACAATCCATGGAGAAACTGTGGGTGTGGCCAGGTCCTTGCAACCCCAGGCATGAGGAGACAGAGTTCTGGGGCTCCTTGTCCAGCTAGACCAGCCTATTTGGTGAGTTCCAGACCACCGATTTGGAGGAGGTAAATTGTGTTTCTCAGGATACACCTGAGGGTGTCCCCTAGCCTCCACATACACACATACACATACACGGATCTGTCTGTATACTAGTAAGCATGTGCTTACACGTGTGTGTGTGCACGTGTGCACGCCCACACATAAAAACAAGAGCAAAAATGTATCTTATGTTTTAAGGGTGTTTACAAGTTTGTGTTGTTGGGCTGCCTGTGGCCCACAGACTCCACTAAAGTTTTCCTCTGCCAGACCTCGATCCTACAGGCCCCAGTCAACTGTGTCTATGGCCACCTCCCAGCAAGCCCGAGAGAGAATGGCCGTGGATCCATTTAGCTAAGCCACCCTTGGTCTGAAGGGCAGATGGGTCAAAAGAGCCATCTTTCCCCAGGTACCAAATTGGATAGAGCCAAATAATTGAGGTTCATCCTCCTAGGAAACCCAGAAAAGGCTGAGAATCCTTGACCACCCAGGGCACAAGGCCACACCCAAGCTTACTTGTCTAGGTTTCTTGGGAGCCATGCAGCTCACTGGACTCATCAGATCAGGGCAGGATTTTTCAAGATTAATTCTTATTTGGGGTAAAAATACAATAAAATAAAAGCAAAACCATTATTTCTTAGGTGTGTTGACTTACAGGTAGAACCCAGAGACCCCGAATAAGTTAAATGTGTCTCTTCCCCCCTCAACTGCGTATGCTTAGCAGCCAAAGCCATAGCAGTGGGGACCAAAACCCACCCCTTGTGACACCCAGATGCTTGGCTCCTGATTCAGCATTAACGCCATCTTTAAATCCTTCTCCTGAGGCCAATGGATGTTGTGTAATGGCCAGGGGGATCAGGAGGCAGAGCTGGGGGGTGTCACGCTCTCCTGAGAGAGCCCTGTCATAGGTCTTATGAGAGAGAAGTTTAGACGAGGCCCCAGGGCCATCTGTCTGGGAAGTTTATGTCTCTGACACTCTAACCCTGGGCTTGGAGCCCTAGGCATAGGCAGCAGGTTGATACCACCTGTGGCCCAACATCATTTCTCAGCCGAGACCTTTCCATCTCTCCAGTGGGCCTGGATGCTCCTTCTGTGTTCAGGAAGCAGCTCTGGTAGAGTTAAGGATGTGTCAGGAGGTCATGGAGAACCCGCAGCCTGGCATTTCGGAGACTGGAGGAACATTCCATGGGCTTTTCTGCACAGCTCGGTAAGGCCTTCAGTATTTCTACCGATGTCAGCAGATAGCTTGAGAAAGGCACTGAGACTTGGGGCTGGTATGTGGCTGCAGAGAGCCTCCTGGTCCCCTGTCCTCTGTCCCCTGTCCTTCTCCATCCCCTTATCCACTAGCAGACAGCACCAGCTAGTGTGGATTCCAGGTCTCTGACCCCCGACCTGGGTCTGGCATTGTTTTCCATTCCCCATGGTTTCATCCTATTGATCTGTATGTTCTGGGGGGCTGGGGGGGGGTCCTCCCCTGTTTCCCAAAATGATTGACCAGTTTTGGTTGCATTTCCTGCCTCTTTGTCCCTGCATTTCTCTTTGTGCCCGCCTGTCTCTGGTTCTCTGTTTACCTTTGTTTCGGTCTCTTCTTTGATTTGGCTTTCAAAGGTCTTGTTTGAATATCTCTTAACTCCCCCTCCCCAGCCCTCATCAGAATAGCTATCCATCCTGCACCCCTGAACCCTTCCTGACCTCTTTTCCTAGGACTGGGGGGGGGTCGGTGCACATCCTGTTTCCTATATTGAGTCCCCAGTCCTTTGAGTTCCATGACTGCCATTGGCAAATTCCTGACGCCATGACACAGGCTGGAAGTCCCTGAGACCCTTTGTTGGAGTCAACTCTGCCACATCCACTGTCCCTCCAGCCACTGTGTGCAGACCAGTGTGCTGACAGTATTCCCAGGCAGTGAGGTCTTTCTGCTCTGCCCTGACTGGCAAGTCTCGGGGGGACGACGGGAGAATGTCCAGGCTCAAGGGTCTCAAAGGAGAC
Source organism: Acomys minous (assembly GCF_964271855.1). Classification (NCBI taxonomy): domain Eukaryota; kingdom Metazoa; phylum Chordata; class Mammalia; order Rodentia; family Muridae; genus Acomys; species Acomys minous. Next base: position 60,993,454 of record NC_140485.1, on the reverse strand, counting down.
AGGAGCCCCAGCTAGGAAAGGTTCAGCAGCCGAAAGGCCCCAAGAAGACCCCCACAGCCAGCTCAGTGGTGGACCAGTCCTCTGGACCACAGCCCCAGCCCTTTGTATCTGGCTTTCACCTTAATTAGTAGCTGCTTTTCAGAGAAGCAATAAAACAATGCCACAGAAGCAGCCTGGACAGGGCATGGAAGGCAAGAGCCATTTCAGTAATGGAGCTGGTGGAACCGCTATACTAAAAAGAGTGAGTGACCACTCTGCGCTATTAAGAATGCCGAGGGCAACGCTGTCCTGTCATCCGCCCAGTTATTAAGGATAACTGATGGCCATCCCACCTCCGCCCAGCAGCCAAGGCAAACTGCAGTTTCATGAATCCAGCCAGGGTCCTGGGCAATGGCTCGTGGAAGAGAAGTGCTGAGCTCAGCAGTCACAGGAGTGTGGGCCTGGGCTTCTGATTTAGCAAAGTACCCCCCAAGAAGGTGGTGGCGATTTAAACACCACCTCCAGGAACATGGGGTTGCATGTTGCACCTGGCTGGAGGGGTGGTGTCCATAGAGGCACTGGTGGAGAAACCTGCAAGGTTCTGTGGAGACAGGGAGGCAAGATCGCGCCCCATCTCTGAAGCATATTTATTTCAGCGTTAGTTGGAAGAACCTGGAGGATGCCATATCTGAGTCCCTGGCTTGACAGGTTATCTGGGGACAGCATGCACATCCATTTCTCCCAGGCCTGCAGTTTTCAGGGACTGACCTTCAGGGAGGAAGGTTTGGCTCCCCCGTGCTCACACCTGAATGTCTATCTCTGAAAGAACTGTCTACCACAGCCAAATGTCATTTCTCTGACCCAACTACTTAGGCCTCACCTCAGACCGAGCGGGTGTGGACTGAGGAGGGGATAGTGTGGCAGGATGGGCTCTCTACCATCAGGTTCTTGGCCTGACAAACGGTGGTCATTAGCCAGGGGTGTCGTGGGTGGCTGTGAGGGTTAAACCAGCTCTAGGAATGAGAAAGAACAGTGGGCGTGTCTGATGATCTGAGATACAGGAAGGCAGGAGGAGAGGCACGTCAAGAGCTGGGCAGATGAGGAGACAGAGAGCTGAACGTGTGGATGGTGGGTGGATGGATGAATAGACACATGGGTAGACAGTTGGGCACATGGTAGAACACATGGGCAGGCACGGATGTGTGGATTGTAGATAGATGGAAGAAGTGAAGAAGGAAGGAAGAGGGAGAGAGAGAGAAAGGAAGAGTGCCTAGATGAAGAAATGATGGATGGATAGATAAATGGAAAGACTGAAACATGGAATGGGGCTTGCTTACGTAGACGCAAACACAACTGTTAGGCAGAAGGATGGACCAGCAAAAGTGGAGCCCCAAGTATAAGCTGAAAAATACCTGGGCCAAAGCAGATGCAGACTCATGCCTATGCCACATCAGCCAGAAAAAAAAAGAACAGTGCTCTTGGGCGGGGCCTGGGGTTTGGCTCCCAGCACCATGCTGTGTACGCTAGATCCATGAGGAGACCGTGACTTCTTAGTCTGCGAGTGGCTCTGTTTGTCCCTGACATTGTGCGGCAATTCAGCCTGGTAACAAGGAGATAGGCTCCCCTTTCTTCAGCTTTCTCAATTCCCTCAGGCATTGTTCTAAAGGAATATCTCTCCCTTAATTTTCTCCCTCTCTCCATTACTTTTTAACACCAGCTTCCTGGCTCTCTTCAGATGTTGACTAACATTTGGATGGATGGGAATTTTTCCAGCAGGTTCCATCCATGCTGAATTTTGGTTTATGAAGACCCATAGGAAGACTCTGTGAGGAAGGCCTTCCCTTGACCTTTCTTCTGGAAGTGACCTTAGCTGGGACACACACACACAAACACACACACACACACACACACACACACACAAACACACTTGTACATTACATTCCCTGCTTCACTCTCCTATGCTCTGTGGGTACCTCAGGACGCTGCCAGCAAGAAACCTACCTCCAGATGCAGCCTTGCCTCGGAGACCTTGCACTCCAGAACTATGAGCCAAACAAACATCTTTGCTTAGAAAGTTATACACTCTCAGGTAATTCAGAGAAGGCCAATACACATTTAAACAGGGAGCCAAGCAGAAAGGACATATTTATTCATTAGCCTCTGCTACTTAATGTCCCTGGGAAAAGAAGCAGTTCCAGCAGCCCTGTCTGGACAAGGGGGGGGGGCGCCTTTTCTAATCTCATCCAATCCCCTCTCGCTGTGATTAAATAATGAGATAGAGTAGCAGGATGTGGTTCAGTCAGTAAGGCGCTTGCCTGATGAGCACAGGACTTGGGTTTGGTTCCCAGAACTCATATAAAGTAGCAGACATGGTGCCACATGCTTGTAATTCTAGTACTGGTGTGTCTCTGTGGCTCACTTGCCAGCCAGTAGAGCCTATTAAGCTGCAGGCCATTGAGAAACCCTGTCATCAGATACAATCCTGAGGGACACTGACCTCTGACCTCCATGTGCATGGACACAGATGCACACAGAGAATCACGTGCTCGTGAATGCACACATGTGCACAAAATGATGAGGAACTGGCAAGTTATGTCACCACAGGGTTCCATGGGGTCTTGGTCAGTGTACTCTGTGGTGATGCTTAGGGAGCCAGGACAAGGAGCTGAAGGAGACTGCAAGGGACCCCGTTGTCCTCCTCAACTCAGGTATAGGAGGCAAAGAAAATGGCTTTTCTCTACCTGGTGCCACCACACTGCTTTGTGGTATGGTATGGGTGGGGAGCTATACCATGAAGAATATTTGACTATGACAGTGACTTGAAGAAACAAGATGGGTCAGATTCCTGCAGTGTCTGAGGTCCACAGTGGGTCCTTGTGTCCCCACAGCACCAGATGCTCAGGCAAGTCTTAAGCCCCTACTAATATACTCCTTAAGGAAAGGCACTGGTACCTGCAGAGGCTGGAGATGGAAAACAAAAAACAAAGAAACAAAAAAACCACCCAAAACTGCCACTCTACAGAGCCATAAGCTGGCCCCAGATGACACTGTTGAAGGCGGTCACCTTTTTTTTTTTTAATTTCTTTGAGCAATAGCTCTCTTTGTAATTTCTCCTGACGTTTGTTGCCTGCTAAATCAATTTGATGTATGGCAGGCAGATGAAGACAGCTCTCCAGCCTGCCCTTCCTTACAGGCGAGGTGCCAGGTACTGATTTTAAGAGATTGTCTTTTTATGCTGAAAATGCTCAAAAAAATGGCATTGTTTCCTTTGGCAATGAAAGGCCCCTCAGAATTCCCTTCCTTTTAATATGGATAGGTTCGCAAACGTGGGTAAAAGTACACAGCTTTCCAAGCCAAGGGAGAGAATGGCCCAATGTACAGTGCTACCCAAGCTGCTCCAATGCTATTTTGGGGTGCTACCCCTGCTTCCCAGACTTCTAAAAGCACAAGATTTTCAGCCAGATATGTGGCTTCATGCCTAGAGGGACCTCTCAGGGCCTGCCTGTGGCCAGCCGTGACCCTGGCAGCAAGGAAGCAGAGTGCTGCCTCCGGCCTTGGGGATGGACAGCAGTACTACACACACATATTGGCAGCTGGTGCAGGAGTCCCCCAGTTCACTGTTGTAGATGGAGCCTTGTGTGCAGTGCACATATGAAATTGTGATTCGGATATGGGCTCCCTTGTTTTTATTGCCTTATAAAATCAGAAGCTTGGGAGTCTCATCTTAAAGCTTTCTGATTTTACTAATTCTCTGAGCAAAAGACATGCTTACTGGTCTACAGGAATTGAGAGGGGCCTCAGCTGACTAACTCTTAGTGCAGAGGCTTCTCTTATAAGGTAGTTAAGAATCTAGCCTGGAAGCCGGGCAGTGGTGGCGCACACCTTTAATCCCAGCACTTGGGAGGCAGAGGCAGGCGGATCGCTGTGAGTTTGGAGCCAGCCTGGTCTACAAAGCGAGTCCAGGACAGCCAAGGCTACACAGAGAAACCCTTTCTCAAACAACAACAAAAGAATCTAGCCTGACGTTACCTTCCCAAAAATGGTTAGTTTGGAAGGGATGGACTCAGGCCCCCGAAGCGTGTATCTCTCCTCTAACCCTACCTGTGGTGTGGGATTGAAAGCTATGTTGTAGATGGTAATGGAAGCCTCAAAAACTTAGGGCAAAAAAGGAAAGGTGAGTTTTATATCCTGAGAACACCTCAGAGGCAGTAGAGGGTGGGCGTGACCCCAAGGCTGACAAAGGGTCTCAGGAGCAAAGAGAGCTTGGATGGATTACTAATGTCTGTATGAGCGCAGATGGGAGAAAGCCTTACATAGACCGAAGAGTGTTTTCCTTCCCTCACAAGTATAGTGGCAGGAGCTGGGACTCCAGGTGGGGACTCGGGCCCTGGGTTCCACTTTTTTGCATTCTGGGACAAGCCCTGGCCTCCGATGGCTTCTGAGGAGCGATGGAGTTAGAGCCAGTTGGCTCTGCAGAACCAACCCTCGCTGTTGGCCACGTTTATTAACTAAAGGTTGTGTTCCAGAAAAGCTTTCGGGAAGATCAAATTTCATCTGGCTATAGCAATAAATCAGAACAGATCTGTTTCCTGTGTGATTAGGAGTTCCACTTAGGCTTTTAAAACACAGCACAGCCTTTTAAACGGGCATTCCTTTCTCCAGAACGCCATGGACTCTTCTTTACAAAAAATATCCTTGCTAGCTTCTGCAAAGCTGAGTCTCAGAGCCTAAAGAAAGCCTGACTAGACAGAGGAAGACCTGTCCCCTGGGGCTGCTTTTAACAATCCTCAAGTGAGGACCAGAGCCAGGAGGCTTTCCTTCCTCCATCACTATCCAGAGCTCTTGAGAAGAGGCAGCAACAGCTTGGGAAGCCATAGTTCATTCCAATTGTCTTATGAAAATGGTGTGATGGGAGAGAGAACCCAGTGGCTGGTACTTACCCTTTGCTTTAATTAATTTTGGAGACAGGCTGTCTTCAGGTTTATAAATGTTGTGTTGGAATCAGAAAGAACTGGTGGTAAGTTATGTCTAGGATGCCAATTTTTTTTTCAAGACAGGAATTTCTTTGTGTAACAGCCCTGGCTGTCCTGGACTCACTTTGTAGAGCAGGCTGGCCTCAAACTCAGAGAGATCTGCCTGCCTCTGCCTCCCTGAGTGCTAGGATTAAAGGTGTGCACCTCCATGCCCAGCTGCCTTTTTTTTTTTTTAAGAAACATGAATTGCCAAAATCATTGGTATGAGCCCACAAGCATTTACTGTGTGCCTACTGTGTCTGAGTTAGCAAGGAGGCCCTGTCAATCATTCCTCATGACAGCTGAAAGATAGCACTCTGTTGGAAGGCAAGGTGTGTTCTGTATCTTTTCCATCAAATATTTCCCTCAGCTCTAGCACTGGACATGTGGCAGTGTTAACTCGATGTCATGTGACAGATGGTATTAGACAGAGGTCCTAGTCTGTGCTTGGGGTCTATGGGCAGGTGGTGGACCTTGGAGAAAGACAGCAGAGCATCTAGACTAGGTATGGCCTCGTAATGCAGAGTAAAGGTCAGCAAAGGTCTGCATCATGGAGCAACAGGCTCCCACAAACCCTGTAGAACACCACAGATTCCCTCAGAATGTACAGGGAGAGGAGGGGAAGAGAAGATTTCCTGAGTCTGAGGAAGAGCTGCCGGCAGCCCTGGATAGGCAGATGTAGTTCTGCCTTGAGCAAAACCAACAGGAAGAAGAACAAGAAGTAGAAGGAGGAGGAAGAGGAGGAGGAGGAGGAGAAGAAGAGGAAGAGGAAGAGGAAGAGGAGGAAGAAGAAAACAAAAAACAAAAACACCCTCCATTTTTCCAAACTCTACACAGGGAGCAATTTCTCACTCTTCTGAACACTCAGCCACAAGGTTTCCCATGTAACAGGCACTCCCTAGATGCATTTAAAAAAATATATGTGATTTGCAAAACAACTCAATCGCTCACAATTTCTCTATTGAGTAAAGTATTTTCAAACAAGTAATCAAATTCAAGGAACCAATTGCTTTCTCTCCTAGAGTGTCTAGCATAACACTTCTTAGCTTAACTTACCAACCCAAGAACAGCAATTTGGGCTGCCACATTGAACAAAAAAAATGTGCTAGAGTCGAACCTAAGTTACATAGTGTTCTTGCCTTTTAAGGAACCAGTTGCTGGCTGACAATATCTTGGAAGCTCTTCTCTGGGAGCCCTGGGTCTTCCTGGTTCTCTGAATGAGTGGGATGGAGGTGGCGTGTCTATCACAGCCCCTTGCCTTCGTTTCTCCTTCTGTCTCTCTCTGTCTCTGTCTTTCTCTGTTTCTATGTATCTCTGTCTACCTCGGTCTGTCTGTCTGTCTGTCTGTCTGTCTGTCTGTCTGTCTGTCTGTCTGTCTCTCTCTGAAAAGCTGCAGAGACTTTTTCCCTCCCTGGCATGTCCCCTGTCCGTCTTGTCCCTCTTCCTGGCTGTCCCACAGCAGTTTTGCATTATCAGCTCTATGACCTTCCTGGACCCCAAACACATCATTTTTAAAAAAAATTTTTTGATGACCAATTGATTACACTTACATCAAAGGGCATTCTTTAAAAACAACAAAACAGAACAAACAACAACAACAACAACAACAACAACAATAGCAAAAAGCCCTCATGAATCTTCATTCCAGACTTCCCACCTGGAATTCACAATCCATGGGGCTGGCTGAGATTCAGTCCTGCCTGACCAGTGAAGACTACAGGAAGATGTGCAGCCAAGCCGCTGCCAGACTCGCAGAGTCGGCTGTGTTCTAGACCTTGACCTGAATGGCAGAAAGCTAAGGAGGGATCCACCAAGCTCTGTCTGCACTGGGTCCCAGGCAAGGGGGCGTACAGAAGCCACAAGGAAGGGCACGATGTCTAGGGACAGCTGTTTCACAGAGCTATGGCAGGTTGGAGGTGATGTCCCAGAGCTGAGGCAGGATGTTCAGGAATCTTTCCAGGCAAAGAAACCCAAGGAATGCATATTCCAGGCACAGGTGACAGCTGGGTGTTTCCAGGAACACCAGAGATCAGTTTCCCAAGGGTGTGCTAGCCATGCTGGGGTTCGGATTCATTCAGTCAGAGCTGGTCCTGCCACTGGACGGTCATTAAAAGGAGGACAGAGGCAGGATGAGATAAGCTGGGCTCCACCTGAGGAGCAAATTAGACTCACAGGAAGGTGGAGACAGGCCTCTGTTTGGGGGCTGTAGGCACAAGAGGGAGCCTGAAGGCGCTCCATAAGGAAACCATGACATGTAGCTCCCTGAACATGAGTGAAGAAAGAAATACCCAGTAGCCCCCCGGGCCCTGCAGTGGGAAGTGGAGGGCAGTGAGGGCTTGTGGAAGAAGGGACTTGGGTAAAGGCACTGAGAGCATGGGCAAGGGCAGCTGAGGGGAGGGGGTTGAGTTTGTCTGCAGTCAGAGCATTCCTAACTGAGTAGAAACTGGAGTCCAGAGCTCCAAAGAACGTGGTGTCTGGAAAGCAGAGGAGTGAGAGACAGAATCCAGGAAGAGAAGGGGAAGGAAGGGAAGTCATAGCTTGCCTCTGTTCTTCTGGGCAGTGGGCCCTGTGAGAAGTCTGCACTGGGTCAGCAGGGCCAAAGGTATGATGGAGAGCAAGGCTCAAGGCTCGTCCTCTTCTCTGCCATGGGAAAAGACATGGCCTAACCCAAGGGCTGGAGAGCACAGAAGGTCTGGGATGGAGAGAAACATAAACAGGAAGTAGGAAGGGTCCTGGTGTCATATCCGGGGTGAAGAGAAGAGACCACGTGTCCTCCACCATGACCTCTAGCTGCCCTGAGCGGAAGACAAGAAGCAGGTTTATTGAGATAGAAGAAGGTTTGCATGTAAATCCAGGGCTTGGGAACAGCCAGGAAGGTGGAGCCTTGGTCCCAGAAAAAGCTTGTCTAGCAGAATCCAGATGTGTGCCCACTCTTTTGGGGTCTGGCATACTGCAAGGTCTAGGAGGCCATGGTGGGGTGGGTCAGAGCTGGATCAACCACCTGAGGATGACCATCCCCAGCCAGCAGAACATGGAGGTGGGTGAGGTAAAAGCACTCAGGCCCCACACACTGGCAAGTGTGATCTCCCCTTGTATAAAATGGACATGCCCTAACTACCTCCCTCTTGGAGAAAGTGAGGTACGCAGATGAGCCAGTCCACACAAGGTCACTGAGCACCACGCTGAGCAGAGGACGGGGCACTTGAGAAACGCCTTCTTCTCCACCTGGCATGGAACGACCCTCCTGTGGGCACATCTCTCTGTCACGCCATGGGCTCCTGTCCATCAGAACTGTCCTCTTTGTTTCTGTCTCTCAGTGACTAAGACAAGCCCTGGCAGTGCGGAGAGCACCCAACCTGGTGTCTGAATAGATGCATGGATGGTTTCTTGCCAAGTGTCCCTCCCACTCGTTCTATTCCCATTAGGTGTTTGTGTGAGGGCCTGCTTCATTTGTCCCTCGTAGGTGATTTTTTTTTTAAAAAAGGGTCACACAAAATCACAACTCCTATGACTAAAACTGTATAGAAAAGGGACTGCTCAACACCTAGCAGGGCCGCCTCCAACTTCTCTCTAAAAGCCAGGCCTCACACTTCAGGAAAATTACTTCTGCACCTACCGGAGGCCACCGTTATTCAACTCCCGAATATAATTTCATGGCATTAGCAAAAATGATCCCTTTTACAGCTCTATAAATGTCCTTGGCCCACAAAACACAGCCTTGACCTTCAGAGAGACTGAGATTTCATGGGGCGCCCTTTATACCTATGGCCCTTCCCAGGCAGGGAGCCTCATTGGGGCTCAGGGCAACCTGTTCTACCATCACGTGTCTATCCCTCCTTGAGGGCCCAGACAGAAACTGTGGGTTTCTGTGTTGGCCCTTCCTCCTTGCCCTGTGTCTTTAGTTAAGGGGCTTTCTTATCTTCCTGAGAGGCCAGCAAGTTAACCCTTTTGCTATCTGGCTGCTGCATCTGCCTCTCCCCTCCATGGCATCTGAGAGGGGGGGGACGTTGGTCTCAGAATAGTCTCAGTGTGGCCTTTGTCTCCTGCAGAAAAACTTCAGGTGTTTCTTACCTTAAGAGTGAGACAGGCTGAGTGGTAATGGCGCATGTCTTTAATTTCAGCAACTGGGAGACAGAGGCAGGCAGATCTCTGAGTTCGAGGCCAGCTTGGTCTACACAGAGAAAACCCTCTCTCAGAAAAAAAGAAAAAAGAAAAAAGAAAGTAAGAGAAAAGGGCGGGGGGGGGGAGGGAATCTAGGGTGAGACGGGGTTCTCTTACTGTCATTCCAGAGCCTTGACTGGGAATTCTGGACTCAGGAAGCCAAGCCAAGCACAGGGATACTCTGAAGGCTCAAGTCAGCATGGAGACAAGTGTGTGTGGCAAGGTGGGAGGCCATAGAAACAACCAAGCGAGGTTATCAGCATGCTCTGCCAGGAGCTAATACAAAGCATAAATCAGCTCACGGAGTGACTTTCAAAGCTGTGGGGATGGAATAATTAAATTGATGTCATCACAGAAAACCACCTCCCCCACTGCAGGCCTTGCCTTCCTGACAGTCAGCCACCACAGGCATCCATCTCCTCGAAAGGCCATTGTGGTGCTGGCATGGTCACAGTGGCATTGCCTAATACCACCTGTCCTAAAACCCAAGGGAACTGGGCCCCTAGAAGACAACACCTCCAGGCTGTGCTCGCTGTAGGGACAAGGCACGAGCCATCGAGGAATGATTCGCCAGCTTTCTGCCATTAGCAACAGAAGCCAGCCAGCCTGACCATCTGTGAAGGACAAGTGAGGGAAAGCCACCAACAGTGTGTGGGTGTCTTCGTTGTGGTTAATTTGTCATAGGCAGCCTCCCAGGACATAAAGTGCATGGTGTCTGCTAAACAAATATTGAGGGCTGAGATGGACTTCCTGCCTGACCTGGGGACCATACGTGAGGTAGATGGGCCCCAGGAGAGGAATGGGTAAGAGAGCCTCCCCTTTATCTCCCAGCACTCACCCTCAGCCCTTTTTTGCCCTCTCTGCAGATGGAGAAACACAGATTCAAGGGGTCGCTTTTCCTGAGATCTTCTGGTTGATGAGGGTGGGTGTGAGCTCCCCAAGATCATAGGTGATTGGAGGGATGCCCAGGGGCCGAGGGATCCTGACTTTCCTAAGAGCTGCTGAGTGTCTGATGCTAATTCCAGCTGCTGGGGGTAACAGCGGGAGCACACCGCTTAACTAGAGCCCTTCCCTGGTGATCATCCTTAAAAAGCCAGAGGCAAAGTGTCACAGCAGCCATTGCTATTGACTTGGGGTTGGTAGTCTTTCCCAAACCTAAAGGGCCAGCAACAGCCAGAAAGCTCCCTGATAAGGGTTTTCATGGGAGAAGAATTATGAAAACAACAGAATCCTTTCTAGAGGTGGAGTCTTTCCCTTAGGAGCGAAGACCACAGAAAAGAAGGCCAGGAGCCACAGGGTGCTCCAAAGCCATCCCTAGCCTTCAAGAGGTTGGCCACACACCGTGAGTGCAGCTAGGCACAGGTAGGACCTCTCTTAGCTGCTGGCCATTAGCTATGTTCTTAGATTTTGGTTCTAATCTTAATTTTTGTTTGAGGTCCATGGACTGCTTTACCCTGTCGCCATTGCTGGGAGAGCGTGTTCAGAGTGCTGCTCTGATGCGGGGGCCCCTTCCCTTCCCTTCCCTTCCCTCCTACGATTTTTCTGTCTCAGATATCAAAGCATTGCTGTGTAAGCTGGACTCCTCTGGATTCTTTGCCTTGGCCCCAGCTTCAGCCTCTAGAGCTACCAGCCTCTCGCCTCATGAATCACACCAAAGAAAAATAAAAGAGACAGCCATCAGAAGCCCTGCCTGTTTTCCATTTGCATTTTTTGTAAATGTTTCTTACATCCCAGTAAGGGGCGTCAATGTGCCCAAGGTAGGCACATGGATGGGACTTTCGGTCCACCCTAAACATATTTAACTCTGTGGGTATTTTTGAGGGGCCAGGGGCACACTGCAGGCTTTAACGTCCATCACCTGATCCTCCTTCCAGACGTTAGGGAAGGTCTGCCCACAGAGGAAAGCCTTTTGAGTTTGTGTTGGCTCGTGTTTACTCTGTCAGGGTCTCAGCTTAACTGAAATGCATGCCTGGCTCAGGAAAGATCGGCCCCTCAACAGACCACATATTATCTATCTGTCTCTGGTCGGTCAGTACATTCCAAAGGCAAAGCCCTTATGGAAAACAGGCTTGGGGAAAAAAAATGCACATGCCTCCCAATATCTGAGACTAACAAGTCACCCCTTCAGCAAGTACCTCACTGTCCAAGCTGTGAGGACCACCTTCACCATACCCTCCCTCCAGGCCTGGGATGAAAGGCTCTCTGTGCGTCCTATATGTACCCATGACATCATTGTCCTCCCACAGCCCACTTTGCTGTTAAAGGACCTAGTCAAAGCCAGAGTTGCTTGACGCCAGTGTTCCTTATTTGACCATCAAGTGACCACACAGGGCCCCACTGCGACGTGGTCTCCAGAACCTCCACAGCAGCACTGCTGTTCCCCATCTTTTTCTCACGGATCCCTCCCACCCCTCCTTCATCCTGCCTTCATCCCCGGGAGCAGAACCGGGCGCTGTTTGTCCAAGCACCATGTGAGAGCCATAAATCCTGGCCTGTTCTTTGGCAGTTTCAGACATCGCAGGCCCAGAACCTCCTTAGCTTTCTTAAAGGTCACAAAATTTAATTAGAACCATTGCTAACTGTGTATTCTCGTTGTCGGTAAGCCTTAAATAATAAAAATCAGACCAAATGAGTCTAATCAAGGGAGATGGAAAATCGATGTCATATTTGTTCCAAGTAATTTCCTTTTAGAAGAGAAAAGCTCTTAGGGATGGTTTGCGAATGTAAAAGATGTTGAAAGTTGCTGCTAGACACTGACCATCAAAGTCAGCCCCAAACGGGATTTCTTTGGATGCTCTCGCTCCTCATTCCGGGAAAAGTCACTGCTGCGTGGGATAAAGGACCAAAACAGGGAGGCAGCCGTGCTCTTGTCAGATTAAGTATTTCTGGCTTTGCCAAATATATATATATATATATATTAAAGTGGGTCCCTTAAGACAGGAGAAAAGATTAACGATGCAGGACATACTTTCTCTTCCCTCCATGTTTCTCTGAAGAATTACTACCACCCATGCACAGTACGGGGCGGGGGGGGGGGGCGGTCAGAGGGTGGAGGACCCTTAAATATAATAAAAAATAAACAAAACGACACACACGTGTAGGCAAGGAAGAGAGCTGGCTGGTTCCCTCAGGCTCCTTTGATCTGAAATAGTCAAAAGACTGGTCAGTGTCTCCCGTAAACACCATTTCCAGGTTGGTTTTCCATGAGGCCTCCAGGAATTCTAATGCATGCGAATCCTAGGTGACTTCTTTCCTCAGATGCCACCCACTTTGCCCGGTACTCACAGCTTAGCTTGCTTCTCAGGAATGAGTGACTACCCCGGGGTCACCAAGAACTCCTAATTGCCAGGATGTCTAAGCAACAGCTATTAACCAGTTGTCGTTAGGTAGGCCCCAGGGAATCTAAAGGAAACCCTTAGCCCTTCACCCTGCAAAGCCTAGCCAATGTGCAGTGTGCAGAAGCAGGCAGACCTTTGTCCACAAGTTGATGTTGGACACATCTTCTCACAAGCACGTGCAACCGCACAGTGCAATGCTGCAATCTACGAAATCTCGAACACTCAAAAAGAATGCCATGATGTTTTTAAGTAAGTTTGGCTTTGTGTTGAGCAGCAACGTAGCTATCTTCTGCTGCTTGTGTGGGTTGGACACACTGAAGGGACAAGGGACATCCTGTGCTTGTCACTTGAGTTTTAGCACCAGAGCCCCAATCAAAGGAAAGAGCCTGAAAGGCTGTTTGGGGCTCTGGTTGATTGCTTTTTGTTCCTGCCTCCCTTTCTCTTGTATCTCGTTTTCCTCACTGTTGTTCTCAAAGGCTGTACCGGCCTCCTCCCGCGTCACCTGAAAACACACAATCTCTTTCCTGAGTTGGAGGGCACGCTGGCCTGAAAGGCATGTTGGATGTGTTAGTCTCCTGGTGGGCATACCGAGCCATGGCTGAGACCTCCTCCCAGCGCATCTGGCAGCAGAAGCAATCACTGCCATGCCACGTCTCTCTAACTAGACTGAAGTGATGGATTAGGGTTGAGATTTCACGCTGGACTCCTCCGCTTCTCTTTCCCTTTGCGATCGATGCCCCCTCCTTAGCCACAGGATCTTCCAAGTCCAGAAGGCACGCACTACTGAAGGCGGCAGTGGTGGAGGCAGCTCCTGGCAGACAGTGGGAAACTGCCTCCCCACTGTCACCAGGGGCATGAGCTAAGCTTTTTTGCTTCTGATTTTTGCTTTTGTTGTCAGGGTGCTTGGAGTCAAACCCCAGGCTTCACCTATGCTGGGAAAGCACTCTACCATTGAGCCATATCACAAGCCCAAAGTTTTTATTTCTTTTTGGAGGGGAAAAGTATCGTGTGTGTGTGTGTGTGTGTGTGTGTGTGTGTGTGTGTGTGTGTGTGTGTGTGTAAAGAGAGAGACAGAGACAGAGACAGAGACAGACAGAGAGCCTTCTCTCTTGCTTAGTTAACTAGTCATCGGGCTCCTAAGGCCCTACCTATCTCTGCCTTCTCAATGCTAGGATTATAGGCATGCGCACCCATGCCAGGCTTTGAACTCAGGTCTTTTTCTTTTATAGCAAGCAGATTTATACATTAAGCCATTCCCTCCAGTCCTGGATAGGCTTACACGGTTAGCATGGGCCACTTATTCCTGCCCACTTGCCATAATCTTTATGGGGCCAGCGGCAGACATCACCTGGAGAATAGACCCCAACTGGCCTCCAGCACTGGACTTCTGGGCAGGTGATGGGATCTACTCTTGGCAGCTAAGGCTGCCACTGCCCAAGTACTTAAACTTACTGGAAGGCTGTGTCACCCAACACTACCACCATCTCTCTTTCATTTTCTGTCTGCTGCCTAAGATCCTGTGGACAGAGCTGTGGCCCAAGACCTGGCATCCATCTCCCCTGGACAAGGCCATGGCTGTCAGGAGAAGGAGCTGCTCACTGAGGTATTCGTCTGCTCAAGACATCAGAACCAGCCCCTGGGCAGTTATTACCTCCCCTCTGTCCTACAAATAATTCCCCTGGGCAAAGTAATTAACTCACATGGAACCTGAAAGGGAAATTTATCAACGATTTAAAATAATACGCTGTTTTCACATAAGACCAACCCAGCCCTGCGCTTAGGCTTGCAAGCCTTTCTGTCCCAGGGGGATTCTCCAGAGACTTTGCTGTGGGAGACCAGCCCTAATGGAATCTGCTCTCTTAAAAGCGCCATAACTCAGTCCTGCTGCCTCTGATTCAGACAGTGTGTCCGCCAATGAGGAAGCGGAAGCTATATGTCACCCCTGCACAGGGCAGCCAGATGAGACGCCATCTCTGTAGCTGGGGGCGGGGCCGGGGCAAGAGATGCTGCTGTGCTCTCTCCCCCTCACTCAACTGGAAAGGGAGAATCCAGTACAATTTGAAAACAACTTTAGAGAGATAATGTACTTACTGCAGATCTGATAAAAAAAAAAAAAGATGGAGCGGCTCTCGCCTCTCGCCACTTGGTCCTTTGGGGAAGTCATGTTTTCTGAGAACTGTCATGATGGTTTGAAATGCTGTTTAAAATGAGTAACTGCTGAGGCCATGTCCGGAGAAGCAAGGCCCTGGTCAGAAAGAACACTACTGGACTTGAGGGGTGGGGTGGGGGTGGGGGGGCGCAGGGGCTTTCATTTTGTGAAAGGAGGAGGGAGCTTTGCGCGACCTCCATTTGGGATTCAGAATTTCAACTCAAAGCGCGGTTCCAAATTTAAACCCTCTGAATGCATCAGACAAAAAGGCCCCTCCATTATACCCTCAGTCCTGAGGGGAAGAAATTCATTTTCTGTTAGCTCCTGAGGTGGCGGAGGGATCGCTTTAATGTCCCCATTTTGAGGCCAGAAGAACAGGTCACCTCCGTGAGCCAGGATAACAGCACCCTTCCTCCCTTCTTGTGGGGAAAGCAGTGTTCACTGCCAGCCAAATCGCAGGCCTCCTGCAGGCTCTCCGCAGAGCACCAATTTCCCTGGGCTTTGCTTTGCTTTTCTCTGTCCTGGCAATTGAAGACAAATCGAGAGCCATTTTCTCCTCTACTAGCCAAAGTGCCTTGGCCATTTTGTTGGCCCTAAGGGCCTGCCTCATTCCCTGGAACCATTCAGCTTCAACTCCCAAGGGGACCCTGTACCCGGCAGACCACCCTGTGGCCCACTGTGGTGGACAGGCCCCTGCTGCAAAGGCTGCACATGTCACTGATAAGAGCGAAGGCCCAGAAGGGACTCCTTTGGGTTTACACGATGTGATGTGCGTTGAGAGTAGAGCCTAGATGGCTGCAGTATATACAGGGGGGGCGGGCTGTGGAGCTCTCGGTGCAGAGTGGACGACTGAGCGGCTGGGGCTTGCTTTGCTCACAGCCCGTCGTTACTCTTGGTCATCTGTACATCGTGATTGTTGCGTACTTCATCTCTTATATGACTATAGGTCCTCCCCATTTTAAGTCTTCACCCTAACCAATAATAGCATTGGGATTACACACTGGGTGAGTGAGATGTTCCCCCACTAAAGTACATTAAGGCAGTGTAAGGATTAAGGGGACAATGAAGAAGTCATCTGCCTTAGGGAGCTGGCTAGATATCAGCAGTCGTGAAGGCCGCTGGAGGTGGACTTCTCCACTCTTGGCAGCAGCATGTAACACCAAGTTATGAAAGCAAAGTCTCTTGTTTTTGATCAACTGAGTGGGACCTGAATCGTGTCTGTGTGGAAGCACGGCATCCAAACTACCCAGGAGGTCGCTAGCAGTCGGCTGGCTAAGTCCTGTAAGACCAGATAAGATGGCTCAATAGGTCAAAAGTGCCTGAGGCCCTGAGCTTCTTAGGAACCTGCTAAAGGCAGGAGAGGAAACTGGCCTCCACAAAGTTGTCCAATGGCCTCCACATGAGTGTCATGGCATGCAACTCTCTCTCTCTCTCTCTCTCTCTCTCTCTCTCTCTCTCTCTCTCTGTCTCTCTCTCTCAGCTGAAGAGATGGCTCAACAGTGAAGATTGGCACCGGCAGCTCTTGCTGGGGATCTGAGTTCAATTCCTAGCAGCCAAGTAGTGGCTCACTACCCTCTCTTAACTTCCGTTCCAGGGGTTCCAATGAGATCTTCTAGCGTCCTAGGTACCCACATGCATGTGCACGCAAACACACACACTAAATAAATATTTTTTTAAACTTCATTTTACTTTTCTTTACTTGGTTTTTTGAGACAGGCTTTCTCTGTGTAGCCAGGAGAACTCACTGTGTAGACCAGGCTGGCCTTGAACTCACAGATCAAGGCTTGCACCACCACCACTCAGCTAACGTTTTAATTTTTAAACTTTAAAGGATTACTATGAAGCTGGAGGTGTTTTGATAAAGGACACAGACACCCTTGCCCCCTCCCTTGAGAGTTAAAAATCCAAGTAGGTCTGCCAATCACCTGGACAGGAAAAAAATGTCCCTCAAGCTGGGTTCTAGAGACTTAAAAGGAGCACCGAGCCTCCTAACACGCAGGTGGACACAGTGGTCCCTGGCCACTTGTTCACTCTCACTCTTTGAGAGCGCTCTGCTTTACTCTGTGAGGAACCCTGCCTGTCTCCTGCGCTACACTCTATGCGTCTCTTCTGAATTCGTTCCCTGGAGGTCATGAGGACTGGGAAAGAGAAGACTCCAGAGTAAGATCCTGGTGGCATTTGAAGCCCCTAACAGCTTGCTAGGGACCACGTGGGGGCCATGTGCCATGACACTGATTAATGGAGGGTGGTCCTGGTGGAAAAGAGCATCAGGTGGCTCCTCTCAGGTAAGGACAGCTTGGCCAAAGGCTCAGACCTCAGAAGGCATGTGGGGTAAGGGTGCGGGAGCTCAGCAGAGCTTTGAGAGCTCAGAGCATCATCCCCTCCCCCTCAGAGCTCCATCAGGTGATGGCTCGTCCCCGGAGAGGTTCATGTTCTCATCACACTCACGAGCTGAGCCTTTGTTCTCAGGGCCAGAAGAATCAGCCTGCAATTTCTGCCACCTCCATCCACTGATTGACCCACATTTCTAGCTTGCTAGCACACCACATTTCAAACAGAGCATTTTCCCAGACTTGCTGCAGGCTTGTCCTCCTGGCAAAATTCAAAAATAAGAGAAAGAAGGAAAGGGGCGTGTCAGGGGAATAGCGATAAGAACGTGGTAGGTACTTGGAAAGGAAGATAAACAGACAGACAGGTAGATGACGGATGGATAGATAGATAGATAGATAGATAGATAGATAGATAGAGATAAACGGCAAATAGATAAATTGATGATAGATATAGAGATAATAGAGAGATGATAAACAGATGATGATGGATAGAGAAATAGATAGATGATTGATGGATAGATAGATAGATAGATAGATAGATAGATAGATAGAAGATACCGGTAGAGAGATAGATGATAGACAGACGTACAAGACAGCCAGATAGACATGGAGATATATCCTTGCAGGATAAAGAAGGGGCCGAGGAGACAGCTCAGTTGTTTGCCGTGCAAGCATGGAGGGCCTGAATTCAATCTCCAGAATACATGGTTTTGGTTTTGGTTTTTAAAAATCTGTGTGTGGTGATGTGTGTTAGTGATCTCAGTGCTAGGGAGGTGGAGAGACAGGAAGCCCTTGAGTGAGTCCCTGGCACATGTGCAGCCAGCCGTGCCTACTTGGCAAGCTCCGGATGGGTGGGTGAGCTTCAAAAAGAGGGTGGGTGGTACCTGAGTGAGACCTCTGCTTCCGCCATGCGCCCCTCCTCCAACTTTAACTGTTTCATGGTGACCAGGTGAGATTGTGGTTTATCTTCACCACGGAACTCCCCCCCCCCAACTTTGTGTCCTGTGTGGACAAATCACCCATCAGTCCGTTGTCTTAACACAGCTTAACCTTTCTGTGAACTCTGTACACGTCATTAATGAGGTAAGCTTAGCTTCTCGCTCCAAGGAGTCCTTTTCTCTCCCAACCCATGAGCCTCCAGAACATCAGAGCCAAATTGATTCGACTGATCAGGGAGAGAACAGTCAATAGGGCCACAGAAGGTGGCTGCAGGTTGGCACCATCAGCCTGAAGCTGGCTAGGCCGGCCAGGGCCTCAGGTAAGAAGCTGTTGAGTTTGAGGGGACACAATTGAATCAAATAGTGTTTCTGAATTCTGGACTATCGGTCTGCCCTGTCGAAATGGATGGCATGGTTCTTTTGAAATTGAATTTGTCCCTTCCTATTGGCATAGGGCTAACATGCCCTGTGAGGTCCAACTCCAGACACTCGCTTCTATCAATTAACGAAAACAGCCCAAGGCTGCTCCATGATCAGTTTAGTATCAGCGAAAGAATTTGTCACTGGTAGGTGCTGTCAGGCAGGCTGGACGGGCAGGCATTTAAACAAGAGTGAGGGCCTGAGGCTGGTGGGGGGGGGGGCGGTGCGGGGCTGTGCAGAAAGGTCCCTGAGCTTCTGGCTCATGGTACTGTCTGGGGTGAGCTAAACAGCGGATTATAAGGGAAGGTCAGCCAATGCCACTTTTGACTCTGACTGTACTTGGCTCTTCTCGGCCATGGGGTTGATTGATGCCACTCACCAAAAAGCCCTTTGTGTACTTCTTTGTTTATAAGCCTGACATAAACTGAGGTTCCCAGAGAGAAGATACCACACTAGTGTTGAGCAGTCTACAGAGCTGATTGGCTGACTAGAGTTTCTGTCGACAGTGGAGAGCCAGAATGGCATAGATGGGGAACCCATCTTTAGCTCCCTTAGCCTCCAACTAGCTGCCCATTGCCTACCTTGTGACTATTAGATAAGCCCTTTGAGGATGCACAAACAGACTGTAGCTTCTACCAGCTCGAAAGCTCAGAATGTCATGGGAGAGCATGCCAAACTGAGGCATCTACAGTTTGCTGTGCCCTGCCTGCCTAGTACATCCTCCGATGTATTTGAAATGTGGTTCAATGGATTTCTTTGTTCTGTTACTATTAAACAACAACAACAACAACAACAACAACAACAACAACAACAACAACAACAAAAACCCTTACAAAATTGTTACCATGTTGGAAAATAGTGTTTGGAGATAAACAGAATATGTGTTCCAGGGACCTAGCTACTTGTTTTGGCTGCAGAATAAATTACCTACTATCCCCTTTGAAGTGGAGAGCTGTGATTTTATGTTGACGCTGCCTACATCGTGTGCTGAAGCCCTGCACAGTCAGAGGCCTGCAGAGAGACTGAACTGCACAGCGAACTCAAAAGGCAGCGGTGTCAGGTAGAAAAGCATCACGGGGGGCACAGGAGGCACAGGAGGCAGCCTTGCTCTGTGCCTAGCTCCACGCAGGTGAGCTTTGAACCGAAGCTCCTCGTCTGTGATCATGTAGACGGAGGACTCTGTCATCCTTTGACACCAGTCTGAGCCTCCTAGTGCCTGAATGCCAAGTGAAGCCTTGATGGCTTATGAGCCGGCGACATGTTGGAGGCGGGAGGACCTTATCAGTAAATCAACAGAGCGGTGGGAGCCTCCCGAGGGCTCTGCAGGTCTCATCTGTGGGGATGGCCTCAGGGAAGATGGACAGACAGGAGAACAGGCAGGGTCTCACACTGTGCCCGACATGTGCCACCTTTGTGGAAAGGACAATCAACCCTGGGAAATGCCACTGTGCTTCCTACGTTGGCTCCCTGCTTCCCACCCAAATGCTGTGTCCTCTTGGGAGGCAAGTAGGTAAGCCGCATGTTGAGGCTTCCTTCCCTGGACCCTCAGTCTACTCTGTAGCTACCCATGGTGACTCCTGCCTAACACAGCTTGACCTTCCCTTCGACAAATAGTGGAGGCTTAACGCAGGCAGGGACAGGTAATCCACAAGCTCAAGGCCCGTCAATCTCAAGACCTCACTGTGATGTGTAGAGATCTTCGCACAGCGGCCACGGTGCTGAGCCGGGAGCTGGGGCTTTATCTGGCAGTGATGAGAGATGCATCTGCACGTAGGTTCTTTTTTTTTTTTTTTCTTTTCCTTTTCCTTTTCAGAGAGCGTGAAGGAAAGAGCCTAATCCAAGATATATCTCAGAGGCAAGAAGGAAGAGAAATTCAATTCCCCTTTCCTACATTCATGGAAGGGAAGTGGCCCCAAGCCCAGTCAGACAGAAAGCAGGGGGTCTCCACTTTGCACTCAGGATCCTGGGCATTGGCAGATCAGTCACCAGAGCTTGACAGACCCTTAGCATCGACTGTGAAATGCCAGAGTCCAGGGGCCACTGCCTGGAGGGCCAGCTGCCCTTGGCTTGACGCTCTTCCCCAGACAGAGCCGGGTGCTGGTGTTTCTTCTTTCCTGCTCAGTCAGTCCTTGGGTTCTGAGAAGGGAGGGTGGGTGTCTCTCGAACTGTCCAGGCTGTTCTTGATGGCCCTTCAGGGAAGAGCCGGGCAAGACAATCAAGTGCAGCCGACCCTTGATTGGATTGCCTTTCAAAAAAAATAATAATAATATCTGCAATCAGCGACTTTGGAACAACTAGGAACATTGGGGTGTGTAGCGGGGCCCTCAATAATACTGCAGAATTAGAGTTAATTTTCTTCTTTCTCTTCCTTTCTCAGTAGTGAGTCTGTGAGCGTGGACACATGCAAGCCACACACAGCACACGTGGAGAGGTCAGAGGACAACGTTGTGTGTCTGCCCTCATCTTCTGCTCCGTTTGAAGCGGAGTCTCTTGTTGACAACTGCATGCACCAGGCCAGATGGCCCTCGGCATTCCAGGGTTCTCTCCTCACCGCCTTCCAGCTCACCGTGAGAGGGCTAGGATTACGATGTCCGGCTTTTCATGGTCTCTGAGGGCTCAAATTCACATTCTCGTGTTTGTATGACAAGTGCTTTGCTCACGGAGCCATCTACTCACCCCTGGGGTTCACTTTAGGGATGTCCTGATACGGCTGGTGGTTCCAGGAGAGAAAGTCTTGAGATGGTGGCTCAGAGGGTTCAATGCTTAACATACACACACGCACACGCACACACACACACACACACACACAAACACACACATACATGCATAAAGGGATGTAGGGATGGGCACTACCATTCTTTCAGCTCCTCTGTGTTTGAGCTTTTTGCAAATACAGTTGTCAATTGTCCATCAGCTAACCCAGAGTCCCTACTTATGCTAGTGGAAATCTTGTGGGTGCATAACTAACTGACACCCCTAGAAACTGCTAGAAGCCATCAAGGGGAGGCAGGGAGATATCTCTGCATGCACTTGCACTGACCTGGAGCAGAGAAGTTCATGGAAGATCTGCAGTGCCTCCCAGCTCGGCCTCACCACCGTCAGCGTTCATTGCTCTTCTGGATTGTTCTCCAGAAGCCCAGTCACCCAGAAGAGTGGCATGTGGCTGTTCACCCAGAGAAGGAAATGGATGCTTGCCTGCAATCCTAAAGAAGTTTATCCAGACCTGGAGAGCTGGCTCAGAGGTTAAGAGCACTGACTGATCTTCCAGAGGTCCTGAGTTCAAATCCCAGCAACCACATGGTGGCTTACAACCATTTATATGCCCTCTTCTGGCCTGCGGCTGTACATGCCTGCAGAACACTGTATACATAATAGTAAATAAATATTATTTTAAAAAAAGTTTATTCAAGAGACTGTGGAAGATTGTGTTTATAAGGACTGAGTCTGAGAGTGAGCAGTGACATATATGTGTGTGTGTGTGTGTGTGTGTGTGTGTGTGTGTGTGTACATATATATATATGTATGTATGTATTACATGGCCTAGAGCTCACTACTGGCTTTGTGCTCCACTCACTATATTAACTGCAAAGTCACCACGTCCTCCTGGAAGCCTTCTCGCCTCTCTCAAGCCACAGTTATTCATAAAGGAAGACCTATTGGCCATTAGGACGATGAAGCCTTAAGATGTATTATGCTAAAGGACACTGATATCTCTGCCCATGGAGATGCAGCAAGATGAATGGGTGGCAGGAATGTCACCATTACAGTAAAAGCTAGTTTATCCGGCAGGCAATCACTCAGAAGTCTCGGGCCAACGAGGGCTGCTATTCTGAACGGTAGGCTGAGGTCTCAGAACCCCCGTTGAATGACTCCTTTGTGCTGGAGAACAGTTAATGGCTGGCTGGCTTGGAAGGGCCATGCAGTGGGAACTGTGGATTGGATAGAGAGTTCAGCACCGGGGTCTGGAGAGCGGGCCAGTGTCTCCCACACTAGCTGAGCTGGACTTTTTTGTCTGGTCGACTTTGAGGCGCTCTTCCTGGCTATCAATCCAAGCAGCAGGACTGAAGAGAGACAAATGATCTCTTGACCTCCCAGTTTTCACACCTCTGCATTTGTTAATCTCTCAACTGCTCAGTTAATTCACCGGGCTGTATAGGGCTGTCCTTCGAACACACCAGCAAACGGGTGTGTTCTACGTCAATGAGAGAATGTGGGGCAACTGGCACCACGGTGAGCTGTTTCATCAGGCTTTCTCCTCTTCACCTCTTGATCCCCTGTGAGTCCTGAGCTCCCCAACATCACAAGTTGCTTCAGAGAGCACAGGCCATGTCATGAGTGACGTATGGAGGGTGCCTTTACATTTCACCACCTTTGGTAAACGCATCCTCGAAAAAGAGCTTTCAAGGTGCTTGTTGGCTTTGGCAGTTCCTGACGGGGAGGATAGTAAGACCTAGGTCAGGTGCCAAAAACAAAGAGGAGACTTGAAAGAAGAACTCTCCCATAGAGAACTGAGCCTTGACTGCAACTGCAGCAATCAAACTTGGACCATAGTTTTCCAGAGATGGTCTTTTCCCTGCAACATAAAGTGTCCAGGGACCTTTGAGTGCCCAGTTTCCAAGGCGTTGACTCAGGTCTTTCAGGAAAAACCAGGCAAAGCACAGAGCAGAAAGGGTCCTTGAGCAACACTAGCTGTGTCCACATGGGACCTGGATGATCAAAGAGGAAATAAAATGCAAAGACATCACTCAGTGGGGAGACACATCTCCCACTGGCCATTTTAGGTAGAAGGAAACTGAGAAAAGTATGGGGAAAGATTTACCAAAGGCCCATGGGTTCCTGAAGCTGTTGGAAACTACACAGGGCAGGGCCAGGGGTGTAGGTTTATCCAGCTGTGCCTTGCAGGTAGCAAAACTCCCCCTTGTTAGGAGAAGGGCTCTCCAATTCTAGACAGTCCCACACAACCAGTAACCACGACCGTAGCTGATGTCATTGGATAGGGACAAAGACTTCCCCCAGGTTCCCACAGCCTGAGGAGCTCGTTGGGTCTTTGCGACACCTTGACTCAAATAACACCAGGTCCTTGACTTCCACACAAAAGGCATTTCAGGACTCGGCACTGTTAATTAAAGGTAAGACTTAATAAAGATATTTTAATATAGGGGTTTTTGTTTTGGTTTGGGTTTTGTTGTTGTTGTTTAGGTTTATGTGTATGTGTTGTTGTTGCTGTTTTGTTTTGTTTTTCGAGACAGGCATAACTCCCCTGGCTGCGCGCGCACACACACACACACACACACACACACACACACACACACTCAGTACATCTCTGCATACAGAAAGGGCATCACCTCTGTGCTGACAACCCACACAGCAGATGTTATTCATGCTGGACTCTTGCCTCTTAGCTGGTCGGAACCCTCAGGCAGAGTTTACAGTGGGGGCTTCAATCAGGTATGGATGATTTCTATCCTGCCTATAGTTTCCTGACTCTTTGAAGCCAATCTCCCCCCACCCCCACTCCAAGTCATCTTTGCTCTAACTTCTCTCCTACTGTTACAATAAGGGCGTCACACTGTGTGTCTGTTGTTGCACTGCTTATAAATCACTCCTTTTTTATCACTGAGTAATATTCCATGGCATACAATATATATGTACATACATACATATATATATTATATGTAACTGCCAAACTCGGTTTCACTGTAGTTCTGCCATTTTGCATTCCTACAGAAAACAAGTAAAAATTTTTGTTACTCTATGTTCTTTGTAAACTTGCGACTATCTATCAGGGTTGATGTCTGTCTTGCTATGTTTTTAATTTTGGCTATCTTCACAAGTGCCATTGTGTATTTCTTGGGTCAACAAGATGACTCTGTGAGCAAAGGTGTTTGCCATGAGAGTCTGAGGACCTGAGCTCTGCTCCCAGCTCCCATAGAAGACAGAGACACCAACCCCAACAGTTGTCCTGCAACCTGCACCTCGTACTCACTACACGCCATGCGCATACCCCCACACACAATAGCAATAAGTAAAATTAAAATAAATGTAATAAGCACTTCAATTTGTACTTCCCTAATGACTACTATTAAATATCTTTTCAAAATACTCTTGTTGCCTTGTAGTCTTTGCCATTGTCTATTTAATCTTTTTTTTACTTTTAAAAATTAAGTTGTTTTTATTGAGCTTTAGGAGACTGGGGCTTTCTTCTTTTTTCTTTTCTTTTTTTCCCCTCTTTTTCTTTTTCTTTTGGATGGGGCTCACTATGCAGCTATGGCTGGCTTCAAGCTCATAATCCTCTCTCGCTTAGCTTCCTCGGTGCAGGGAACACAGGCTGTGACGGTGCATATCCTGTATACAAGTTCTCTATCAGACATGTTTTTTGAAAATATTTTTTCCTTGCCTGCGGCTTTCCTTTCCCTGAGCTTTTTAAAAGCAGGAAAGGGTTTGCTGTTTATTTGTTTATTTTTCTATAAAAATTGAGTTTATCAACTTTGTCTCCTCCCCCTCACCCCCCAAAAAAAAACCAAAAAACAAAATTCTTGCTCCATCTTATGGTGATAGAGTTCCTCCTTTTCTATTTTTCCTTCTTTTTAAGATAGTCTCTCGTGTGGTCCAGAGTGGCCTTGAACTCACCATGTATCAGAAAAATGACCTCAAACCTCTCCTCTAACCAAGGGAGCTAAGACTACAGGTTGTGCCGCCGCCACCCAGTTTGTGTGACCCTAGAGCAAGGAGCCTAGGCTTCCTGCATGCTAAGCAAGCACTCTACCAACTGAGCCACATACCCAGAATGATTTTTACTAGAAGACATTTACAGGTGGGCTCTTAATTCCATGTCCATAATCCAATGCCAGTTACTTGCCGGATACAGCATGAGGTTGGGAGCCAGGTTTTGTGTTTAGGAGTTTCTTCGAAGACCTGAGGTCACTCCGGTGTTCACACTATTTGTTGGGAAGGCTTTGAAGATCTATGATGGTTGGCCAGCAAGTCCAGGGACCTTTCTGTCTCTGCCTCCCCAGCACGGGGATTACAGGCAGGCATTCATTCTTGTGCTTGGCTCTTTGCTGTGCTGGGAATCAGACTCAGGTCCTCATGCACTTTATTGACTGAATCGTCTCCCCAAGCCACATCCTAAAGATAATGCTCTGTTAGTTCTGATGAATGCTTGTCAAGGCAAGGCGTAGAACATTTCCATTATTCTGGAAATGTCCCTCCCTCCGTCCCTCTCCCCCTTCCCCTCGCACTCCCCCGACTCCTCTCCAGTAAGAACCTGGATGCCAAGAATCTGAATTCAGATCCTCGCACTAGCCTGGGACTGAGACTGGCTGGCCCGTCTCCCCCAGGCCCCTCAGTTTCCGTGCTCTCTTAGGAGTTCATCCTTCCTGCTGAGTCAGAAAGGAACCATCAACTCAGAATTGGGCTGGGAAACGTGGAAGATGGGGAAGCAGGATTGCTGTGCCTCTCCTTCCTCCACTGCCTGCACCTTGCTGTGTCCTCATGGATGCTGCTATGTGTAAATCCGGTCCCTTTCTTCTGAAGCCTGTGGGCAGTCCGTTGCTCCCTGGCACCTGTCCGGATAGCCTCTAGCTTCTGCGCTCCGCCTGAGGACTTAGCCTTCCGCTCCAGCATCTGCCAGCCGCAGCCCTTCTGGGCAGTGGGGTCTACAGGAAGTCTTAGAAGTGGGGAGCCTCAGTGTTCCAGCTTACTGAGAAAACCCCTGTGGATGTTTTTGGTCCTTGGCTTTTCTATGGACATTCTGCCCGTCTCTAAAGCAGTGCGGAGAACCTGGGACTATATGACACTCGACAGGGGTGCTCAGAACTGTCTTTGAACCCCTGGAACCCCACGTGTACCCCAGACCTGGGGGTGGTGCTCAGAAAAGCAAGGGCAGGGTGGTACTATGGCTTTGAAGACACATTTGCCAACATGTTGGAAATCTTTGCTAGCTAAGCAATCACCCCAACACCCAGGAATTCCTTTTCCCTTAGGTATTTGTACAGAGAAATAAACATGTCTACAGAAGCCCTGTTTCAAATTTTTCTGTGGAAGATTTATTGGTAGCAGCAAAACTAGGCATACAGCATCACAGAGATGGTCTACAAGATAAAAAAAAGAAAAAAAAAAAGCACTTGCTGCCAAAACAGATTACTGGAATCCAATCTCCAGAAGGGGAAGGATCGATGTCTGTAAGTTGACCTTTGACCTCCACACATGTGCTTTGACACACACATACACACACACATCAAACAAACAAAGAATGGCTTACTGATCCATACTACGGAATGGATGAGTCTCAAAAGCATCATGGTGAGTGACAGAAGCCAGATGTAAACACATGCATGTCACCTGAGTCTATGGAGATGACCCAGGGCATGCAAAACAAGCTCGTGTCGATAGAAGTCAGAAGAGCGACTGACTGGGGTTGAGGTAATGGGCTTAAGAAGAGGCATGATGGGGGTGGAGAGAGGGCTCCAGAACTAAGAGCACTCGCTGCACCTGCAGAGGACCTGGGCTCAGTTCCCAGCACCCACATCGTGGCTGACAGCCATCTGAGGCTCTAGTTTCAAGGCACCTGACAGTCTTTTCTGAACTCTGTGGATACCAGGCACATCGCGGGTACACACACATACATGCTGAGGTGACAGTCACACAGAGAAAAATAAATGTACTGAGAGAGAGAGAGAGAGGCTGCGTGGCATCTCCTAGCGCTCAGGAGAGACCCCTGGTGCTCACCGACAAGCAGAATCCCTGAGTTCTCCGTTCAGCCTCTAAAACTGGTGGAAAGAACCTGAAGGAGAAACTGAGTGTTGCTCTGCAGCCTTAACTGCATGCGCACGCATTCATGCACAGATGCATGCACACACAGAGAGAATAAGGTTTACTGATAGACGGGTTAGCTCTGACTCCCAAACCCAAATTTAGGGTCTTTTTTTTTTCAGAGACAACATTTGGAAATCTTATTTGCAAATCAGCCATTCCCCCTACCACCACCCTTTTTTTATTTAGTATCTTACTAAATCTCTGGATTTTAAATCATCTATTGAAAGTCCT
The DNA here is from genome assembly GCF_964271855.1 of Acomys minous. Taxonomy (NCBI): domain Eukaryota; kingdom Metazoa; phylum Chordata; class Mammalia; order Rodentia; family Muridae; genus Acomys; species Acomys minous. The sequence goes on along the minus strand of NC_140485.1, from coordinate 60,966,079 downwards.
ACCCACCCCCTTCACCCATCAGAATAATGCTTAGGAATTAAAATTCTCTCCGATGCAAGCACTTTTTAATTAGACAGAGACCTTGGAACCTGGTCACTATATTTCTTCACTGAGCTCATCTGGCTGATTAGAAGAAGATGAAATGGAGAAATGTTGGAAGGAAGGTTGGCAGGAAAGGAGGCCTGAAATGCCACTTGGAACATCCTGAGTCCACCACTGCCTGCTTAGCCTGAGGCCTCTGAAGTGAAGAGGCGCTTGGACACCACAGTACTTGCCAGTTAACAATTTGGCGTGTGCTTCTTGGCAAAGCTGGCGAGATATAACCACTTACTGAGATTTAAAGGTGTCTCTGCCCTTGAGGTTCTTGTGGGTAATCTATAAAGGCAGGATCCATTTTCTCTTTGTCGTACTGTTTTTCTAAAGATCATTGAGTCTACTTGCTTTTACTGTTTCTTCCAAATCATCCGGAATGACTAAGATGCTGGGTATGGTTTGAAGGTCAAGAGAAGGACATTTTTTGTTGTTTTAAAGACCAAAGGATGAACAGGGATACTTCAGAAAATCTAGCAACTAGCTAGTCTGAGTAACCAGTGTCTGCAGAATAGTGTTTTAGATGGCTCCAGGTGACAGCTACGTGGTTTACAGTCATTAATCCTGGGGGATCCGTTAGGCTGATTAGCAAGTGGCAAGCCCAGGTGAGGAACTGTCTCCTGTGGGAGGTGGCAGAAAAGGGTTGAGCAAGCCCACAAGAGACAAAGAAGCCTTGTGCACATACTTAGAGGTAGGATTCATGGCTGTGCAAGCGATCCAAAAGCTGAAGCAAGAATCAGAGAGAGTTTGACGAGAAATGCAAGAACAGGCAAGTGCATACACTTATGCATGTGTGTGTCACACACACACACACAAACATACAAACACACACACACACACAAATTTTACTCTTGGGTAAGAGAAGGAAAAAAAAGAGAAGAAAGGAGGAAAGTCGTGAGAGAAGGAAAGAGAAGAGGGAAGGGGAAAGAAAGGGGGGATGAAGGTGAGAGAGGCTCTGAGCGTCGAGGAAGGCAAGAGGGAAGAGGAGGGAGATGTAGGCAACAGAGAAGGAGAAAGAGAGGAAGAAGAGAAAGAGAGAAAAGGCAGAGAGATGTCAAGCAAGCAGAGAGTGACGGCAGAATGCTGTCCAACCACGCTGCGCCGTACTAAGAGTGCCAGAGAGTTTGTTTGACTCCGTCAGAGTTTTGAGTCTTCATGTCCCAATAAGGAACACCAATGAGAAGTCCAAGGGTCAGAATCTATGGCCTGTGCTACCAAGAGTCCTACCTTCTTCACCTGAATAAGGGGGATCTGCCTGGCATCTGGGTGCACTAGCCTGCTAGGATTGCCAGACATAATGGGATGGGGTGTGTGCGGGAATCTGAGAGAGTGCGCCTCGGTAGAGGGACAGCATCCTTCCTGTTCCTTTCACATTTATTTGTATTTAGGCTGCAACTGGGCCACTGTTTCTCTCCAGGCAAGCCTGGTTGACGGACAGATACGATTAACTCTGTGCTTGGACTGTGTAAGGCGGAATCGAGTACCCCCTAAAGAAGATGGCCTGGGCATCATAGAGAGTATGTGGAGGTCAATCGTTGCTCAGTGTAGCATTTCTCCTATGCAGAGGACTGACGAGGTCTGAGTGATGGTGCTTGCTTCATGGGCATGAGGCTAAGAGGCCAAATCTCCAGACGCTCTTAGCAGCTGAGCTGTAATCCTAGCGCTCAGGAGGCTGAAGCAGAGATTACTGGAGCAAGCTGACTGGCCAAGTCTGTGAGCTTTAGGTTCAAGTGGAAGACCCTGCCTTAGTATACAGAGCACAATCCAGAACACACACACACACACACACACACACACACACACACACACACTCATGCATGCACACATGCGCTCACACACACCATACACACACACACACACACACACACACACACGCACACGCACACGCACACGCACATTAAAAAAATAAGGGAGCGCTTGACTCTCAGGTCAAAATGGCGGGCTGACCTGCTGTTGTGATGTCAAGCAAGTCGCCAGATGATTTTCGAAGATGGTATTATAATGCTGCAGGATTCAATAAACCGGGGTTAATGTGAGATGACACAATATATGAAACTGAAGACACGAAAGAAGCCATAGATAGCTTCCTGAGGCCCTTCACAATGACAGAATGCTTCATATTCAGAAAGCCCTGGACCCGACTCCGAGGCATCAGATCTTGCCGAAGGAGCAGTGGAAAAATATGAGGATAAAGCCAACCTTGAACCCCAGCTGAGAGAAGTTATTCAAGAAAGAGAAGAGAGAGAAGAATAGGCTAAGAGGTGATCTTGTAGTGGTGATCTCTGGGTGTGCCTGGTCTCAGCATGTTTTTATGACGTTATTTCAACCTGAATCACATTTTAAGAATTATTGGCTCTGCAGATGCCTCACTTTAAATAAATGTCTATTGTAAAATAACTAAATAAATAAAAATAAAAAGAAGAGGGAAAGAGTCACAGGAGCCATGGGTGTGTTGACATACACACACCCCCAGTATGTGTATGTCAAAATCAGTCAAAATTCATGGATCTCTGAGAAGCAGTGGGTGTTGGGCTTTCCCATGCAGAAGACAGGAGACCGATCCAGGGCTCAAGAAATACTGACAGGTCCTAAGACTGACGAGAAAGCACAGCATCCGCACCAGACCTCAGCAATTGCTTTTCTCCACTGCAGATTCAGAGAATGAATCAATCAGATGACATGGGTGACAAAGTAGAAACCCACATGCTGCCCTGTGGCATTGAGGGCGGCCACAAAGCACAGCTGAGATGCGGAGGAAGGTATGTGAGGCAAGCATCCCACCCACAGCACCTAGTGGTGGGCAGGAGACAGAACAGCCTCTGGGTGGAGAAGATGGCTGAGCCTGGAGAGGGTGGGGCCCTGGGTTTGTTAATTTTTTTTCTTTATGGCTTTTATAAGACACTCCTATCATAGCCCAGAAATTCATTATAGCCATTTGATGTATTAGCAAATTGGTTAAATAACAGGACCCAATCTGTTAAAGGCTGTCGGGAGAGAGCGTGCAGCAGTCTGTCCACAGAAAGGTGGGAAGGAGGCAAGCTGCTCTCTGCAGTGAGCATGGTAGCCCCGTGGAGCTCTTGGTGGAGAGATGATAAGGAAGGCCAGGCCAGAGCCTGAAGAAAAGATGTCAGGGGCTGCGGAGACAAATAAGCTGTAAAGGACCTGTATATAATACAAGTTCTATCCCAAGAATCCACATTAAAACAAAAAACCAAAACACCACCAACAACAACACAGCAAAAAGCTGAGCCTGATGGCAGGCGCTTCTAATGACAGTGATGGAAAGCCGAGGCAGAGGGATCTCTCAGACACATACAGGTAATACAAGCAAACACAGATGGACACAAGATACCCACACACACATATGGACACACACACACACAGGTCCCAGCTGATGGATTTACAGAGATGGTAGGGATAACAGATGGACATGGGACAGGAGAGCCAAAGCAGAGTCAAAAGTCTACCTTGCTTTTTAAAAATAAGACCTAGCTGGGTGTGGTAGCAAATACCTTTAAACCCAACATTCAGGAGGTAGAGGCAGGCTGTGAGTTCAAGGACAGCCTGGTCCACATAGTGAGCTTCAGAACTGCCAGGGATACATAGTGAGAGCTTGCCTGTAAATAAATAAATAGGTATACAAATAATTTAAAAAATATCAATATGAGAGGTTGAATTCTCTGTGAGGGGTAGCATCTCTTTGCAGGGGCCTTTTCACTAATGAAAAGAAAGGAGAGGGGCCGGGCAATCACCTGCCATTTTTGTTTCTGTTTTGTTTTATTTTGAGGTATGGTCCTATAGTATAGCCCAGGCTGGCCTTGAACTCACTATCCTCCTGGCTCAGCTTCCTAAGTTCTAGGGTTTAAGGTGTACACCCACCATTTTAAATTAACCCGTGAGCTATGGCAGTAACATCTAGACCAAATTCATTGATCTGCTCACATCCCTCCAACCAACACATTACAGGCTAGAGGAGCAGCCACAGATGAAGAAATCTAGAAGCCACATCTACCAAGTAACTCCTGGCAACCAACAGCCTGAATACGACAGGCTCTGAAAAGTATGAGTCAGTTGGAAGGCCCGGACACAGCCTCGGGCTGTGAATATCGGGGTGGTGCTAATATTCTGGATGTGGTCACCGGATTGGCCTTACGCTGCTGAGTGAGTCCTTTCTTCCAGAGATCTTTCCAGCAGCCCTGATGAAGGACCATGCAAGATGGTGAGGCTGACTTGGGCCTTCCTTGGTGGTACTGTTTTACTGTGTATGTGTTGGATTTTTTTTTTACACTAAAAACAATCAAGGCAAGGTCTGGAGAAATGGCTCAGCAGGTAAGGATCTGCCGTGCAAAGAAAAGGACTTGAGTTGGGATTCCTGGCCTTGATTTGGCTTATAATCCCAACACTCAGAAAATAGAGTCAGGATTCAGGGGTGGGGGGGCTGCTCCTGGCCAGCCATTCTAGATGAATTGATAAGCTCAAGTTTCAGAGAGAGAGAGGAGGAGAGAGGGGTGGGAAGGATAGAGGGAGGGAGAGACTGAAAGAAACTAAGGTAGAGAGTGAGGAAGACATCAGATCTTAGCCCCTGCCATCCATGGCCATGGCCAAGGTGCTGGCCAGTGGAAGCTTCATGTGTGAGTCTGGTAAAGACTCCACTGAAGTCTTTGCCGGAAGTTTCCAGCCTTGAGAAGCCAAAGTCCTGAGATCCAAGCTGGTGAGCTGTCTCTCCCTCAACACAAAGCCGACCCAGTACCCAGCACCCAGCACCATCCAGGACCCAAGCCTATTAACAGGGCTGATAACCCTCTCCCCTTTAGCAAAGGGATGGCTTGTTGAGTAGAACCAACCAACCGGTCACCATCCCAACCAGGCTCCATCCCAACCAGTCACCATCCCAACCAAGGTCCATCCCAACCAGGCTCCATTCCAACCAGTTACCATCCCAATCAGTCACCATCCCAACCAGGCTCCATTCAAGAGGAAGCACCAATCTGAGCACCATCCCTGGGGAGAGTAACGATGGTTCTCAGATGCGACCTTCCGAGGGCTAAATGATTTCCTGAACATTTCCCAAGCATTTCCTCTCATTTCTTCCTATAAGAGATGCCCTGGACAAATACCAAGGTATTGATTTTCCAATTGATCGAGGCGGAAAATGCTTCATACAGTTATGACTCCTGACAAGTGGGGGGTAAAAAGCCGATCGTAATGTGTCCATTTACTTTGCTTGATTATATTGCTTGATAACACAATATGTATACCAACACCCCCCATAAAGACCTCCCCCCTCCCCCCCCCCACTTTCTGAGCTGCCTACACTTAAGAGCGCTGCCAGTTAATACTGAAATCCATCTTACTGTATGCATTGTGAATTTCAAGTCCCTTCCAAGTAGGCTTTTGTGACATGACTGTGCAGTGTAGTTGCCCCTTTATCCATAATTGTAGAGTATGGACAGGCCAGATTTGAGGGCAGAGTTTTAGAGGGTGTTTGTTGAGGGCTGTTGTTGCAAACGGAAACACTGAAATCCTAATTGCTAGTTGTAAATATGCTTTTTCCATATTGATTAGATGGCAGCAAAATGAAAAGGATTATCTTATTAGACTATATTTAGGCCTAAGGCTGCCCTGTGTGCTTGACTCGGGGCACTTGTAAGAAACTCACTAATTATATGAAATGAAGTAGGAGGTCTGTTGAGGGGTCCCAGACGTCCAATGGCCACCCTCGGTCCTGGGCAAATGTTTCTTTCATGGCTTCATAGAGATTGTCTGTTCTACTCGCCTCTCGTGGCTAGGCAGGGGCCTTCTGTGCAGTGCCTCGGTGTTGCAGGAGAGCACACACTAAACAGGGCCTCTGTGAGAGGGTGCAGAGGGCCGGCTCGTCTTTTGCTGTGAACCAGGGGGCAAGGGCTGGCGTCGAGTGGGAAGCAGCAGAGCCTCACAATTCTTTAAATAAACTGCTTCACAATCAAGCTCTCCCGAACTCCCAGGAAGTGAGTCACTGAGGGCAAGTATGGTGACTCAGGAGAGAGCTGCGCCCTCCGCTCCCCAGGGGCACCACAAAGCCTTGCTGTTAATCTTAGGAAAAAGCAACAACAACAACAACAACAAAAAATGGTTTTGCTTTTTCCTGCCTTTTCAACAGTGAATACCAAACAAACCTTATCCCTTCCTTGACCAGGAAGATCAAGGTTCCCCTTGCCTTCCGCAGCTCAGCCTGGTTTAGTCATGTGGTGGACAGTCCTTTGGTCCAGGAGGTCCTTCACAGGAAGATGAGCTCAGAGACCACCACTCTCTGGATCCTGGGCTTCTTTCTCTCTGTGTGCTATGAGTCCTGTTGATCTGAGAGACCCTCCACCCAAGGGATCTTCATCAGACCAGAGCAAGAATCCAGGAAGCGAGTGAGGCAGTCGAAATGCTGCAAGTGTGCTGGTCACCCCAGGAAGATGCCAGAGAACACCCCGATACCAGCAGCTCTCTGTCACCTCCACTCAGCCTGCCATGGCTGGCCCCTCTCCTTTCTTCCTGCATAGGGGTGGGGCCTCTCTAGTCAAAGTGTGTCCCAGTGATATGAGATGTTCCACCACCTTGAGGATGACCCTTAAGCCAGGGCCTCCCTTTCAGCCTCGTTGACAATGGTCAAACAAGCACACCTCACCGAGTCCCAGGGTCCTCTCTAGAATACGTAGCTTCGCCCTTAGCTATAGGGTTGAGTTAAAAGTTAAGGTGAGCAGAGATTTCTGCAGCCTCCTGGCACTTGGACGGAGCCCCAGAAGGGAGCAGTTAATCTCCCCATTGGTGCAGGCAAGGCAGCACCAGGCTTCGATTTTGGCTGAGTTGTTTAATTTTCACTTCTGCTAACAGCCTGCCTTTAATGTCACCTCTCTCCTTATTCATTTCTGGCTTTCTGAGCTGCCACGGAAACCTCTCTAGGCAAAACAGTAAAAGTGAATGATAAGTCAGAGCCAGGTTCATTCTGGGTAATATATAACTTGGCCACTAACATAATGACTTAATGCAATGTTCCTCAGAAGGGGCGGGGACACTGCGCTCACTGGGTGGGTGCCCACGGTGTGCCAGGCTCAAGCCAGGCTCTTCATCTTCCTCCAGGCCTCCCTGATGTGTAGATCTCGAAGGTTCACACTTCTGTGACACCCCCGCACATTTGTGCCCACTAATTATGAGCCATTCTGCCATCCTGACTCCCATACAAGGCAGCACTCAGCTCTCACTCCTCCCAGCTCCAAGCCTCTGTGTCACCTCCATGGGCCTCCAGGAAACTTGGCCGAGCACTATCTCTGCTTCCTTGCCACACCTTGGGGAACACAGCAACAGCAGCACTTGTTCCTTGGTAATTAGTTGGCCCCATCTGCTGATTTCAGAATAGACTAAAGTGGAAAACGAGACTGTCTCAGACCACTGTGACACATCTGTAAAAGGCCAAGATGGACCCAGAAGTCCTCAGGCCCCCTGCCTTCTCTGTGGTCCTCCCTCGACTGGTTGAGCTGGTGGCTCTGTGTGGAACTCCCTAAGAACGTGTCCTTTGAAACCCAGTCACCTCCATGGCTGTCTCCAATCCTCAGAGCGTCCTAGGTCAAGTGAGCTATGGAGGGATGAAGAACTGTTGCACTCTCCAAGACCTGCCCCAAGCAGTCCCGACACCCAGGCTCTACTTCTCGTGACCAGGCTCCTCTTCAGGCCTCTTCTTCAGCGTGACCTGACAGCCGCCTACCTGCTTCCCCATCCCATTCCAGCTCTCCACCCCAAGGACTGTGCTCCACTCCCCTCCTTTTGATTTTTGTGCTCCATCACAATAATCCACAGAAGAAAGGAAGGCTGCTTGGAAACCAGAGGGGCCGCCCTACCACTCGGCTTCCTCCACACCTCTTACCTGTCCCCCCAGAACATCCACCCCTCAATTTCCTTAGTCCCTTACACACTCAACTTCACTGGCCTATCTGCTCTGCCGTCTTGTTCTTAAACTGTAAATTCTTTTACCACTCTTTTTCCTTCTGTCACCTCTACCTATAGTTATCTCTTTCTTGTTCTGTTTATCTTTCACTTTAGGGTGCTGTCTGTAAGGTCTCCTGGAAGGTCCATCCTCAAGCACAGAGTTTGAACAAGTGGATGGATGGATGGATGGATGGTTGGATGGATGATAGGTGGATGGATAAATGAATGGGTGGGTGGATAGATGGATGGATGGATAGATGGATGGATGGACAGATGGATGGATGGGTGGGTGGATAGGTAAATAGTAGGTGGATGGGTGGGTAGATTGATGGATAAAAGGCAGACTGTTAGATGAGTCCTTCATGTTCCTCCCATTCAGGGGCTCAATTTTTTGTCTTTAAAATGGAAGTTTGCACTCAGTGGCCTTTTCCAGATCGTTTGTGATTTAATGGTTCACTCAACAACTCCTCTTATGGAAGGCCCTATTAAGAAGGGAAGCACTAGGGAGGTCTGACTTGGTCCCTGACTCCCCACCAAGGCACTCTTACTGGGATGGAGAAAAGCTCCCATCTGGAACAGAGCCCACTTGATCACAGTGGGAAGAGCAGAGCAAGCACACAGCACATTTCATCTTGCAAAGCACCATCACATGCACCCAGCTTCGGGCAGGCAGCGGCTAGAGGTCACCAGAGAAACCTGCAAGAAAGGGCTGAAGCGCTCCCTGGGTTTATTCTGCTCCCGGCTCTGATGAGAGCAGAGTGAACACAGGAGGTAAAAATGCACTCACAGACCTTCATTGGAAGCCAACACTGCTCAAAAAACAGGAAGGCAAAAGCTAGGCATGGCAGTGCATACTTGTAATCCTGATGCTGGGGAGGTAGAGACAGATGGACCCGTTGGGCTCTCTGGCTAGCTATAGCCTAACCTATTTTGCAGGTACCAGACCACTGAGAGACCTTGTCTCAAAAAGCAGGGTGAATGGATCTGAGGAATGGCACCAGAGGTTGACTTCTGACCTCCATGTCCATGTACACACACACACACACACACACACACACACCTACCTGCACACATACACACTTGCAAACTCATGTCCCAGTACACACACATACCTGTACATATAAAGGCCTGCATACACACACCACACCTGCACACACACACACACACACACACACACACACACTTGTACACACATACAAATACATGTAAATGTGTTCAAAACCGCCCACTTTCCCCACACACAAACACAGGAAAGCTCAAAACCTGCCCTGTGATCTCCGAACCCCACTGTAGCACCCCCTCCCAACAGATCCCTGGTACCTTACAGCATGAGCTCAGTGACCACCTAGGATGACCGTATATTTCTAGAGTCTGCCACAGAAGCACCTGAGCTCTCTTAGCCACTCTAGAAGTTTCCGTACACCAATGGTCAGACTGTAAACTGCTGAGGGCCAAGCACGCATTTCTATCTCTGCCTTCCTGTGTAAAACATCACAGAGACCCCCTGCACTTGAAGATAAACTGGAGAAAAGCAGAGAAAACTAAGATGTGGAGGATGTATTTTTATTTTTTTATTAAATATTTTTTACATATACATTTCTATTATTACACATATATACAATGAACTACCTATAGTAAGAAGAACCATGTCACAATCAGAAGTTATATAAATGTTACGTTCTTAGTGAGGATGTTTTTTTTAATGCAGTTTTTCCAGCACTGCTAGGTACCCGTGGCTGGCCTCCCACCCGCAGGCTGGGCTCCCTTCCTCTCTACTTCTAGAGATGCATATTCCCATGAACATAAAACGCATTCCTGGTTGAGTATCTATTCATATCATTAACCCCCGCTCCCCGAGACCAGATACTGGCGAGCTGTTCCTAGAGGGCCACAGTAAATATTTTAGACCTTGTGTGCTGGTCTCTCCGACCCCATTTTGCCATGTGGCATGGCGGCATCTATGGCCATCACACAGACAACTTTAGCTACAAAAGCGGGAGGCTTGCATGAAGCTTAGCGGCCACTGTTTGCTGACACCCCGTGTGCACAAATGGACAAGGCAATCTCCTCTGAGCAGTTGCGTTGAAACGTTTCTCTCTGCCACACAGGTCTCTGGTCTCTTCAATCGGTTACATGCCTCACGCCCCACCTCGTGACACCCCTTCTTTCTCTGTGTTCTCCTATTTGTCTCCCTCAAAGTCCTAGCTCTGTGCAAGCGGTGACCAGCTAGTAAAACCATGCCCCGCACAAGACAGTTGTAAGTATGAACAAAAACTAAAGCACGAATTAAGATCTCACTCTTGAGATTAAAACAAAAATATATTTACATAGCATAACTACGTTTACATGGAAACCAAAACTTCCATTACAGTTAGGAATTACATATATTTTTTTCCCTCATAGTCTTAGGTCAGAAATAATTCTAGAAATCAAACTAGAAATACTTTGCTTCACAATTTAGGTCTTCTTTAAAGCTGAGAGGAGAGAGGGACTGGGGGAAGGGAAAAGAGAAGGGCCTGCACTTAGAAAATTATTAAATTTCCATTGGATTTATTTAAACTGCAAATTCCCTAATAGATTTCTAATATTTGGCTCATTTATTATATTAAGTAGATAATGCGTGTGTGTAGTTAAAACAAAAATAACTCAAACACTCCAAAAGGATTACCTGTGAGAAGTCAATTTCTCTCTCCCTCCCTCGAGGCAGGCGCCATGACTATTTTTTTTTTCTGTGAACCTCCAAAGACAGCACTTTGTATGTAAAAAGCATGTGTGTGTACATACAGAAAATAGGAGCACCACGTCTCATACACAGTGTTCCTTGTTTCCTTCCCTCGGCAGCGTGTCGTAAAGCGTATTCCATACGAGAACATATGAAGCTGTCTCCTTCTTAATGGCTGTATGGCACCATAATTTGTTTGCCCAGCCCCCCAGCGAGGGGCATTCATTCTCTGCTGAAGTTTTTCAGAGTATGAGGCTAATGCTTGCTTAGCTGAGCAGTGGCAGCTAAGTGAGGCGAGCCCTGTCAGTGGTACCCGAAGGCTGGTGAGGGCTGGGCAAAGAGCCTCAAGAGAGACCGGAGCCCCACACATGCCTACGGTGGGGGAATGTGGATCACTGAAATAACTGGTGCTAGGATCTTACCTTAGGAAGGTAACCCCACCCCCACCCCCACCCCCACCCCCAGATATCGTCCTCCCTCTCCTCCGGGGAGTAAGCAAGGCAGCTGCCACTCAAACCCTCTGCCTTTTCCCTGTCTGAGGAGTTGATTCCATGCTTGGCTTCAAAGGGCAGGCCTACCTTGTTTCCTCTAGCCCCACTGCAAGAATCCACTCAGGGCCATGGACTCCCCCAAACACCATTTGGGGGACCAGAGACTGGAAGAAAGAACCCTCTAGGTGCGGGTGTGGCTGTCCATTCCCATGGCACCCTAAGCTCACAATACCACTTGCTTGGGGTTCACCAAGCTCCCAGCTCAGATGGGGCGAAGCATGGTAAAAATCAAAACCTCAGAGTGACAGAGAGCCAAGTAGAGGGGATGGGGAGAGAGAAGGAGGGGGGAAGGGGGAGCCTGTTTTACAGTCCCTGGAGGAAACAATAATCAAACCGTTTTTGTGGTATTTTGTGCACTCTTTCAGGTGATGGTAGGGTACTGCGCAGTTTGAGTGGAAAAACAGACTCAGGCATTAAGAAGCCTACGGACTCCTGCTTAATATTTCATGGTGACAAACTGAATTGCTTTGGCAACATACCACCTTTTAAAATAAGAATTCTGCAAAATGGTCTGTCGTATTAGTGATTGGTCTTAAAAATTAAGGGACCTTTAAAAGCCAAGTCTCACGGCCAGCTTCTTAATTCACTTAAAGCACCAAAGAGTAAAAACAGTAAATCCTTAAGCATATAGACCATCCCATGAACCATGAGCACAGGCCGCACACCTGACTGCTTCCAGAAATCAGAGAACAAGGGGCCACCTCCGCAGAGGGCACATGCTATTCATCTGCTGAGGCACCCCGCAAAGAGTCTCAAGGCTCTGGCTTTCCCCCGGCAACTCCAAAACAACGCCTACAATGGATGACTCGGCAAATGGGAAGGAAATCTAATTCCCTCTGCAGAGCAGAGCCCATTCGGTGAGTCTATTAGCAGAATCTCCAATTGCCACCCTGGGGACAGCAGGGCCTGTCAGGTGTGCCTTCCCGTTGGATGGGAATATTATGCAAACTGGTGGTCTTCAGAAAGCGATCATTAAAGTAATGAAGTTGAAGAGTGCGGGCAGCGGACTCCTGGCAAACAGTTCTACCTTGCCAAGCTACTCCAGGGAACAACACATAGCCTGCAATGGTGCAGGGGAGTCCTGTAGCCCAACACAGGCCTTTCTGTAGCTGGATCCTTGTGGCCAAGGTAGCCCGGCCCCTTACAAACCAGTTGGCAATGGTTTTTGAGGCCTGTGCTTGGCTTCAGTGGCTGCATGTGCTTCGGAACCACTCAGGGTTCTTTGACAAGTCAACTCCTTTGACCTGAGAAAGCGCAACATTCTCACAGCAACCGATGAAGACTCGGTTTGATTAACCAAACCCAGGGAAGAGAGCTGAGGGTGTGGTGTGGGAGTAAGAGTGCTGTGGCCTTGATTTTTTGGCCTTCGGACCCCAGCAAAGGGGAAGCACTGGGAGGCTCTGGGATGCTCTGGGATGCCTGCCTCTGTCATGGACGCCAGAGGTCCCACCTTGAAACACTGGAAATGCTCAGAGCCTCCAAGTGCTGAGAACATGGCTGAAGTGCCTTCAAGTAGGGACAGAACCAACTGGAAGAACGCCTTCCTGGGCCCTGTCACTGCTGCTCATGGCTCCACGGGGGACCCTGAGATGGTCACAGAACTTCCTGGGTCAGAAGAACAGTACTGTAGACTGGGGGTCCCAGGGAGTGTCTGCTCTGTTGCCTCTGGACCTTTCCATCCAGGAAGCCGTGGGGCTATTTCCGCGCTCTGCTATAAACTTTGACTAAAATGAAGGCAAGAGCTGTGAACTTTAAGAACAAAAGTCTCACTACTCTCTGACGGTCTGGGATTGGATGAAAACCCCAGGCAGCAATATTCGAAGCTGCTCAGTACGGAGAGCTGGAAGCCATCCTGAGCGTCCCAACGTCCTTCTGGATCCTTCTCCGTGAACTGTGGAGGATCTGCAGATGGCTCAGCGTGCCTCCAGGAGATACATTGCAGGTCCTTGTGGAAAGATGCGGGGCTTGAGCCAGCTAGGTCCTGCAAAAAAAAAAAAATCTAGCAAATTTAAAATTAAGTTCAAAGCCCTATTCTATAGGAAAGTTTTGCTGGAGAGAGAGAGAGGAAGCTCATTCTCGGATGAGATCTGCTCCAGTTTTTATGAGACACCGGAACGAATCCAAGGGTTGCCGATTTAACTAAGCAGCCCACAGGAAAAGGCAAGCTGAGAGCATGAAGCGTACCACCGAGGAGGCTGGCCGCCTGCGGCTGGAAGCTCAGTCTGTTTATTGAGCGGTGATTTGGTTGGTATTGGAAATCGATGCCTTTCTTCCTCTACCTGTGTGGGGGGAACTTTAGGGGTTATCTAGAGAAGTGTGCTTTGGATCTGGTCTTGTGACCTCATCAACAAAAGTGCTCCTGATGGTTTCTCCTGAGCCTCTCTGGTCCCACTCACCGCTGTGTCAGAGCTGGAAACAAAAGCAGGAGGACTGTAGGAGAACTGCCTAGCCCCAAGCTCTTCTGCATGAAGCCAGACACGCATCTCCAGCCGGGGCCACACCCTCCACAACCTCCCCTACACCGAACCTCGCCCTCTGTGTCTTGCCTGAGGTTGCCTATAGGTGCGAGGACCGACCTCCTACAATAATCAGGAGCCAATGTTGTGACCCCTGAAGAGCTATCTCTTTCTCATTCAGGGCCTAGCAATCAGAAACTTCTTAGTAGATATTTCCAGAATAAACAAAACATATGTCTCACAAGAGGAGCCCACGGGGCTTCGGGCATTTCCTAAAACAGGGCCCACGACATTCAGTTATTCAAGAAGCCATTAACGAGGTGCCTTCTGTATGCTCAGACGGCACAAAGAGTGGCAGAGACCATCAGAGAAGTGACAGCACCAGCCCCACTGTTCGGGGAGTCAACAGTGACAGGTAATCCAAAGAAAACTACTGGAAACCAATAAGACAGCATGTGCTCGGGGCCTGTGGGCTGCTCTGACTCACAGCGGGGATGAGAGTGCACAAGGAAGAGCACTGCCACCCTCACCCCTTTGGGTCGTCACAGTCCCTCTTGCGGAGAGAAGTCTAATATAGTGATTCTCAACCACAGGTGCTGCCAATGTCCCACGAGCAGCGGCCACGGATGCCCCCACCCCCGTGTAGAATGATCCAGCCTTACACATTGGCAAGACGGGGTATGAAGCTGTGCTCCAGTGCAGCAGGTAATAAATCGTTCGGGTTTCAAGCCAGCCCGACATGGGGTTAGACACTTAAGAGCTGCTGTCCCCTAGTCCCTCATCAGCAGAACGGAGGCAATGGTAGACTCTCCCAGGCAGGCGCATTTTATCCTGTGAGAACAGAATGAGATGGTGCGTGCTGAAGGCTGGAGGGCAGCTCCTACCTCATGCATTTAAACGGTTTAGTTCTTGCAGTGACTATGAACCTAAAAAAAAAAAAAGGAAAAAAAATTTCTCAAACTGGAACAGAAACTTGTGCGATTCACCCTCATCACTTGGTTTTCTTCACCAAGGAACGTTCCACAACAGGGGTGTAAAGTCTGACTTGGTTTCTCTCAGAACTCATCTTGGTGTCCCCACATGGGCTCATCTTACTCTGGACACATATGGTTCCCCATCCATGGGTGAGATGCAAGAATTCCCAGCTGACCCGGCACTCCAGAGGCCTGGGGTTGCCTCACGGTGGAAGCGTCTCAAGCATCTTGTGAGTGCCTGAGAGAGTCTGTCCCCTGCAAAGGTCTTCCATTGACCCGAATGAAGGAGCCGAATGCTCTTATGGAGTTGCTGGGGCTCCTGCCTCATGAGGCACAGGTCCTGACAGTTACCACCAGGAAGAACAGAGAAGAAGGAGGCTCAGTGGGGGTGATGGGAGAGATGGGAAGCACCCCAGGACCTGAGCTGTGGAGACACTGGCCCAGGAGAGTGGAAAGCTACCACGCTCAAGGCATGTGGGTGCCTGATCAAGGAGCTCGTCTTCAATCCAGAGTCTGCTTTTTGTCCCCTCCCTCACTTCCTCCTTCCCTCTCTTCCTCCCTCTTCATCTCTCCTTTCCTCCCTTCCTTCTTTCCTTCTACCAAGCCTGATCTCGCCAGCAGGCTTAGTCATGGTTTCTGCTGTTCTTGCTCTCTCACCATTTTTTGTTTTGTTTTGTTTTTTAATCTTCCCATGTTTGTTGAAGAATCTTCTTTCATCACCTGCGCCACCCCGCTCCCTGGTGACAGTTTGTCTCCTCCGGCATAGCAGTAGCTTTCAGTGGGGCCACAGTCCCACCACCGTGTTCAAACTGCCAGGCTAGGCCATGGGAGGGCTCAGTGGATAGAGGAGTCTGCCACCAAGTCTGATGACTTGATTTTGGATTCCCAAAAATTACACTGTGGAAAGAGAGAACTGGACCCCTACAAATTATCCTCTGACATTCACATGTGCGGCATAGCACACACTCTTCACCCCAACATATACAAAATAAATACGTAAAAATAATGCTTAAAAATACCTCCCAGCAGGATGGCATGTGACGGGGGTGTGGGAAGGGGGAAAGCGGAACACATGACGACTCCCTCCTCTGAGAAGAAGGGAGGGGGAGGGGGAAGAAAGTGGGAAGGGGAGCTGGGAGGAGAGGGTTGCAAAAGGTATGCAAAGTGAATAAATAAATAAATTAAAAAAAAAAAACCTCTCAGACGACTCCCAGACCCCACACAGCCATTTGCTCAAGAGCCCATGATGTGTTGTCCATGCAACCAAAAGCAAAAGTGAGCCACCCTGGTGCATCCCCACCGCACACAGCCAGGCTGCATGTGGGCACCGGAGATCTAGACACATGAGTACAAAATCATGGCTGTGCCCAGAGTCAGTAAGGACAGGGATGAAGAGCGTGGTCAAAGAGCCTGGGGGAGGCTTTCTGGGGAGAGTAAGGACTGAGTGGAAAGACAAAATGATGAGGCCAAGTTCACAGGGAAGTAGAAAGGAAGCTGAAGCTATCGTGTGGGGGGTTCATGGCCGGCAGAGGGGTGGGAGCCCTGGCAACAGGGAGCATGCTTACGGAGAAGGAAGGTCACGTGGTGGGCCCAAGGTCATTGTGGGCGTATTCGTCTTCATCCTAGAGTAAGGTTTAGCTGGAGAGAGGGAAGAGAATAACTCAAGAATAGTGTCTCAGATTCTCTTCTTGATGGCCTGACCAGTAAAGGGCAGGAGAGCCTAGTTCTTTTCCTTGGGTACCACACTTTAAATAACTCCAGACCCGGTGGGAGAGAAGCTTCAGTGAATAAAGCACTTGCCTCATCAGCACGATGACTAGATGATCCAGAACTCACATAAATGCTGAGCAGGAGTGGTGGCAGCCTGTAAACCTGGCAGTTAGGAGGCCAAGGCAGCAGATGCTGGGGAAAGCGCCTAGCTTGGCTAGCCAGAATTGGTCAGCTATCAGTTCAAGTAAAGTACTCTGTCTTAAATAGGCCAATCAAGAAAGATGACATCAACCTCTGGTTTCCACGTGCACACACACACACACACACACACACACACACACACACACACACTCACACACACACACACACACATACACATGGTGGCATCCCATCGATGGAGAGATGGGAGGTGAAGACAGGCAGGTGCCTGGAGCTCAGTTGCCAGCTACTCCAGCCCCAATTGATCAAGTTTCAGGTCCACAAAAGGTCCTGCCTCAAATAAAAGATGGACGCCTAAGGTTGGCCTCTGATTTCCAAGGGTTCGCCAACACATATGCAAGTGTGCACTCATGCACATGACCACAAGCCACATGCACCACTATGCACACACTCAAAAGACACATATCCACCTGCTATATAAAGAATAGACTAGAGAGGACAGGAGTATGAGGGGACATTGCAGAGCTACAAGGAGATCTGTCAGGGCAGAGCTACTAGGGTGGTAATGGGGAGTAGATGGCTGAGGGTACTTGCTCCCCCAAGAGTGGGTTAGACACACGCTGAGGATGAGGGTGGGAACTTGCTTATGGAGTTCTATATGGTGGACACCCCCAAAGGCTGTGGAAGAAGAAGAGGGAAAAAACCAAAGACAGTGGGAAATCCTGGTTGATTTGGGGGAGAGGAGGTCTGAGGGCTTTTTAGGACATCCAAGCTTACTCCCCTGTCCAGCAATTGCTAGTGGCCACCTGGCAGCTACTTCCTCCACACCAAAACATAGTCATCACTGTGTCTTTCCCCAGCCAGGAACCGAACTCTTCCCCTAGGGACCCAACTCTTCCCCCAGGCCAGCTTTCTTTCCAAGGCAACCATGCAGATCTCTAATCTAGCACCTCAGACAGAAGCAGCAATATAAGACCTGACCACCATCTTCCAAAACAAAGCTCCTGATAGAGCCTTTCCCCCCAAACAACCAGGACCCACCCCAGCCTCTCCCCGACTTGTTCTTTGGTCACTCAGCTGAGCACCTTAGTATCCTGCCTAAAGGACAGAAACCTTGCCTTGGTAGTGTCGGGACCCTCCACAGACCCACACCTGAGGTCTTGCTCTGACTTGTCACCCAGTGCCCTTGTTGAATAACAGTCCCCCTTGCTGAGGGATGGGGCACAGCCACATTTACATGTCACAGTATGCATTCCAAATGGGCAGAGGGAAGTACTTGCTAAAACACCATTCCATCTTGTGCTCCAAGCCGAGGTCGCGTAAATGGATCTGTGCAGAAAGCGCTCTTTAAAATGCATTACGTGCATGAGTTTAAAGAGACGCCTGCTGCTCGGTGAATTTCAAAAAGGAGCAAGCCAGTGATGAACGACCTCAGGTTGTTAGAAGGCTAAGGAACAAGGGGCTGTGTCTGTCTGCCGGTAAATAAAGTGTGGTCATAGATCACCTAGGGGACGCTGCCAGGGGGAGGCTCCTAGGCCATCAGGGCAGGAGAGCACAGATTCCAGATCATCAGAATAGCATGCAATAAGGTTCCTATTTGGGTAAATTATGGAAAGAATCATGCTGCAGGGTGGGAGCTGCCCCATATCCATCAAGAAAGGTAAGACCTTGGGCTGTTGATCCCGTTTCGACACATCTGATCATGAATGTAACTTCAGTTCAGAAAGGAGACATTTGGAAGACCGCCTGAAGACACAGGCAGATAGGTGTGTTGTTTGGTGGAGGGAGGGATTCACATGTTGTTGGCTTGTGTCTCTATGAGCACGCATGAGTGTGGAGACCAAAAGTTGAAACCAGGTGTCTTCCCTTGTTGCTCTTCACCTCAGTCTTTGAGGTGACAGGTTTCTCATTGACCCTAGCGTTCGTCTGTTTTCCTAGGCCGGTTGGACAGCTCACCCTCCAGGGCCTTCCTGCCTTCACCTCCCACAGGCTGAAACTGTGGGTGCACACGGCCACGCCCAGCTTTTTTTTTTACAAGGTTCCAAGTGTTCTTACGATTGCACGCTCAATCTCTGATACATGGAGTCATCTTCCAAGCCAGGTTTTTTTTGTTTTTTTTAAAATTACCTTAGAGGATTCTACTTTTGAAGTCTCCATCCTAGGCAGGCCCTGATGAGATGAGTTTGTGTCATTTTAGGTCAGCCTGGCTTCATGAGTAAATAAATGAGTTGAGGTCATTGATGATCTATTAGTGGCACCCCTCTGGGTCTTCTCACAGAGCACCTGTGAAATTCAAAACAGAGTGAGCTATTAGCAAGCCATTAATGACAGTTCTTGTGTCAAAAGCAACATGATAGGTAGGTACTGTGGGGTGAGCTTTTGAGCAGCAGAAATGCTCCTGGTGTCCCCAGCCTCTGCATTTGTATGTGGGTAGCTTGAAAGCTACACTCCCCATATGAGCAGCTGAATGGAGGTAGGGCGCACACACCCTGTACTTTGGGGATAAAGGGGAGCTGTGTCCCAGGTGAGCTACATCTGTAGCCTGCTCACACTTCTGCCTGAAGGCTTTCCTTTCCATGTTTTACAGACTGTCGTGGGTCTCCCCAGCCTGGGTGGCACTGTTGTCACAGAGAGATCTACAGAGGCAGATGTAGGATGAAGGATGGGCTCCATCCCTTCAAGGTGATCAGGTGTATAATCACCCCGGAGCCAGTGGTTTGGGTAATTATTCATACAGACCATTTCCCCCCCAAGATGGACAGCTTCTCATGAGGGCTCAGGGGAGCTAAGTTGGCGACCTTGGACAAGTTATTTGCTTCTGAGAACTCTACCTCCTCATCCCCCCACCACCACCACCTGTAAAAGAACAGTCCTTGCCAACGGGGTTCCCCAGGGTGTATCTGTGAGCCCCTCCCCCATCCCGGCCGCTTCAGTATTCCAACCCATGCCCCAGTAAGGGAAGTGATGAACGATGCATGTGCGCAGGGCTTGGCCCTGAGATGAAAGGCAAGCTCCTTGCTCAGCTCCCCAGGGCCAGCCTTATTCATTAAGCAGGTTCTCATTGAGAGTTTCCAGGGTGTCAGGAGTATGCCTGCTCCCTAGGTACGCCGTCTCCTGGAGCCTTCTCGGTTTGCTGGCTTGAGATTTCTGAAGGAGTTTATTTGAACTCAACTCTGGGGATGCTTTTGGGAGATGGCAGTGTGAGCTGTCAAAGGAGTCGTTTCAGGGTTCCAGTGCTTGTGTTTCAGTCCCAGCATTGTCTCTGCAAGTGCCATGATTGGAGTGGTGACATTCCTGCCCGAGGAAGAAGCAAGCCACTGAAGCCATACTGATATGCAGGGACCACCCCCCCTCACAATATAAAGGCTTCTCATTACCGTCCCTAGGGCTATTAGACTCTTGTGTGGCGTGTTATGGGTATACATCCTTGTCCAGTCCTGAGGTCACCTTTAGGTGCTATCCACTTTGTGTTTTGAAGGGGTTTCTCAGTGGTACCTGGGCTCACTGACCATGCCAATGCAGACTCCACGTGGACTCCTGTCTCTTCCTCCCCAGCACCAGGATGTCAGAATAAAACCTTTCTCCTTTAAGTTGCCTTTGTCAGAATATTGCATCGCAGCAGCAGAAAAAGAAACGAAGACCTATGGCAAGCGCTTTACAGCCCGGGCTACCCCGCCAGCACTTTTCAGTTGCTATAAAAGAAAACTCACCCTTGAGGCCACATGTGCTTTTCCTCCATGGAAGCCCGTGGCACAAACCACAGCTCCATGTCTTCCCTCCTGCTTGGTGGCTCTGGACAGCACATCTCTCAGGCTGTTCCTGGGAATAAAACATAGAATCCAGGACCTGGCCTCTACAGAGTCCCACTGACGAAAGAGCCTCTGGTATGCAGCCCTCCATGAAGGAAGAGACTGAAAGTGCAGTGCTTTAAATTCGAGGTACTTGTCCCAGCAACCCCCACCTCCAGGTCTCCAGGCCTTGGAGCAGTGATGCCTTGCTCCAAATCTCAGCTTGCTGCTGTGTGGGTGGGATCAAGACCGCTGGAGCCTCTAAATCACCACTCATATGGTGACAGAATAAACGTTAATGTGACATTTTATATGTTTATCCCCCATAGCATGTTTTTTGTTTTGTTTTTGTTTTATTTAACCAAAGGCTGACTTAGACTCACCCATTACCTATCTGAGGGAGACAAACTCCCTGGTCCTGCCTCTGCCTCCCAAGTACTGAGGTTACGGATGTACCACACCACGCCCTGTTTCAGATGCCAGATTTTGATAGAAATATAGCCAGGCTGTACTTAGATTTCATACCTCTGGGAGAAGGCGATCCAGGTCCTAGTCCTCCAGCTTCACCCTTCACACTGTGACGCTCTGAAACACTCGCCATCTAAAATCTCCAGCGATTCAGTGTCCAGTGTCTCCATCTTAGATCCAGCAAGGCCAACAGTATCCACGCCATGGCTGCACAGGCCATGTGCTGGTTACCAATGAGGCACGTAATCCACAGCCCCGGCCAACCCAAGCCCTCAACCATGTGCTTATGGATAAATCAGTTTTGACAGCAGCCTGGAGAGACACAGTCCAAAAGCATGGTGCGCCACCGTGGGGAGGATGTGGGTCCAAAGCTTGGGCTTTCCTTCAGTGGTCTGAGCACAGAGCTCTATGCTCTCTATCCAAAAGTACCAATTCCTAAGCAAACAGACCCTCCTTTGGCCACTGTACAAAAGTGCTGTATCCATGAATGACTGTGGTTCTTCACTGCTGTTGTGTTCGGCAAAGTTTGATAATCTCTCCCCCATCACCACGGTATCTGCTCCCTGAAGGTCTGTTACCACCTTGCATGCCCCTAGATCTTCCTGTACTCTTTGGGGCTCCCTGTTTTTTTTTTCAGGGAGCCCATAGTTGTTTGCACCACAGACCCTGTGGAACTTGCCAAGCCTGGAGATGAGCCAGAGAGAGAGAGGGGCGGGGAGAGAGAGAGAGAGAGAGAGAGAGAGAGAGAGAGAGAGAGAGAGAGAGAGAGAGAGAGAGAGAGAGAGAAAGCTCCATGCTGGCACTGAAGCTTCAAATGAGGCAGTTAGTCTCAGGACAGTGACCCTGCTGGACCTCCCTTCAGGGCAAGAGCGAAAGTTGGAAACAGCATCTACAGAGTGATTCATATGAACCTGAGAAAAGCAGGAGTGAACAATACCAGCCCACAGAATCCTGACAGCCTTTCTCCTGTCTGGTAGAAGGGCAGGATGTTTTGGAATCTGAAGAAGACTCCCCCAAAGACCCAGAGCCACCACTTCATACCTCTACACACCTGGAACCTGTGCCAGGTGCCATCCAGGCAGCCCAGAGAGAAGGCATGACCACCTGAAGTCACTCCCAAGTGCCTGGGTCTCCTGGTCCATGCAAAGTTCACAGCAAATGACAACAAAGGCTTCTTGGAGGTGAATTTCAGCCCCTGACAAACCCAAGCCAAGCACTGTTCCTCTAGCCCAAGACAGCCTTGGTCTGTTGTTGGTTCCCTGTCTCCACATCTTCCCACTGTAGCACCCTCCCTGCAGGGCACAGTGGGCTAAGGACTTGTTAAAATGTTTGGATACAGTTCTGAGCTAAGTACTAAGGAAATCTAAGCCGGGAGTGGTGGCGCACACCTTTAATCCCAGAACTCTGGAGGCAGAGGCAGGAGGATCGCTGTGAGTTCGAGGCTAGCCTGGTCTACAAAGGGAGTCCAGGACAGCCAAAGCTACACAGAGAGACCCTGTCTCAAAACAAAACAAAACAAAGCAAAACAACAACAAAAAAAGAAAATCTACATTTGTTCTCAATGACTAATTTTGATTATCAATTTGACAGGATTTAGAATTACCTAGGAGATAAAAACCTTTGGGTGTGTCTTCAAGGGAATTTACAGAGAGCTTGTAAGTAAGAGAAACCCCATCCTGAATGTGGGTGGTATCACTCCATTGTATAGGGTCCTAGACTGAAGAGAAAGGAGAAAATGAATGAAATGCCACCTCTCTGACTCTGGTGAAGGCACTGTAGACACCCACCTCACACTCCTAACCCACTCCTTCCTTCCATGATGGATTGTATCCCTTCAAACTGTGAGCCTTCCCTTGGTTGCTTTTGTTGGGTACTCCGTCACAATTATAGAAAAATAGCTATGAGGATTGGTTTTAATGCCAACTTGCCACAAACACCTGAGTAGGGAGCCGCAACTGAAGAAGTGTCCTGACTGCCTTGATTGGCCCACCCCAAAAGTGGCCAGCACCTTTTTGTAGCAACCCAGGCTGGAAAGGTCATGGCAGAAGGAAGAGAAAGTATCTTTAACTCCCTCAACCACAAACAGTGACTTTACTCACTGTTGTCCTTGCAGCGGCTGCCCCCTTCACTGGCATCAGAACCAGCATTTCCAAGCGTGAGGCCTTGAGTGAGGACCAGGCGCTGTCTGGGTAATCTCAGGGGTTTGGGTGCTAGATTGGGGTTGCTGAAGCACGCAGCCTCATGAACCAAACAGGGTCTCAGCTTGTTGGCCCCTGAGGTGTGAGACAATTGTGACTACTTCAACAGAAGCTGATTTCATAAGTTAATTTTCTCTCTCTTTCTCCGCCCCACCTCTCACTTCCTCTCTCTCCTCTCTCTTTCCCCCTTCTCTCTCTCTCTATCTACCACTGGGGGGGGGGCAGGGGGAGAGATGTTCATATGTGCATGCACACACACACACACATGCACCCACACAGCACTCATTCTATTGGCTCTAGTCCTATAGAGGACCCTGGTTGACTCAATAATGAATACAGAAAATTGATACCAAGGAGGAGTCTGCTGCTGCGATAGGCCTGTGTGGTCAGCCTTTAGAATTGGCTTGTAGAACTTAGAGCTGCAGGCTAGAGAAGCCCTAACGCGCTGCAGAGCAAGCAGTGCTGGGCTGTCTCGTATAGAAGACAAGAATAGTGAGAAATACACAGACAGTAGAGGCCCAGCTCAGGGGGCTTCGGAGAGGAACAGACGAGGACTGAGGACTTCCTGGGCCCAGATCTGTTTGTGTTAAACTCTGGCAAAGCAACTGGCTGTCTGATTGCCCTGATCTGAGAATTTTGAGTGAGCATGGCCACAAAAGTGATGGGTGGCCGGGCAGTGGTGGTGCACGCCTTTAATCCCAGCACCCGGGAGGCAGAGGCAAGGTGGATCGCTGTGAGTTCGAGGCCGGCCTGGTCTACAAAGTTAGTCCATGACAGCCAAGGCTACACAGAGAAACCCTGTCTCAAAAAAACAGACAAAGAAACAAACAAACAAACAAATAAATAATGTAAAAAAAAAAAAGCAATGGGTAGATTTGTTCAATGGAGAAAACTTCAAGGCCAAAGAGCATTCAGGTTGTGGCACAGTTACTGCTCACTCCTCTTGCCCAAGTTTAAAGTGGAAAGCGAGTGGACTACAAAGGTTGGAAATTGTGCTCTTTGATGAGCAAGAGAGCATGAATTTAAAGCTGCAGACAAGGTGCAACGGAGAAATTTAGAACCGGGAAAGAGACTATCACCAGTAAAGAGGAAACTGGGCTCAATGCTGGAAAACTAGGAAAGACACCGGTACTCAGCTACCACCCTCCAACTTACACAAAGTCACAGGCATCCAAAGAAGAGCTGTGCAAGGTTCCGTGCTCACAAACAACTGGCCGGGTAAGTTTTTCTCAGGATTAGCTGCTGAGGCACACAGAGGCCGCTACAGCTGTGGTGGAAGAGGCCAGCCCACATCTTAGTTGGCAACACAGCCTGGTAGCAGAAGCCCAGGTCATGAGGTCTCAGAGAGAAACAAAGTCTCAAGTGGGCCCTCCAACTTGGTGCCGGTGTCACAGACGTGCCAAAATGGAAGTCACGAGGTCGTGGAGGATTACACCAAGGTTCCAGAGAGCTTGCTTAGACCCTGAAAAGATACTGCTTGAAGCGATCAAAGTGAGGCTAAACTACAGTGGAGAAGCCAGAGTGTTGGGGATGCTAAGGTTATGAGACAAGGAAACCTTCAAGCATGGAGTAGCATGGAGTGGGACTGGCCCAGGGGAGAAGCTGTGAGTGCTGTGCCAATCCCAACTGGAGGGAGACGGGTAGAGAAGCTGTTGGAGCCTAAAGGATGTCACTAAGAATCCTAAATGCAGTATGAGGCTGCAGGGGTTGTGGTGTGCCCAGTCTTTTCTGGCCGTGCTCCCCTCCTTTCCCTTGCTGTGTGTGTTAGAATATAGAAAGTGGGAACCAGGAACGGCTAGCTGCCCACTAATGCCCCACACCCACCTCATCTAATCTCCATTTCCCCATGGCTTCTCTGGCAATCAGAGAAGAGACTGTGCCAGAAAAGACATAAAAGTAAGCTCAGAAGAAATAAATGTATCTTCCTGTTGTATCTTTGACTTACAGGGGCTCACTGTGACTGGCTGCCCCAAACCCCTCCCACCACACCTTTCTACTGCGGTAGACTACACCCTCAGACATGAGCCATAGGAACCACCACCACCACCACCACCACCCCCTTTTTTTTTTTAAGTTTCTTTTGTCTGACCGTGGGAAAGATGTGTCTCTTTTGAACTGATCTGGTAAAACCTGGGCAAATGGGCTGGGGGAAGTCTTTGTGGGTTATCCTAGCCTCCTCGGGGTCAAAGGTGGGTAGTTGCCCCTACCCACACCTCCTGAATTTAGTCTCCACTTCTCTATGACATTTATTGCAATCAGAGAAGAGACTATTCCCTAAAACAGATTAAGAGTAAGCTTAGAATGCAGGTGTCGTCATATTCCTTGCCCAACTATCTCTGGTGTGAAACACCAGTGAGCATGCTTAGCAGGAGACAGAAGTGAGCCCGTGGTACCTACTCTTGGTTGAAACATCTGGAACTAAAACCAAAAATATGGAAAGCATGCCTGTGATGGATTTTTTGCTTAATTCAAAGTAGGGGAATCCATCTCTCTCTCTCTTTTTTTTTTTTGTTTTTTGTTTTTGTTTTGGGGGTGGGGATGGGGTTGTTGTTGTTGTTTGGTTTTGGTTTTGGTTTTTTGGTTTTTGATTTTTTTTGAGACACGGTTTCTCTGTGTAATGGCTCTGGCTGTCCTGGAGCTCTTTGTAGACCCAGTTGCCCCCGAGCTCACAGAGATCCACTTCCCTCTCCTCCTGAGTCCTGGAATTAAAGGTGTGTGCCACCACACCCAACCAGAAGATGCACTTCTAATTTGGATCTTTGGGGGGGGAGGGGTAAAAAGACATATCTTTAATCCAGATCTTGAGATAGGAAGACATATCTTTAATCCAAATCTCACCTGGGCCACATCTTCTCTGGAGGCCTTTATCAAGGAAACCGTTTGTCTGCTTGGCCTCTACTCACTAACCAGTTCGCTGCGTCACTAACATTAAAGCCTTCTTTTTGAGGGATCCTTATGTTTACGGAAGACGAGCTGAGACATCCAGCCTTGTGGACTGGGAAACTACTGAATTCTTGGACTTTCTGCTCACAGGCAGCCACTGTTGGATTAGCTGCACCACAGAGGGAGGTAGGCAGGAGAGATAGAGACAGATAGAGAGAGACAGAGACACAGAGAGACAGAGAGATAGAGAGATAGAGAGATAGAGAGACAGAGACATAGAGACAGAAACAGACAGAAAGACAGAGACAGACAGAGAGACAGAGAGACAGAGACATAGAGACAGAAACAGACAGAAAGACAGAGACAGACAGAGAGACAGAGAGACAGAGACATAGAGACAGAAACAGACAGACAGAGACATACAGAAAGACAGAGAGAGACAGAGACAGAGAGACAGAAAGTTGTTCTCTATGCCTGTTACTCTAGAGAGTCCTGACTAAGCCGGGCGTGGTGGTGCACGCCTTTAATCCCAGCACTCGGGAGGCAGAGGCAGGCGGATCGCTGTGAGTTCGAGGCCAGCCTGGTCTACAAAGTGAGTCCAGGATGACCAAGGCTACACAGAGAAACCCTGTCTCAAAAAAAAAAAAAAAAAAAAAAAAAAAGAGAGTCCTGACTAATACAGAGCTAGTAGATTCCATGTCCACTGAAGGGACATGAGCAAGGGCAGAACCATGAGAAGGGGACATGGGGAACCTGGCCCTTCGTACCACTCTGGTTAGAAGGTAGACTGAAAGTTGTCTAGTTACTCTGGACTTTTAGATCGGTGACAGATAACATGTCTTTGATGTCTTGCATTTGCAGGGGTCTGTTCTGATAGCCTTGTATTGAGAGAAAATGTGGAAAGACCCTAAACTTGCCTGTGTCACAGAATCTCTTAATGTTCATACATAGACTTCACCCAGGACTTATTAGACTTTCTCTAAGGCCTTGATAGCAAGTATTTTAGATACAGCTTTGTAGATGAGATGGGGGTGGATGATGAATTCTTATATATCAAGGAAACATTCTTTTAATTTTTTTCTTTGTAGCCATTGAAAAATGTAAAGAGTATTCTTTGCCAAAAGATGAGATTTGCCCTACAGGCAACAGTGCTCAGGCCCTGGGACCTAACATCCTTACCACTGGATTCTCCCATCATTCCTGGCACTGCTCACAACCTGCTACATCCCAGGACCCACTGTGAGACACATTTTCATGAATGTTATCTCTCATCGTGAGGATAGAGGAAGACGGAGGGCTGCTGTCTCCTATCAGGGAAGGCACAGAACAGGGACCTGCCTCTCCTATCAGGGAGGGCACAGGGCTGGGACCTGCCTCTCCTATCAGGGAGGGCACAGGGCTGGGACCTGCCTCTCCTATCAGGGAAGGCACAGGGCTGGGACCTGCCTCTAGTTAACATACAAGTCAACCCCCAACCACCAGGTCTTGCTCTGCACCTCAAGCTGGGCTATCTGGTGTCTTAGGCAGTGTTCTCTTGCTGTGAAGAGACACCGTGACCAAGAAAATAATTCTCTGGTGCTGCCTCACAGTTTCAGAGGCTCAGTCCATTATTGTCACGGAGGCACAGGCTGACATTGTGTATGGAAGGAGCTGGATTGTTAGGGAGCAGGAAAGGAAAGGCCTTGGGCCTGGATCGCACCTCCGAACCCATCCTCAGTGATGCAGTTTCTTCAACAAGGCCACACCTCCTAATAGTGCCACTTGCTCAGAGCCTATGGGGCCCTTGTCATCCAAACCACCACAGATGAAACCCCCTCTATAACAGGAGGGTGTGGCCTGGGCTTCATTCCCATGGGCGCAAAGTACTTACAACTGATGAAACTGATGTCAGGTCCCGTTGAAACCATCAGGCAAGTGGAGTCTGGGTTTCCTGGGGGTTGGGGGGGGGGGTAGGTTAGGTATAAAATAGGCCCATCATCTTTGGCTTTCGTGAATTCACCCCTGAGCCATTTACTGATCTGCTTCTGGTTGGCTGGCTGGGTGGACTACAGCGGTCTTCCTGGTGGAAGCAACGCTGGATGTGTAGCCTGCTCCCAGTGGGTCTAAATGATGTGTGGGACTTCCACTATGCTGATAAAGCACTCTAAGACACCTCTCCCTCCAGGCTGGCCAGCCCCTGCCCTGATAGTCCTGGTCCTAAGACAACCCCACTCCAGGCTGGGCACCCGCACCTCCCCCACCCTCATAGTCCTGGTCTTAGACACCCATGAGGAGGCGTCAAGAAGAGACACATAACCAGCTTTTCACAGGGCTGATGGACCCAGAATCAAGGCTAGCACTGGAGTAGGGTGTTGTTCAAACCACTCTGGCCTAGTTTGCTTTCTGTTGCTCTGATAAAACATGGGCTGAAACCAACCTGGGAGTGGAGAGGGTGTGTTTGGTATCGTAGAGGACCGCTAAGGCAGAACCTGGAGATTGTAACTGAAGCGGAGGCCGCGGAGGACGACGTTCACTGGTTTGCCCCAGGATCCTTTCTTTCCCCCCCCCCCTTTTATCTTCTTCAGATACCTTTCTTATCTAAGCCAGACTCAGCCTGCCTAGGCATGGTTCCAAACGCAGTGAGCTGAACCCTCCTACAGCAATTAGAAGTCAAAAAAATGTCTCCACCAATAGGTCCACAGGACCCTCTGATAAAGGCAGTTCATCAAATGAGGTTACTCTTCCTAGGCATGGCAAATTGACAACCAAGAGTAGCCATGTGTGTCTTAGAGTGATGCTGGACCAGAGAGGGCACACATAGTCTGAGTCTTGACACTTGGTCACTGCTCTTGGGGAATCCAAATAATCCTCTTTTATAAGATTTGAACTGAGAGGGCAGTTTCTTTTTTTCTTTTCTTTTTTTTTTTAAATGATTTATTTATTTATTTTTATGTACATTGGTGTTCCTCCTACGTGTGTGTGTGTGTGTGTGTGAGAGAGAGAGAGAGAGAGAGAGAGGTGGGGGGGGAGGATGTAAGATCTCCTGGAACTGAAGTTACAGACAGTTGTGAGCTGCCATGTGGGTGCTGGGAATTGAACCTGGAACCTTTGGAAGAGCAACCATGGTTCTCAAGCACTGAGCCATCTCTCCGGCCTCAGGTAGTTTCTTTTTGATGTTTTAAAATAAAAAGGTAATATTGTTTTCTATTCATTATTTTTTATTTTCTGTATCAGTCTCTACAATCCCAAATCTAGAAAGCTGTTCCTTTAACAGCATCAGAGTAATGTTTTAGTATATAACTTAAATGGTGAAGAATGCCCCAGATGTACTCCAAAATAGTTCATGGTGACCCTTCATCCCTATTAACTGCAAGCAACTTTATGAGGTCTGTAAAAGAAAGCGTGACAGGGTGTTTAATGCTGATCCCCACAAAGATTGTGAGAATGCTCTTAGGACTGGCCAAAGGGTCACAAGCGTGCTGTTTTGTGATAAAGCTAAATCCACAAGTTGCTGCAAGGTTTTGCTAAAGCCTGTCTTCTACGGGGTACCAGTCACTTCTCAGAAATCTAGCCTTAGGTTGAGAGAATAGGCAAACCAAGGAAGAAAAGCTACAGACGACAGACAGACAGAACATTCAGAGGTAGAAAAAAGAAAGGAGACAGGCCTAGAATCCACTAGGTAGCCCCTGGCAGAAAAGAGTGTGGGGCAGACCGAAACCTCATTAAAAGGGTCTTGAAAAATCAACCCATCAGGATCAGATTCTTCTCAAGAGGCTTTTGAATGTTAGGATTACTTTTTAAGGAAATAAGCAGTTTTATAGATTCCTTTTCCCCCAGTCAGATGCAGGTCTTTGAAATTAACCGTTTCCCCAGTTTGCCCTCTGATTCGGATCAAACTCCACCTGGTCCTTCTGAAGTGCTGTTGTGCAGGGTGTGACTCCTTGGCCACTCAGAATGTAACTTTGAAATGTGGTGGAGCAAAAAAACAAAACAAAACAAAACAAAACAAAACAACAACAACAACAAAAAGAAACCAAAAGCATTTTCAGAGAACTGGAAAGAATGTATCTGATTTCAAAATATGTGCTTAAAGAGAGGAAAGGTGGCCCAAACTGATCCTAGCACCAACTGCAGGGCCATCCTGCCCAGGCAGATTGGAAACGCATTCTTGCAGCAGGACAAGTTTATTCATATTTTTTTTAAAGGAAGAAATATGAAGATCTAGGCAGAGGGAGAAAAAAAAAAAAGCACCGTGGAATTAATATAGCTTGGGTTAATCAAAGCGCCTGCTTTTAAGCTGTATGCCCCCACAGAGGAGAGAATTAATGAGCACTTTATGCAATGAATATATTTTTTTTCTTTCATTATCTAGGTATTTCAGAGGAACGTGCTTCTTCTGACTTGAATTCTCCAGGTACCTCTCTTTCACTTTGCATGTATAATTACAGCCTCGAGTTGTTTGGAGAGTGAGTCTCAGGGTGGGGGAAAGCTTCGGGGCCCACACTCATGCAAATCAACTGTTCCGGCTAGCCTCTGCAATCCTCGGCTGACTTCAGAGTGAAGATTCCATTTTGGAATTATCCTCAGGCCAGTTTCGCTAGGGCTGGTTAGGGGAAGGGGTAAGTTACTAAGAAGAGCACAGGTGCCCAGCCCTGCTCCAGGAGACTTAACTCTAGCAGGTCTGGAGCGAGGCCTGGGAAGCTGTCTTTTTCAAAGTCCATCTAGCAGATAAGCGACCATGGTTAACCCGTGAACTGCGTTATGGGGGTGATTCGTAGACCCAAGGCTGATTCTGATGTCTGGAAGGAAGAGAACCACAGAATCCTGGATTTTTCTCTCATGGATCTTGGGCTCAGTTGCAATGTAGACCCCCTAAGCATGTGTGTGGGCTCCGGGTTACTGCTTGTCCTGGTTCGGTAGACCTTTGTTATACTGGCTGTGTCATTGTGAGTCCTTATATTGCACAGTTGTTCCAGCTTCCAGGAAATGAAGAGAGAGCCAGGGACTAGGTGGATGGAATTCTCCAGACTCCAGGTTCATGGCTTTCTCCCTCTCTGCAGCTTCACCACAGTGAAAAAGCAGGTAGGTGGCCAAAACCAAAAACTGAACGCATCCAAGAAGGCTGGTGCCACTGAAGGCTCTGGGCACGGATGTCGAGTTGGTGGACTGTCCCTGCCCAGCAGCAGGCTTTGGGAGAAGAGCCTGGCACAGGCTCCTCCACAGCAGTGTCTTCAGCCATTGTCTGCTCCTTCTAGGCTGGAGCAAGTCGTACCTGACTGGAGAAAAGAGGTGCTTAGGGCCTGCCTCGTTTCCTGTGTCAGAAGGGGCTCCAGCATACACGACTAGCTGCGCACCATTCCCAACACCTCGGTCAAGGTTAAAGAAGGAAACAGGCTGAGATGCTCCCTGACTGATCCCTGCCCCCACCCCCTCCACCCCCTCCACCCCCCATTTCTTCTGAGTCCAGAAACTTCAAACTCGGCCACATAGAAGCAGCCCTCCTTCTGGCTCCCCTCCCTCCGCCTCATTTCCATTAGCATAAGCAGTGCCACTTCCCAGGCCTGGGTTTGGGTAATTATGCTCTCATCAGTTCCATTCACATGTCCCTGCAACCGTCATTAGACACTGGTGTATAAAATGGTCATCTTTCTGCACACACAGCCAACGGGGCCGCACGGGGCCTCACAGCCCTCCACCCACGCCTGCTCCCTCCACAGGGGGGGATGGCTGGCAACAGTCCCTTCCTCCCACTGAGTGCTGAAGGCAAAGGCTTGGAGGGGAAGCATGGCTTTGCACCTTCCTTGGACCTCCTCCCTTCAGTGCTCGCCATCAGCAGGCCAGCGATCTGAGTCGACAATTGTCTTTTTCCTGTGCCTGGAACAGGCGCGGGGAGAACAGTTGGGTAAGCGCAGCCATCTTCAGGCCTGGCGTCTTCCCTGAGTCACCACCCAGCATGCCCTTTGTCCACTCACTCAATACCACTTGTCGAGTGTCTACTTGGAGGCAGGCCTTGGTGTAGTTGGTAAGTAGTTCAGCAGGAACTCAGAGAAAGCCCCCATCCTGGTAGACCCCACCAGGTAAAAACACAGGATGTGGGAACTATGTGGCTGTCTTTAACTATCAAGAACCAAAATTTCTCTTGGTTTAACTTAATGCATTGTAGGTTATGGCAGACAATAAACCAAACAGCTACTTATAAACATACTATAAACCTTGTTTGTTTGTTTGTTTGTTTTAAGAGACAGAGAGTAGACAGGAAGTTTGTGCTAGATTGAGGATGTGGTGTATCCCACCAGACCTGGAGGGACTGGCTGGAGACAGGCCGTCAAGCTGGCTGAGAGGTAGGAGATGAAGTGGAGAAGATGGAATTGGTACCCATCTGCACCTAGGAAGTCTAGGATGTCCCTGAAAGTAGAGACAAAACCACTTCCTACATCCAGGCTTGGGCTAGAGCTAAACTCCTGGACCTTAAAGGCAGAGAGTCACTTCCTTGGGCTTCATCCTAGCGTCTTTTGTAGGCCTACCCTCTTCCCTGGGAGTTGAGGTGCTAAGATGCCCTACAGTTTGTATGTGCCTTGGCCTTTCTCTAAGGGACACGTATTCAGAACTAGCATTCACACAGTGTGCTCCGAACTCCCCGTGGCTCCCAGCTTACTGCGTCTGTACTCATAGGCAACTGTAGCTGTCTTAATCTTCCCATCAAGCCTTGAAGGTGATCCGAACTCTGGAATGAAGTCTGCCTCAGAGACCTGTCCCTAGTGGCCTCTGTCTTTGTGACCATGGCTCTAAGAAGGAGAGCCTTCCAAGAATGGTGGGGACAATGCCAGGACATCCTCTAAACCCCAGTTAGGTGATGGCATCCTTCACACGGAGCGAAGGCTTGGGACCCCTGCATTAGGCACGAGCAGGTGTAGGAGACTCCTTGGACCCAAGTTGCGTCTATCAGCATGATTGTCGAGATTCTCTTTAAATCTCAAAAGGATGTCGCATTCCTGTCCTAGAATGGTCATGGACCAAGCAAAAACTGTGCCACCCTCCCAAGAGTTGGCTTTCCCAGATCATGGTCCCATAGCTGAGATGCTTCTGTGAGAGAAGGATCAGACGGGCTTTCCAGTAGAGGGAAATGAACAAACAGACAAATGCCTACGAAAAAAATGTCTCACAAGGGGACCCGTCCCATAGCAGCTTAAGAGTATGCGTTAGGTTAAAGGTGGGACTCCTGGGTGACACTGACTCTGCCAATGCTCACTGGTGCTCTCTTTGCCCCAAATAGGAGAAGCCTCCAATGCAGGGTGTTTTAGGGGTCGCTTGCATTGAGGTACATCACCCTCTCATGTATTAGGCTTTGTCCCTAGCCCATCTCTGATGGTCCCTCTGACAGCCCTGAGAAAGGATTTCAGGCGAGTGTAGATCTAGTCAAAACCCAGAGCTCATCAAGGTCTCCCTGCTCAGTTTTGGATGCACAGCACTTAAGGCGTAATTGGCATGACAGAATGGACAATGCATTCTAGAACGGAACACAAAATACACTTTAAAATGGAATAGCAAGTGAAGGTCATCCCCGCTGTTCAGAGGTGGACAGAGCATCTCGTACTTTGGGAAGGCTGTTTCCCCACATCTGATTTGCTGCTCGGGCGAGTCACTGAAAGTTACTGAAAACGCACATTATTTCTCTCTCTTCTGTTGATCATATTGATTCAGAGAGTCCCGGAAAGGACAGGGACATTGAAAGTGATGTACCTTTACTAGGAAAAATGGGAGTGTTGAGAACCGGACCGTACACCCTGACTCTCAGCCGCTGCAGAGCTAGTTAGTGTTTCCTCCATCTCTTCATTTCAACACACGATTTGAAAAGGAAATTTGACACTACCATTGCGAATGGGAAAAATCTGAGTCGCTTGCCACAAATAGGGAATTATCTATAGTGGTAGTCCTTAATGTGGTTATTAGCATAACAGCCCTGCAGTCACCTAAACCTTTCTCCGTTTCTCATTGGGATGCTGGGGTTGAGGGAACCGGAGATTTGGGATCTGTTTTCATCTGTAACTAGAGGATATTGACGCCTCATTCTTTGGAAGACCACCCCTGTGCTCCCCTACCCCCACCCCCCCACCCCCCCTCCGCCGCCAAAGCATCACACAGCATTAGCAAAGCAAAGGATCCTTCCAAAAAGAATACCAAAAATGGAGGATTCTGGGAGCTGAGGGCAGGCCCAGGTTTCCTAGGAGACAAATGATCCATCAACGCCTGTGCTGGGACATAGTTTTCATAACAAGTTAGTGCTGAGTGGTTTCGCTTATCTTGTTTTGTTACTTTTAAGAAATTAAAGTTTATATATTGATTTTGTTTTGAGGATCTTATTTCTGGCTCAAAACCCAGTTAAGCGCTTGTCAGGAAACATGAGGACCTGGCCTCAGACCCCCACCCGGCACCTACGCTAGAGGAGAAGGGTGCAGTCTAGAATCCCTGCACCTGGGAGGAGGAAGCAAGTGGATCCCTGGAGCTAGCTGGCCAGCCAGCCAGTCAGTCCAGTCCGTCAGACTGAATGAGCAACTCTCAAAAATCAAGGTGGAAGGCGGTCGAGGAAAACACAGACATGATTGCTAGCCTCCACATGCATGCATACATGTGTGCACCTGCACCTGCATGCATGTGTGCACAACACCCTTACACACAGAAACCAATATCTGCAAAGGGAAGACAGGGAGGCGTCCTTGCCACCTCTTCCCCTGTCCCTCTGCTTGGACACACGCAAGGCCCAAGCAGCCACAGAATTTGTGTGCTTTCCTTCTCTTTTACCACACGTCAGGAGCTACAAACATGGTTCTGTTTCTTGCTTCCATAATGCAGTAACAGGGCCTTCTGTCACTCACTGCCTGGTGATTTTTGAGGTTCTTTTTTTTTTTTTTTTTTTCCCTCCTCCTGGCCTGCGTCGTGACTCTCCATTGTGTGGAGGAAGGGCCCTTGGTGATGGCTTCCTTGTTTCAAGGCTACTGCTCTTACCAGCAGCTCTGTGCTGAATAAAGCTGGATATTCATCACCTGAGCTTCTGTGGTCAGCAGCAGGGCGAGTCCCTCGCGCTGTGATTAGCATATGCTTTAGAAGGTCGGTTAGTGCCTGTTTATAAAGCTCCCATCCCTGATGGGCTGGGGGAGCTGCGGCAAGGAAGTTGAGACGGGCTCAGAAATTTTGCTTTTTATTTTCTCCACGTCAAAAAAGATACTTCTTCTGGCCTCAGTCTGTAGAGGGGGGAGAGCGAGGAGGATAATTCAATTTGAGCTGCACACCCCCTGACTGGGTTCTGTATGAATTATGGATTTTTAAAAAGACAAGAAGGGAGGTGAGATATTGAATTTCCCAAACTGGTTTTTCTCTTACTCAATTTAAGGTTCATCTTCTTGTTCTGATTTAGGCTCTGGTGTGAAAAGTGGCTGCACAGCATCTCTCCTGGTCTTCTCCCAATTAGTTGGTGGGTGTATGCAATCCCAGGAAGCAAGGGGTTTCTTTTTCTGTGTTCAGGGGCTCTTTTCTGTGGTTCCTGTTGGCCCTGTCATTGTTTGCAGGAAAAATCAGAGCCCCAGGCCTTGATGGGGCTCAATAGGAAAACGCCAGGGTTCCCAGACCACCAAGGGACTCACATTTGGGTGCAGGGATGTTTGAGTGGGGGCTGGCACAAACGGAAGATTTGTGAAGACAGAAAAACACAGGCAGTGACTCAGGAATGCAGTCATCAGGGTCGTGACGTGGGGGCCTGTCATCTTTATGAAGTCTTTTTTTCTAAAACACCAGGCAGGCTGGAGCCGAGGGGTCTGTACCAGCTGTGACCTCATGTGCCCTCACAGGACATTTGCCCTTATCTGGAGACATTTTAGGTTTCTCACGACTTGCTGGGGTGGGGGTTGGGGAGTTGCTATTAGCATCTAATGGGAAGAGGCCAAGGACACTGCTAGGCATCTTTCAAAGTAGGGTCTCTCCAATTAAGGATGATCTCACCCAAAAGGGTCAATGGCTCACTGGTATAGAAATCCAACCCTAGCTCAACTTTGAGATAAAAATCAAAATTCTGCAGGAACTGATAGCTGCCTTGGTGCAGTGGGAATATCTACTCCACACATCTCGAGGGCAGGAGGAATGTTGAGTATTGTCCTGTGTCTGTCGCTAGCCAGATAGCTGGCACAGATGAGCCCTTCCTGTGCCTTCTTGACTTCTATGCTACAAAACATGCATGCAGAATCTCAGAGAGGAAATGAGAGAGAGAGAGAGAGAGAGAGAGAGAGAGAGAGAGAGAGAGACAGACAGACAGACAGACAGACAGACAGACAGACAGACACAGACACAGAGACGGAAAGGCTGAGAGAGAGACAGAGAGACAGAGATAGAGAGAGACAGAGACAGAGACAGAGAGAATAGTATTCTCAGGATTCCTAACAATTCTTCTCTGCTCATGGAGCTTTCCCAGGACAACGCTACTTTATATTCCTATAATACATACTGAGAAGGATGCTACAGTTGCCTTCCAGATGTGCACATTTCCCAGACAGCTGTTCTTGACAGCTAGTTAGTGAGGGGGCTGGGTCAGAACCGATAAGTCCCGAAGTCCCCTTTTTATTTTTACAAAACAAATCCAGCTTTTTTTTTTCTGATTATAAAAATGATACATGCTCATTCTCTCTTAAAAAATTCAAACTGTACAGGAAAACATGAGAAAGAGACATAAAGAAAAATCACCCCGGTCCTTACAGCAGGAGATAAACAAATGTAGACATCTTGCTGCTTATCTTTCTAGCTCTTTCTGAGGCATGGGCTTGTGTTTATTTTCTTGTCAGTGGGGGCGAGGGGGTGGGGTAGGGCGGGTGGTGACTTCATTCTCAGCCTCAGTAATGGTCCCGGCTGG
Source organism: Acomys minous (assembly GCF_964271855.1). NCBI lineage: Eukaryota > Metazoa > Chordata > Mammalia > Rodentia > Muridae > Acomys > Acomys minous. The sequence goes on along the minus strand of NC_140485.1, from coordinate 60,929,260 downwards.
GTAGTTCTCTGGGGTGTCTGTCCTATGCTTTATGCTGACCAGTCTCTCTCACCTCTGCTTCAGGGAACCAGTAATGTACCCAGCCCCAACTGTGACAACCAAACACTGTCTCTAGATGTCACTTCATGTTCTCTGGGGAGAACAACAACATTACCCCAGAGCCAGAAAAGGGTCTAAAGTCCAAGTTTTAGGGTTTTGTTGTTTTGATTTGCTTTGGTTTTTGGTTTTTGTTGTTGTTTTGTTTTCCCTTTTCAATTCTTTTAGACAGATCTCACTACGAAGACTAGGCTGGCCTTAAACTCAGAATTCTGCCTACCTCTGCTTCCCAAGGGCTGGGATTAAGGGTGTGTGTGTGTGACCATGCCCCCAGCTACACTTTGCAATTCAATATGGAAGATTAGGAGGCCAAGATTAGGAGCTTTATTTAAATTGTCTTCCTTGAGCCTCAGTTTCCAGTCCTACAAAGCAGGCTGAGTCTCCTCCCAGGATATGCGTGAGGTTGCGGGACCCTTTGGACCTAAGAGAATTTTGCATCTGGTAGATCCCTTGGGTACCTGGTCTTCTGTTTCCCGGGAGGAGAGGGGAGGGGCCTGTTCTGGGAAGGGAGTCTTCAGCTGCTCATCCCAGGCAGGTCAGTGACAGTTTCTGTTTGTTTGAGGTTTGGTTTTAGGTGAAATCTTTTGGAAAGCAGAAGTAAAGAAAATCTGCATCAGGGGGTCGATGTCGAGGGTTTTTTTTTTTTGTCTTGTGTTTTGTGTTTTGTTTTTTGTTTTTTGTTCCCATGTTAACTTTGTTATCTTTTAAGCTTCACATATTTTGAAACAGGGGTGGAAAAAAAATACGAATTTGTGAGAAGCTGCTAGAGATCTGGGCAGAGCCCCGGGGGCTGGGAGAGGTGAGTCACAGGCTGCTTGTATTAGATTTTCACCAAGTAACCCATGGTTTCAGCTTCTGCTGAGAAAAGAGGGGGCCCTGGAAGCCTATCTTTCTGGCCTCTTTCCCAGCTGGCCTCTGTTTCCACCCTGCCCCCCCCCCCCCATTGCGCCCTTGAGTGGATCCAGGAGGCCCTGACTTAACACCCGGTCTGGTGTCAGGTTGCCATGGAAAGAAGCCATGTCTTCCCTGGTCCCTAAGGGCTAACCTGAAGAGTGACCTAGGTTGGCTACTGCTCTCACTGACCTCTGTCTCCTAGTCCATAGCATAATGATGCCCTAACCCTCCTAAGCATCCTCCTTGAACCATGTCCCCCAGGGACCCAGAAGACCTAAAGGCCTGTCTCCTGTCCCTGCCACTCACTTGTCCTCTGCCTTTGAGCACCTGAGGCTCTTCGGTGACTTGCCCATGACCAGGTCTCCTTTGCTGACACTTCTGTGACTCTCTGGCCAACACTGATCTCTCCATTAGTCTGGGAGCACCCTATTGGCTGGGTCCCTAAATTTGTTCTCAGTTGTAGTGAGACCATCTCACATGACTCCCTGGAATCAGTAGATGTTGGGAGTATGTGTTTTCACTCCTAAACGTGTGTTTTGTTTTGTTTTAATTTTCAGCATCACAGTCTTTCATATCCATCTGGAGCGCATACAGCTCCCCAACCTGACCCTATCCCTGCTTTAGGGACTCAGATGAACATCTCCCATTAATGGGTTTGGGAGATTCATTCATTGAACCACCTGCCTGATGGCCCAGTGGCTCCTTTACTGCCTGCCAGCCAGTGTGGGAGAGAAGCCATGAGTCAGCAGACCCCGCTCCATGGCGTGACCATGGCGCCCGCTCCAGCCCTTTCCCAGGGAACGTCCTTAGCCATAATGGAGAAATCATGTGAGATGTAATTTATAGTGAAAACCGACCAAGCATTTGTTCTAGTGAGCCACCCATGCAGAAAGGGCATTGGACTATTGTGGGTGGGGCCCACAGCTGAGGGTGGCATACTGTTCTCCAGGTCAGGATGCCACAAGCTGGGCACCAGGAAGAGTGCTGGGACTGATCTTCTTGGTGGCCGTAGGACATCCTTCCATTCATGTTACCTTGGAGGGGTCTCTATCTTGGACCACGCATCACAACTGGAACACAGCACCTGCTCTCCCCCTGGGCATCTCAGCCCTAAGCCGTAGTGGCTCAGCAGCCAAGGCTGTGGGACTCGCTCTCCTCTTACCCCATCACCTCCTCCGTGGTTGAAGTATTGACGCCTCTCCAGGACAATCCCACAATTAGCTGTCTACAAAGAGGTTTGGGTTTTTCTTTTTTTGTTTTGTGTGTATGTGTGTGTGTATGTGTGTGTGTGTGTTTCCAGATTGCATCCCAAGTCATACCTCTTGATCGGCAAACATGCCATGGCTCACCCCGTCCCTGCCTGGTGAAAATCCAACCTTGGGGTACCTTGGGGTAGCTCCGTGGGGCCGAGGCCTTCTTCTCATGTTCTCCCTCTTGCCCTTCACTCACACGGCTCTTCCTCTAGAAGCCAATCTGCCAGGACTCTCAAGATATAAATGCTACAGAAGACCTATGTCTACCTTGTCTTTGATGTACCTCAGGGGCCCAGAGCAGGGATGGCAAAGGGTGACATATGTCCTGTGGGCTGTTTGTCCTAGCAGAGTAGGGTGACTCAGCATGTAGGAATAAGGATGGCACTGTGGCCCTGGCTTCTTTCTCCTTCCTCCATCTTTCCTAAGACTGTCTTAGAGGAGGTTGTTCTATGGAAGCTGAGGAGGAGGAGGAGGAGGAGGAGGAGGAAGAGGAGGAGGAGGAGGAGGAGGAGGAGGAGGAACTTAGCTCACTCCCACCCTCTCCCTACCTGGAACCCTTGGTCCTTGGTGACAGGCTAAGGGCTCCTCCCCGTTGGCTGACCTGTGTGCACAGATATTCCCTAGGTGTGAAGGCACGGGCCACAGATGCTCCATTCACAGGCGGGTGCCAACACCTAGTACTGGGGCACATTTGCTCTCTTAGAGAGTGGTCCAGAATCACCTCAGATTACATGAACATCTTGCCTTTCAGTAAAGTGAAGAGTTTTAGGGGAGCATAGGGAGGTATTTTGGGCAAACAGAGCCTCCTCTGAGCTCCATAGCTCTCAGATGGGGTGTGCTCTGCTTTGTGGCCTCTACTGACCTTCTGAACCTACAAGTTCTCCTGTTAGAGGCAACCGAGGCAACCTTTCCCTAGAACATCCCAGACATATGTATGAAGCCTCCTGGCCCAGTTTGCCAGCAAGGCCGAGCCCAGAGCCCGGATGCATCACAGAGCCTTTGACTTGCCTACTGCACTCCATGGCTTTTGGATGGTGATGCTTCTCCCTGATGCCCATCAGGAGTCCATACTGTCTCCTCCCCATGGCAGCGCACCAAGGCATTGGAGTCTTCTGCCTGACCTGAACCACAATTGCCTGGTAAAGGAGCATCTGGTGCTCTATCATAGATGTGTGCACAAGAAGATGGAGCTACTATGCAGACAGGTCACACACACACACACACACACACACACACACACACACACACACACACACACACACGTCGCAGTATGGCTGTTAAGCCTGCTTCATCCTGAATACACCTGTGCTCAGTGGGGTGTTCACTTCTGCATCTGACTCTTACTGTGGCCCATGGGAGTTCTCCCTCCTGGGGGACAAGTCAGCACACCCCCTGAGGCCACTTTTTTATTCTTCTCTGTGGTGCCCATCTCATTTGAAAGGAGTGACACCTTTCTGGCTGGCCTGTCTACTCATCTCTGGGAGGTTGGGCTGTAAGTTTAAGACTTAAACATTTTTGGTATGGAAACGACGGCTTGGAGCTCCCATGCCCTTGCTGTTTCTCCATCTTGTTTTGCCACTCAGCTGAAGGTCTGCATTTCAGTGTCACCTAATGGCTCTCCTGGTCCCCTCCAGACTCCCTGCTTTCTGTAGTAGCTTGGCTGTCTGTGCCCTCTGTGGGATGCTCTTCAGTACTGGTTGGCTGATGCTTGGGCTTTGGTCACGCTGGGTGATGCAGTGTCTCTTCACGGTGGGTTGGCCCAGGGTACATGCTGTACACAAGAGGTCCCCAGGAATGCCAGCATGCACTGTCCACTGAGGCCCTGGCTTCTCCTCCACAGGCCTCATTGCCCTCTATTCTTTCAGTCAAGTGTCATCACCAGTATTGAGTTGCTGTCTGGAGTGATGGCACCAATAGGAATTATTTTGAGTTACCTGTCTCCTTCCCTGTTTACCTATTCAATGATTTGTGCCCCTTAATGGCTCAAAGATATTTAAAATTTTAAACTATTCTTAATGTGTGTAGGTCAAAGTTGGCTCTCTCCTCACATAGGCTCTAGGGATGGGATGCAAGTGGCCTGTCACCTCTCCCAGCGGAACCTCAGCAGCTTTCAGCCATTAAATGTGGTTACCATCCTGGCTGACTGTTGGCCAGACTGCCCAGCTTTGAGCACATGCCCACACACCCATGCTCCAACTCATCAAGTCTAAGAGCCACCCGTTTCCTTCAGGAAGCTGGTTCCTCTGGTTGGCAAATGGCCTTTCCACCAAAATCTAGGTACTGTCACTGCTTCTGGGAGCGAGTTATGTCCGTACTCATTAAAAAAGGCCACGCCACGGCCACAAGTGTGCATGCCTAGTGAGTCATTCTCTATCTGTCTGTCTCTAAAGGACCTTTTTTCTAGGTCACAGGTTCTTATACTAACTGTCCTAGGCAGCAGGACAGTGAGATGGAGCTGAAGGAGGGTGACAACCCACTGGTTGAGTGTATTTCAATTAATTTCCTTTGAATTAATCTGTAAATAAGATAAAATTCAGTGCAGCTAACAGACCCTGTAACGTCCCTCCTGAGTAATTTGTCCCCAGTAGGATCTGGAACAAAATCTAGAAAAGCTTCTGGTTGTCATGACTGGGTGGCGGCAGTGGTGGCTTCTGGTATCTAATGAATACAAGCCAAGTTGGATTCACTGCCTGTGGTGGCCAGGAAGACCCCAGTACCCCAATCCAGCCTCATGTGAGCAGTGATCAGGGACCCCTGGTCAGAGGGCAGCTGCCCCGCCTCCATCTCTCCTCCCGCATGTGGCAATTTCCACAGTTCCCGATTCCAACTATCTTCCCCACTAGAAACACACCCAGGAGTCTTAGCTCTTTGTGAGGACAATGGCTACAGACCAGGAGGAGGGTGGGAAGACGAGGGACAGGTAACATGAGAAAGGAAGCGAAGCTAAGGGCACGGAAGTGCTGGAAAAGCAGAAACACCTGGGTCTTACCTGGCTTCCGCTCACAGACAGCCCATAGATAACCCCCAGCTGAGCCTCACAGCCGCTCCTCTTTACACTTAACCTGCTCCGCTTGTGTTTGATTCCTCTTCAACTTCTCCCCCACCCACCCCCTGCCCCGCCCCCTCCAGAGTGACTGCATCCTACATGAAAGATGCTCCAGCTCTGCTGCAGTTGAGTGCAATGTAATGAATGGGAACAGATGTTAAGAAATAAGAAGCAGCAAAGTCTGTGCAGGAAGCAAACCAAACGGAGCAGGTGGAGTGAGTGAAAAGGACCACACACTTGCTTTGTAACCTCGCAGGCAGCTGGGCAGTGGGAGAGCACAGACGAGAATGACACCCATCAATCTTTCTACACAAATTTATTAGCCAGATGCTGTGCCATACATACATGGGAGAGACGGCATTAACGACTCATAAAACTGGGTACTTGACTCCCAAGCCCCACAAAGGTGGTTAACCAAAAAACCCTCCAGACTGGGCAGAAGTTCATGCCTGTAATACCAGTTACCCGGGAGTCTAAAGTAAGAGGATTCCAAGTTTGAGGCCAGTATGGGTAACTCGGGGGGATTTTGTCTCAATGTAAAGTAAAAAGGGGGCTGCAAGTGTTGATCCGTGGTAGAACACTCTCACATGAAGCTGAGTTCAAGCCTAGTCCTGTAGAAAGAAAAAGAGGACACAGAAGTAAAACAAACCACCCACACCAAGGAAGGTCTGGTGCTAGGAAGCAAAAGCGGACTGGGTGGTGGGAGGTGCCCCAGAAAAGGGTGCAGGAGGGTAGGAGGACCCTACACAAGGAGGCACAAGCCTAGGGAAACAGGATGCTGCTGGCCGACAGCAGACAGGGTGTGCGTGCTGACTGGAGCAGGACTAGCCTAGCAGAGGCTGCCACAGGGGATCAGGGCAAAGACAGGGTCCACTCTCAAGGACAAGGGCCTACTTACAGCTGTTGCTCTGCAGACACCTTCAGGAGAGCCTCCACCCAACCCTCTGAAGCGAGCACAACAGGATTGAGGGGGGGCCCTCCAGAAAGGCCCCTTCTTGTCATCTTCCACATAATGCTGTTCTCTTTGCATAGGAATGGAGATGCCCTCTTGGGTCCTGCCAGTTCTGCTTCTGTCTCCCCAACCCTGGGACCCTAGGCCGTGAGTCTCCTGTGATCACTCAGCCAGGATCTTAGCCATCACAGAACGCTCTGGATAGCAGTGTCCAGCTGTACACGCTCACCTGCTGGCTGCCTTAACAACGGGAATATGGCGGCCTGAGCAGCAGGTTCAGGACACTCAGATGAGACCCTCACAGTTCCCAGTGGCACTTGTATCTCTACCAGCTACCTCAATGTGGGAGGGAGATTTTGAGGGTGAGTTCTGCGTTAGACACTCTGCTGGAGTCCCTGTTGGCTCTCGTCAGAGGATGCTGTTGGCCCACTCCTAAGCAGAGAGAAGGCTAGTTCCTCCCAGTCATAAAACCCAAGGGAAGAACAGCCCTCCTCTGCCGAAGGCTTGGGCCTCTTCTGCTGTGTCCCGATGCTGTTGGTTTGTCTTTCAAGCCTAGCAGGAACTTCCCAGCCTACGCCAAATGGCTATGGTTCTCGGAAGCAGTCTGGAAACAGTGAACAGGGCATGGGCTAGTCGGTGCTCCCAAGGTGACTCTCTGAGTGCTGCCAGCAAAGGGGCAGGAGAGACCACTTGTGTCATGGCCAGATTTGTTTATGCGACTGCATCCAAGTGGGCTCACTTACATGCAGTAGCACAGAGAGGGCCATGGTGTGGCAAGTATCTGGTACAGTAAACCCTCTTGTAAGTGTCTTTGGGTGGTGACCCAATCAAACCATTTCTAATAAGACTAGTAGATTCCAAGGCTCTGAGAAGGAGCCACCTTGCTGGGCCTATGTTCTAGCACGACCTGCCTCCCAACTCAAAGGCCCCATGGGTATTGGGTCTGTGTAAGGTGAAAATCAGTTTTTACCTGAGGACACAGAGCTTCCCCCAAGTTCTCCTGCTTAGCAAACCTTTCCTTCAGGATGACTGTTGTGTTCTCAAGCAGAAGAGACATCTGTGAGGCCATGTCACACATAGCAGTGGTAAAGGCTTCAATGGTGACACAGCGCTGGAAACTCCAAAGATGCTTAGAGTAGAGAGAAAAAAATGGGCCAGGGAATGTTAACAACGTAAGCAAAACAGACACACAGAGCCTCCTACAGCCATAGTTGTAAAGCTCTTCACCTTCCTATCTCTGTCCTAGTGGCCAAACAGCCATCAGAAGACATATTTATGGGCAACCTTTGGGTTATTGTCTGACCATGGGAGACATAAAAGCCATGTTTTTAAAAATACAGATCCTTTTCTAATGAGGGAATGAACGCAGGTCATTAATGAAATAGGCTTGGAAGTCATCTTCCAAGGCCTGCCCATGACCCTAGATAAATCATCTTCCCAGAATCCACTTCTTCAGGGTCCTCAACCAGGCAAGCACCAAGGACAAGAAATCAAGTCTACAAATTTGATTTCTTAAGTCAAAAAAGACAAAGGCTTTCTGAAACCCAGTGGTTGAGCAGAGAAAGAAGACAGAGCCATGGTGCTCCAGCTGGCCCAGCAGAGCAAGGGCAAGGAGCAGAAACCGCGGAGCCATCATGGAACCACACACGTGATGGACACCCACCTTGGGCCCTACCACCATGATGAACACCAAACCCAGACATCCATAGGTGACATGACTGGAACAGCTGGGGATGCTGCCAGGCCCAAAAGCTGCTCAGGACAGAGGGGTTCCAGGAACTCTATGCCAAGTGGCTCTCAGAAAAGGAGTGCTTCTCTGTGTTAGCATCACCACCACAGCTGTGCCACTTAGTGGTGAGGGGCTGGGGTATTTTGTACCCCACTGGAGCCCACAGGAAGAGCATAGCTTTAGTGGAGGTCAAAGGAGTACTATAAGGCGATCCCTTCATCAAGTCCCCTCTGTGCACCTGTTCCCAATGCAGACTTTGACTTGGAGGCGTCCAGTAGCCCTCCATCTTCCTCATGGACTGGAGATGTGGCTCTAGGTGTTGGCCACACAAACCCCTTTTCCCACCTATCAAAACAAAGAAATGTCATGAGGTGCGCTCAACTCTCTAGGTTGCTGAGGTGAGCTGGTGACTTAAGAGGAGCTAAGAGGAAGCTACTGGAAGCATACACCATCATCCTTGAAAACTACTCTAGGTTGCTCCTTCAAAAACTTGTATAGCATCCAGTCCAGCCTGCTGCAGCTTATGGGAAAGAGGGCGCTTTGAGATGTTCCTACCACTTGAGGTGGCTGTCCAAGGCTGCTTCTTTCTAGGGTTCTATTTGTTTAGCAGACTACAAAGACCCAACTCTCACTATAGGTTGAGCCCCCAAAGAGCTCAAGATCCCCTAAGTATGAGGGTCCCTCCTCTTTACACTGTCAGAGAGTCCCCAGAGGAAGCCTCCCCATGATTTGACCACTTCAGCGAACAGGGTGCGCAGACCTGCACCGGCTCCAGGGCAAGCTCAAGCTTCTGCTGCCATTCCTGTGAGTACGCACCACTTGCCGCTGCATGCCCCATGCTACCCTGTCACTCCCCCAAGGGACAGCTCACATGTCACCCTCGGTGCTTCTACTGTGTAGACCCCAAGCCAAGTTAGTGGGGAGAAATCTGCTTCCCTCATTTCTTATAGCGCCCAGGCACGGGCTGCTGCAGGGCAGGTCCCTGACAGCCTCAGAACCACCTCAGGCTAAGTATCATCTTGGACCCTCCTCAAAGGCCAGTACTAGCTGGCAGGGGTGGAACTGGACTCTGGGAGTCAGCTCACTTCCTAAGTTAGAAGCTGTGTGGCCCTGGGCAAGCCAGGCTCTCTCTTGTGGTTAAGCTTCTCTTTAAGCTGCCATGGAGGTTAAGTGAATTAAATGAACATATAGTCCCCTGAGGCCCAGGACTCTGCACTGCAGACACTACAAACAGGTCAATAAGGATGAGGCCTTCTGAATTACCAAGACGCAGCTCGGAGCGGTAGGCAGATGACACAGGGCCACCCTCCACGTCCACAGGACTTAGGCCTCAGGCTTCAGGAGAGGGACCATCCAAGCCTCGTCATTTTTTTCAAGAAGCAAGAGTGAGCTAGGGAGAAACTTGTACAGCCAAGGAAATGGAGTTGACCAGCCCCACAGTCCCCCTCCGATTCTCAGCCCTTCCTCCTGTCTGCTCGTATGCTGAGAGAGGCAAGCCTGGATTCCAGGACCTTACTGGTGACTTCTATGCTTTCTATACCAGGCTAGGTCCCACTCAGTTGGTGTGGAGGGAGGCCCAGGGACAGATAGCACCGATGTTGCCATGGTAACTGCCTAACTCTGTGGTACAGGCCAGGTTACTAAGGAATGAGGGAACTAGGTGGCCATGCTTGCCTCTTAAGCCTATCCCAGGCCGCCACGGAGGTTCACTGTTCATTCCCCTCGCCTTCCCTTCTGCAGACCCAGCTTCAGTTCCTGAACAAGCCTAGGCTTCCTAGGCCAATGTCATAGCAAAGTTGGGGCGGGGGGAGAGCCAACAGATCAGCTCTGATGGCTTCGAATTCCTGGGACAAGAACAGCTGCACTGCACTTCAGAAAAGGCAAAGGGCAAATGCCTACAAAATCCAGCTCCCTCTTTAAGATGAGTGACATGGATGGGTGGCGGCAGGAGTCAATGCTGACCAACAGGGGGCAGCTGCCCCTTGCCCACGGCCATCTATGGACATGTGGACGCCCAGAAGAGCGTAAGTTGAGTATCTGAGGACTTGGGTAAAACCTAGTATCTCAAAACTAGTGAACGAGCTATTGTTATTCAGACAAAGAAAGAATGGAAGAAGAAAGCGGGTGGTGAAAATATTATGTATCTAGGTAAGCCTAGGACTGGTGGGTGGCTTCTGGCTCTTACAAAGGTAAGTGTTAAACTTTGCTATTGATCGCAAAGGTTCAGGGCTACTCCTTTCTGAGGCCCACTCAGCTTCTTGCCTAGAGACCCAGGGAAGAGAGAAGGTACCCAGTTGGCACTGAGCTTGGCACTCACTTCTCTCTGACACCAGGACAGGGCAAGACCCACAGGCTTTCTCCCTACACTGTCCCTGTGAGCTGGGACTTACTCAGCCTGACTGTGAGGCTCCATGGCTGTCTGCCAGCAACATCTCCATCTTGTTCTCCTGGCCTCTCTTCCTGCCCATATGTAGGCAGAGCATCGCATCCTCCAGACCCCTCCCTCCGCCCTGTTGCCAACTGCGCTGCCATTTGGCCTGTGACACTTAAAACCACCTGCCTACCCTTGCCACGTAGGATCAATGCTCCCAGTTGTCGGGACCCTGCCTGCTGCCTTACTTGGCTCCACATGCCTGGCTCCCAGCACATTTGCTTGCTGACCTATGGCTCAGGCCATTCAAACCCCTTTCCAGCCAGGCTGTCTTTATTTGGCTCCTTCATCCCATAGAAGGCCCACACAAGCCCATTCCTGTCCCTATAAGGAGAAGTCAGGCAGGGGACTGGGGGCATTTTGAGCGGCAGGACAAGGTGTGGGCCATCTGTGTGCCTGTGTCATGGGAGCACATGCCTAGAGCATGATGTGATGTCCGCCACAGCTGTCCCCTTCTCCTTGGCTTCCAACCCCAGTGGGCCCCATGGCCCTGCTATTAATATAATAAAAGAGGCCTAGCAGCTGGCTGGGACAAAATCTTTCCACACAGACGGTGACAACTGTCATACTGTGGACTCCAAACGTCCTCAGTATGCATTTTTCCAAAAAGGGCACAGCTGAATCTGCCTGGGTGCCTGCTACTGAAGACTGCTGACTTGGTCTTGGCAAAAACAGATAGAAATTGCCAAAGACCAATATGGAGGCATTTCACGGGGCTCCGAATGCAAAATGCAGCTGTAGGGAACTCCTGGGTTTATAGCTGCACTGAGGCTCAAGGCAGGGCCCATCCCGGTTAAATGGCACATGTCACAAGGAGCAGGGGAAGCTGCTTGAATGTCCCCTATTTCTCTCTATGGGAGAAGGAAGATGGCTTCAGTTTACCCAAAGAACCAAGAAGGGGTGACAACCACAAACAGACAATACGGAAAGGCACTGTTGTCCGATACTGTCAGAAGAGCTGTGTGCCTCCTGGACCCACCTAAAGGGCTCCAGAGAGAAAAGGGTTCCAGGTAGCAGGAACAGAAGGGACACACGGATGTCACAGGCTTGATGGCCTCACCTCTACTTGAGTGTACATGAAAACAGGATTCTAGAGTTAAATACTAAACCCCAAGCACAGAGCCTCTGGCCGGAAGCAGCTTGCTGGAGCCTGAGGGCACAGGTCAAGCTCTTTATGATAAGGCTGCTTCCTCTGCAATGTAAACATGTCTAGTGACAGCAAATGTCACAGCCAAGTCCCTCAAGACAATGAGTTCTGTCCATGTATTATTAGGAGGCAAATGTCAAGGAAAGAAAACAGATGCAAGTCATTTATCCTAGTTGCAATTCAACTTACTGGAACCAGAATCCCACCCCAATGCAGAACTCAAGTCCCATCTGAAGTCGGGAGGGGCTGGTGAGCTGGTGAGACGGTTTAGCCAGCATAGGCCCTGGCTGCTGAGAAGCTTTACTAGCTGGGCTCCACGCCCAGAGCCCAAACTGTCCTACAAGGTCTGGTCACGTGCGCCCCACACAAATGAATGTTAACAAGAGGAAAAACCAAAGGCTAAGAGTAGAGATGTGGGAGAGGGAAGCCACTTTGGTAAATGCCTTAAGAGCAATAAGATGACATTATAGTCTGTAAGTGCCACCATACACTACCAGAGTACCCTGTGCATTTACAAGGAAGCCCTACTTTCCCTGATAACTCAACAATGTCAGGCCAGAGGCAGCGGGTGGGGCTGGGGACAGAGACCTTGACTTCTAAACTGGAGAACATTCTTTAAATTGTGGCCATTCCTAGCCTCAACTGTCTAGATCTGGGATCAGAAGAGGAGGTCTTTCTCGTCCAGGCTTCAGTGGTATTGCAGGAGGTGGGGTGTGCACCTACAAGCCGGGAAGACAATCCACCCAGCACCTGAAGTACGCCGGCCGCCCATGTCCTCCCTCCCGCTCCCCTCGCAGCAAAGCTCTGAAATACAGGTTGCTGACTTTCAGCTCCTCTCTGCTGAGCAAGAGAGATGAAGCTCAGGTCACACCCCAGCCCCACCGGCAAGGAGACCAGTTCCAGTCCTTCCCCCAACACACACTTAAGCCTTAGCTCTGTGCAGTGTGGCCGAGTTATTAGATAGTACATATCATTTAGACAGCCACATGTGCCTCTGGAGCATCTAGCCTGCCATGGGTGCACGGGGTGGACATCTGGACAGAAAGCAGGCTCGCCTTTCTTGTACCTCAACTCCACAGTCAGGTGCCTGGCTTCAGTAATATCTGGTGCTTTTGGAGAGGGACAGACTTTTGAATAACCAGCAGAAAAAATATGTCACCAAATTACAGCAGCTTCTCCTTGGCCAAGTCCTTCTGGCTGTGTAGACGTGGCTGGCCTTGACTGTGGGACAGGGTGCGGTTCTATTTCCAGCCTCCAGGGCACTGCTAGCTTCTGTTTTTTCAACAAGGGGCCCGTTCTAACGTGATCAAGAAAGGAATGTGAAAACTGTCAACTGTCCATCTGCCTGTGCTCAAAAAATAGACCTGCTATCAAGACGGTCTGACATCTGAGCCCTGGGCCTGCTTCCCTTCTCCACTTGAAGACTCCTCATTTGGTGCATCAACAGTTGAGACAGAGTTCAGGCTCCACCCCCGAGCCTAAAGCTGGCATTACCACAGCCCTGCAGGCCTCACCCCTCCTCTCCCAGTCTGTGTCCTTACTTGTAAAGACAGGGGGCCAAGACTGGCTCTGTCTGGTCCCTTCCAGATCCAGAACTTCTGTGCAAGTCCAACAAGTTGGGCATAAAGAGGACAACCCTTAAGGTGGCCTCCTTGGCATTAGGTTTCTTCTACTCACTTCCATCACAGCTGTCTCCATCAAGGGCCAGATCTAGGCATCTTTGCAGCATCTGATGTGTTCTCCTGTGGGGCCTAACAGTACGTCTAATCCCACAGGCTAATGCAAAAGGATGATGCTTGGGGCATCCTGTTATCATACAACCAACTGTGTTCCCTATTTCTCTTGCTCCATCTCCCTCGGCACACCCACGCTGTTCCCAAGCTTTGTGGATGACCTGATTAGTCCCTAAAGGCACTCTTACCACCATCTTACATATGTCTAGAGTCAACTCTCTTAGCTACAACCAACTGTGGTTTTCCCTTTTCCCTCCTAATCCTGGTACCAGATAAAATCAGACATCTCTGGTCAGCAGGCTTCCTACCACCCAACACCATTCAACTCTGCCTCCTCCAGACTCATCCCTCTGTCCCAAAGCTCTGCTGACACCCTGCACCACATGACCACCCTTCAGTCTCAGCTCAAGTGTACAGGATACATTCTCCAGAAGGCATCTGACATATCCAAGTACAGGGCGGCTCCCCATGCTGGGTGCTCTGAAAATAGAACAGTTCCTTTCTGGGCTCTTTAGTTCCTTACAATGAGCCCCTCTGTGGCACGATGCCTACTGGGTCCTCTATATCCCACAGCCTGTCCTGTCTCAAAACAACCACACACACACATACACAAAAGCACTCACCGAAAGAAAATTAGAATTGTATTTCACACAGACACAATGCAGCTTAGCTGCGTCTGACACTGGGCCCTTTCTGCCTGAGATTATTGAATTCCTTTCTTTTATTCCTTTCACGTTTTCTACCACTTGCCACCATCAATGTCACCACTTTTATCAACACCATCAGCACTCTTCCCATCATTACCACCAGCCACCTAACACTCCCAGAACAAAATGTGTAGAAGAAAACATGGTGAGCCATAAATGAGGGTAAAGAAATTAGAAAACAAAAACCAGCAACCTAAATAGTCTTCGCTGATGAAAGCAGTGGTTCTCAACCTTCCTAATGATGCAACACTTTAACATGTTGTGGTGACCTCCAACATAAAATTATTATCATGACCACTTCTTCATAACTTTAATTTTGCTATTGCTATGAATCATAATGTAAATATCTGGGCTTTCTGATGGTCTCAGTAGAAAGGTCATTTTATCCCTAAAGGGATCACAACAGGCTGGTTGAGAACTGCTGGACTAGAAACACCCAGAGGGAGAAAATGGAAATAACTTTAGAGTAAAAGAAGCTCAGATTTACCAAAGATCTTAACTCTAAAGCCCAAGAAGGCACTTAGCTGGAAGGTCCTGGATTTTGAGATTTCAGATGATAAAACTTCAAAGAAAATGTGTCATGTTAAGAAGAAAAAAAATAACTTTACAAAGATTTTTTTGTTTTGTTTTGTAGGACATTGGACTACTGGTTTCTCTGCTCTCTTTCTCAGTGTTTATTGCTGGAGCACAGGGTGCTTCAGCTTTGTGACTCTGTCCCCTGCCATTGTGCTGACAACATTGGTGGTATGAAGTCACCTGCAAACACTACTTCAACGCCTTCCTTCCCTAGAGTGATGCTTCTGTTGTTCCTCTGGTCTCACTGCTCCAGTGAAGACTTCACACACTACAACAAGAGCAGGAACAGTGGGCGGCCGGCTTGTGGTAGATGAATGGAAACCCGGGAGCTTTCCCCACTTATTATTTAATGGTGGCTATAGGTCTGTCATATTACTATTACACTAAGGCTCCTTCTAATTCAAGTTTTCTCCAGCACTTTTATTATGAAGGGATACTGGGAGTTTTTTGTTTGTTTTTAAGTCTTGCCTTCATCTTTTGAGCTGGTCTTGTGAGTTCACTTCTGTGATGCAACACATTTAAAGGTGTGTGCTGGACTCTCCCTGCTTCCCTGGAATGAAGTCTTCTTCATGTTTTCTTGAATTTGGTTTAAAAATTTTTAAAAAATGTATGTTTTACATGTAGGGTGTGCCTAGACCATGGCTCATGGAGGGAAAGCTCAAATAACTTGTAGGATTCAGTTCTTTCCTTCTAATCTATAGGTGGGTGGGTTGGTCCTCAGGCCTCACAGCAGTCTTATCCACTAAGCTATCTCATTGGCCTTTGTCAAATATTTTGTTAGGCATTTTTAAGCCTGTGTAAAATTGGTCTCTAATTGTGTATGTGTGTGTGTGTGGTAAAATTCACCAGTGAATCCATCTGGGCCTAGACTTTTTTTTTCAGTCGGGAGATTGCTTTTATTACTGCACCAATATCATTACTTGTTATAAATTTGTCTAAATTATTTCTCTCATCTGGGTTTAATATTGGCTGGTCACATGTACTACAAACTCAAAATTTCTTCTTGAACTCCAAAACTTTGAAATCAATCTCTAGATTTTCCAGGTTAGTGGGATGTATGTGCATGAGGCGTGTCCCAGCGTCCTGCCGGCTTGCCTGCTTCTGCTGTCATGTGTAAATATGATCAGCCATGCTACAGTTCTTCTATGCCTTTCTTTTGGTAAAAGGCTTGCCAATCTTACTTATCTTTTCAAAGAATCAGCTCCTTGTTTTATTGATTCTTTGGGGTTTTTTTTTCTAATTTTTATTTTTCGAGACAGGGTTTCACTATGTAGCCTTGGCTGTCCTAGACTCACTTTGTAAACCAAGCTGGCCTCGAACTCACAGCCATCCGCCTGCCTCTGCCTCCTAAGTGCTGGGATTAAAGGCATGCGCCACCACACCCGGCACAATTCTTTGTATTTTTTTAAATTTCCATTTTGCTGGTTTCTGTCCTAAGGTAACTGCCTCTCTCATTTTAACTGTTCATGTTTATCTAAGGCCCTGAGGTACATTATTGAGCTGTTTATTTAGAATTTTGTGGGTTAAAAAAATTTTTTAGTGTGTATTTAACACACACACACACACACACACACACAGACCCCCTAGTATGGATGTCAGAGGATAACTTGAGCTAAGCTCTTTTTTTGACCTCACAGGTCCTGGCGGCTGACGTCAGACTAAACCCTGCTGGGATTCCTTTTCCTGAAGGAAGCACTCGGAGCTATAAGCTCTCTTAAAACTGCTTCACTGTGAGCCAGTGTCTGGGTTTGTTGTGTTTTTATTTCCACTTGCTTCTAGGACTTTCTTCATTTCCTCTTTACTCCTTTCATTCACTTGTCTGTCACTCAGAGGTGTGCACTTTGGTCCCCTGAGTTTGTGAACGTTCTACAGTGTTTCCTGCTAACTTGCAGCTTGACACTATGAGCAGATACAACACAAGGAATTCTCTTAAATTTTCTGTTTTTGTTAAGGCTTGCCTTGTGTCAGTTGTATTTAAAATTATCTGGGGAGTGGTAGAATTTAGTTAGATTTTTTAAAAATTGCTACTTATTTTTAAAATATCTAAAAACTTAAAGAAAAACAAATACTCTCACCATTCAAATTATCTTCTGTCCTTCTGAAAAATAAAACAAAAAAGCCTAAAAGGTAGGAGGACTACACAGCCTTAGTTAAGATTAGTGCCTTCCCTAAATCAGTTTCAGTGTGAAAGCTCACTGCTCTGTGCCCGCTCCCCCACAGACCTGCGCTGGGTCCTCTGGAGGAGCGGAGCCTCCAGAAACTGGCTGAGCATGCACCGTGGAGCCACTGGGGGCCTAATCAACCAGCCAGTTCTACAAGTAGGAGAATATGAGAAAAATGTACAGAAATCAATATCACCCCATAAACATGTTATAAACAGCCTGAAACCCTAATGAAAAACAGACAGCATATTCACAAAGTGACAGAAGTATCAAATGCATGAGAAAACTATGTATGCCATCTCTTCAAGCATCAAATGCCACATTTTACATTCAAATTGTATAAAGAAAATACGTACCCTTAATGTGGGAAAGACTTGAATAAAGAGATTAGACTCCAGGCTTTAAGACTAAATGCAGAAGAGACTACAGCGCCTTCTCATTTAATTTATAGACCAAACGCAGTTCCAGGCAAAATATCACCAAGGTCATTACAGAACTTGATAAAAACGGTTTTTAAATTCATATAAGAAAATAAATGGGCGCACCTATCAGAGTTAGAGAGCAGTATGTGGGAAGAAGGCACGGCTCTGTCTGGCAGGTCTTAAAAGTCAGCATCTAACAATGAAGGCCAGGCTGTAAGCCAGCTGAGGGACACGATAACTTAGCAAACTCAACAGGAATAGGCCGGTCACAGTAAGAAAGTGCAGAGCACATGGTGAGTCAGCGCCTGAAGAGCAGAGACCTCTTTCAACCCTCTTAGCCCCAGCACAGAGGGACGGCGCCGTGATCTTTCTCTTTCTCCTCGCTTTCCTTTCAGCAAGAGAGGCATCAGAAAATGTCAAGAGGACAAGAGGGAGCTTTCCTAACCCTGAGGGGAAACAGCTCTCCCTATTCCAGTCTTCCAGGGTCCATCCCAAGCCATTCTTCCTAGAGCACTGACAGCTAAGTCCTAACCCTAGCTGAGGTTGGAGAACCCACACTATCCTCTAATTATGCATGTGTGAGGGAGGGAGGCTGCATGGACACCCTGCTCTCTCTCTGTCACGCGGTTCTGTGGGCACCCAGTGGCTACCACAGGGCCTTCCCATGCAACAGTGGCTCTCTGAGAACCCACACAACAGTCCAAGACTTGACGCCTCCTTCCACCACAGGTGATAGATGATGGGCCAGGAGGGAATCGATCACCTACATGAGGAAAAGACCACAGTTAGTGAAGGGTTTGATCACAGCAGTGAGAACTGGGACCACTGTCTGCATCTCTGGATGTGAGATCTACACCTCAGTCCTCTAAGCTTTATTGTTTGCCATGCAGTCTTCATGAGACCCATCAGGAACCACATCGTCTTACCACTGTAGTCAGCAACATGGCTCAGCATCTCAGGAGGGTTCAGAGAAAGATAAATAGAAGAGAGCCAGGGGGAAAGGTGTCCATTGGAAGGACAAGGGCTGCCTAAAGGGAGCCAAGGACTGATCACACACCTATATGCATACCCGAGCAGCTTCTGGGTAGTGTACTGAGCTCATGGGGTGGGGAGGGGCACAGCCCAAGCACAGCATAGGGCAGGGTGGGATGTCTACCACACTGCCTTTGAAACAAAGCCAAGTGAAAAGTAATAAACAAACACCTCAGAATCCTCTTTATCTCAAAGCAAAGCTCTGTGCATGAGGCCAATTTTGCCCAGTTACCAGGAAGGGCTGATGAGAGAGCCCAGACTCATTTGCCTGAAGATAACTGTCTCACTTCTCCACTGCACTTTGCATGTATACAATGAGTCCCAGTCTACTGCAGCCTCGGAGACTAGACATGTAAAATTGGTCTAATCATAGTTTGAAGAGCTCAAGCTGGAAGGATTCCATGAGTGTGAGCCTGAACCATGACACCACTAAGGGCTTCTCCATCTAGGCTGGAGGCCGGCCTGCTCCCTCCCCTAAGACTGAAGGCTGAGTCAGAACCTCAGGCAAGGAGGCTGTCTGTCCATGCTGGCTGAAGGGGGATGAAAGGCGGACAAAGGCTGACTGGAAGCCAAGTCCAGAGCTACCTGCAGTGTTTCCACCCAAGACACAAGTTCCAGGTAGAAGCTGTGCATGTGTATTGACCTGTACACAACGGAGGGCAAGAAAAGGCTACTCCTATGTCTCCTCAAGGTTGATGGGTTCAGCTGTGACTCCATCTTTCTCCCAATAGGAGCAGCACAGATAAACCCACTGATGGTCAAGACAGACCTCAGACACGTCCTAAAGATGTTTTTCTTCCTAAATCACAAAATCAGGAGCTTGGAGTTTTCACCATTTCTACTGGTGAGAGCCAATTGAGATCAGTGCAGTCCAAGTAACAGCAAAATAGCACCCTGGAGAGATGAACCAAATGTTCCAGCATTGTGCCCGTCCCCCTGGAGAGCAGGAGGGAGGGGCCTGTACCACATTCCCAGTGGGGTTGAACCTTTCTGGCTGATTGCCACAGTGAGGGGTGGGGAGCACTTCAAAGTCCCTCAGTTCATTTCTCTCCAAAGGAAAGTTTGAAAAGCTCTCCATCTCCAAAAATAGTCCTTTCCAATGACTGTCCAAAAAAACATGCTCAAGCGCGATCATGCCCACTGGCTGGGCAGAGCAGAACAGCCTCTGTCGTCAGTCTCATCTTGGAAAATGTAGGACCTCTGACAATAGCCTGCAAGCCTTCTGCAGACTCATGTTGCCCAGAGCGACCGGCACATCACCTTGTACACGGAACAGGTAGAGTGGGAGCAATCTTTTCATGAGTTTGAAAAATAAAACACAAAACAAAACAAAAAACCCTAAAATCTCAAAGCTGGACTAGGTTTTAAAAGACACAAAGAAAACAATCATTAGCACTGGCCTCGGAAACTGGAAGAACGCTACCTGTGATCCCAGCCCTGATCAGCCTAGCTCCCCTGCTCATCTGCCAAGGTGGAATTTACTGCTCTGTGCCCACTGGCCGCCTGCTGTTAATGTTAGGGGCATCTCACATTGATCTTTGTGTTGCTGGATGGCAGAAATTGTTCATCCTCATTTACTTCGATCTCCCCACAATGCCAGGAATAGTGTCTTGGTCATAAAAGTGACTCAATTCGTGATTGCTAAATAGCCAATTTCATTTGTAATTTCCGAGACAGCTCCAGGAGGGGAGGCAAAGAAGCCAATATAATTAATAGATGGACCTGACTAATGCCTTTGCTCCAGAAAGTGAGTGTTGTAGAGCAAAGGCCCTCAGAGCCTTGCTGCTTACAGGAGCTCCAAAACAGGCCGCTCAGACCCTCCTTCTTGTCACTCAATGGCGGCACCTTCAAAGTCCTCTGAGACAGAAGCAGAGAGGAAGGCCATAGCACCCAACCCCTGTCCTACAGCCTGGAGGGAGTGACATCGAAAATGGCTGTAGCCATCTGTTCACAAGTACCATGGAAACCCCGGCAGTATGTGGTTTGAGGTCCTATGCCCTGGCACAGTCCTGATGAAGACTCTATCCACTTCAGAACCCTGATTGCTAGAACAGTTCTCCCTGCACTGAAGCCCACCGGTGCCACCACCCACAGGTCCTAACCTTGCCCTCTGGAGCTAGGCAAAGCAACTCATAAAGCGTCTTCCATAGAACAAGCAACCTTCTTCCCAACACAGCCAAGTGAGAACCTGACTGCAAGACACTGTGGAAACTGCTCTCCTGTCCACCTGGTCTAGGAGCCTCCTTATGGCAGAGCCCCAAAGGTGATATACGGCTACTCTTTACTTACCAGTAGACAGCCCTTTTGTTCCTTACCCTGATAACAACTGTGGTCATTCATCACCCACTTGGTCCCTTTTGAAATTCACTCTGCAGCCAGCACTTTTTTAAAGTCATGCACATAATGCATTTTAAAGAGCATTTTCTCTGCAGATCCATTTGCTCGCCCTTGGCACTAAGTGCAAGATGGAACTATCTTTCAGTGCAACTCCTGCTTCTCCAGGAGCCCGCACTGAACACATGCTAAAGCCAATTTGTAACTACACATATGACTAGGGCTTGAAAATGTATGTCCTGTTAAATGTCCATTGGTGGTTAAAATGCATCTTGGAAAGAAAGAGCATTGCTAATGCAGAAGAATCCTAGTCCAAAAACATGTATTATGTAATGCGGATTTTTTAATAATGCAGCAATCTCAGCATGTCTGTGTCAATGCACCGGCTCTGGGCTGCCATCTCGGCTAGAGGTATAAAGCACTCCACCTGAAAAAGGAAGCACTTTGCTACACACACTAGAAAACCATACCCCCCCCCCCACTGCTGACAGCTGGCATCAGCTTCCATCAAAAGGGCATTTACCAGCACCCACACAGTCCTGATTTCCTTCTCGATGTGCCCTAAAATTGGCTTGACCAATGTCTTTGTGCTCCACATGCTGTCATCAGAGTTGTGCTAACTGAAAAAAATAAGGTAAGTATATGGAAGTGGTCAGACCCCCTCTGGTACCTCCATTAGTCAGGGAGGAAAGGTAGAGATCAGGATCTCAGGTCTCAACACTAGGCAACCCTGAGCAATGTCTCACCATCACAGCAGTATCCCAAGAGTCAGCAGGGTACAACTACAGACCACAGCCACATGCTTGTTTAAGGCTTTGCTAAGCCAACACCACCCCACCAGACTAGTTAGCATTTTAGGCTAACAAGAAGAGACGCAGCACACACAGACCCCTCAAGCTCCCAAAGCAGTGCCTGGACCTTCCTAAGTCCTGGGCTCTGCATCTGGAAGCTCTAGTGCAGCTTCCGAGTGTATGAGCATGAGTGACCGTGGCCAGCATCGGCTTCAAGACCCGGCTGAGAAGGAACCCCAGGAAATAGTTTGGAAAGGCAACAGTACCTCTTCTTTTGAGTTTCTTCCACATGGACTCAAGGAAAAAACAGCCCAGTTTATGACAATGTGTCCCATGTAAACCAATCCTGCTGGGACTTCACGCATCCAGGAATACAGCTCTATGGCAAACAAACAATAAACAACCCCTGCAAAACAAACAAACAAAAAGAACCCCTATCTCGAACCCCCCCAAAAGCAAACCAAAAGCAAAAAACAAAACCCAAAAAAGAACCCCATGGCACTCCATATTTAACAAGCAAGACAAGATAAAGGAGCCCCCACCCACCCCCTCGGGCACACAGGTGCAGCCTGAGAACTCCCCAGCCCACAGGGATGGATCCATCCCCTCCAGGACCTACCCAGTCCATCAGGTTTCCAGGGCTCAGGATCACGTCTTTTCCTTAGCCTTCAGACTCCAACACCAGGATCTAGTGGTCTCTGGCCGCCCCCTAGCCATGATGCTCTGGCTGATGCACCTGTTTTTCTCATGTAGAATTTGAGGTAGACGAATGAGTCTGAGTCGATGCTCTAGTTAAGGTACATTAACCCCTCAATACCCTTCCTCTAAGTCAAGACTTGCTGGGCTCCGCGGCTGTCTTCAGCACCCAGAACAGAGCTCCGCGTGTGCCGGGAACAGAAACGTGCTGGTGGAGCCCTCTCAGCTGAAACGCATCAGCCCGCGATGACTACCCTAAAACTCCCCTCGGAGAGTAGCCGCTGTAGGGCCTTCTTTTGGGCACTGTCGGCTTCCGATGGCCTTCCAGCACACCTCATGAAACAGAGTTCACCATGCTAGTTCACCGTGCTAACCACCGGCTTGCAAACCCGTACCGCTGCAGCCGGGGGGACCAATATTGGGGAGGGTGGCTTGTCTGTCTACGGGGTGCATACTTTTTTGGAAGCTGCTCTAATTACTTTAACAGCCCTGACAAAAGTAACTGCCTTCGTCATGATAATGGCTACTTGAGGTTCCTAGCCTCCAAGCATCAAGCCCTTGGAGAATGCCTGGTGCTAGGTCATTAATAATCATGCACGGACCCTCCTTTCCCCTCAATATTTGCGATTTGGGGTCCTGGTTTCCAGTTGTTTGATGGCTGTGCTCACGGAGAAAAGGTTGAGGCGTGGAACAAACCCCTGCGGCAATCTACACTCGGCTTCTCTAGTCCGCTAACCTGTAGCTATCTTCCTTGCTTCGCTCGCTAGACCTCGCTACCCCCCCCCCCCCAAAAAAAAACTCGACGCTTTGGCTAAAATCTTCTCAAACAAGGTTCCCGCCTGCCACCTGCCGGCCCGCTAGGGTCTGCGCCATGGGCTATGCGCCACTCCCCCCCCTCCTTACTGCACATGCCCGGCAGAAGTCCGCGCAACTTTATAGAGCCTCAGTGCCCCGTCTCTCCTCAGTCTCCTCTATCCTCTCCCAGAAGAGAGGACCAGTGGAGGCACCTCTCGGAGTCTTAGACTTCAAGGAGTCTGAGACTTAGCGAGAGGAGCCCAGAGGAGACAACCCTTCTCTCTCCTTTACCCATCCCTTTCTTTTACTTACAGACGCAAGCTGAGGCGCGGAGCTAAAGAAAGTTCGTAGTGGTCGCAAGGTAGGTGCATCCTTTTTTTTTTCCGCCCTGAGGTGAGACTGGGGTCTCCGGACCCAGCTTCTCACCTCATAAGGTTCATCCTTTTTGGCTCCAACAGTCGTGCGCAGCGGGGCCACTCTCTGCACAGCCAGAGGGTGAGTCGGCTTCTTGGTGAGAGCCTAGGAGAATGGATCGCAGGTCCCGGGCTCAGCAGTGGCGCCGAGCTCGCCATAATTACAACGACCTGTGCCCGCCCATTGGCCGCCGGGCTGCTACCGCGCTCCTCTGGCTCTCCTGCTCCATTGCTCTCCTCCGCGCCCTAGCCACTTCCAACGCCCGTGCCCAGCAGCGTGCCGCCCAGCGCCGGAGCTTCCTTAACGCCCACCACCGCTCCGCTGCGGCGGCCGCTGCCGCCCAGGTACTCCCCGAGTCCCCTGAATCTGAGTCTGATCACGAGCACGAGGAGTCCGAGCCTGAGCTAGCCCGCCCCGAGTGCCTGGAGTACGAACAGGACGACTACGAGACCGAGTCCGAGACCGAGTCCGAGTCTGAAATTGAGTCCGAGACAGAATTCGAGTCCGAGCCTGAGTCTGAGCCTGAGACCGCCCCTGCAACTGAGCCTGAGACCGAGCCCGAAGACGAGCGCGGCCCCCGAGGAGCCACCTTCAACCAGTCTCTCACCCAGCGTCTGCAGGCTCTGAAGTTGCAGAGCGCCAACGCCTCCCCCAGTCGTGCGCAGCCCACCACTCAGGAGGCCGAGAGCGCAAGCGAGGGGGAGGAGCCCCAGCGCGAGCCCTTAGACGTGGATCCTCGGGACCCCGAGGAGTCAGAGGAGCGCAAGGAGGAGGAGAACAGGCAGCCCCGCCGCTGCAGGACCAGGAAGCCTGCCCGCCGCCGCGACCAGTCCCCGGAGTCCCCTCCCAGAAAGGGGCCCATCCCCATCCGGCGTCACTAATGGGTGACTCCGTCCAGATTCTCCTTGTTTTCATGGATAAAGGTTAGTAGTTATCCTTATCAAATTGGGGAGCCTGAGGCAGTGCGGTGGGAGGAAAGAGACAGGTTGGAGGCAAGATGGAAAGGGAGCGGTGTTCATTAATCAGCCCAAAACGAACCCCGGAAAAGTAGAGGGGCCCTTCAAATCTTTCCAGGGCACCCAGGGTCGCTAGGGAGGCCAAAGTTTTGTTGGACGGCGAGGTTTTTCCTGATTCCTCGCTGGAGACAACCTGAGGTCCCCGAGGTGGCACCTGGTGCACGCCTCTTAATTTCTGAGTGCGCCTCAGGTTTGGAGCCGCACACCTAAACGACAATGGTAAGTCACTTGTTTTCCGCATCGCTCCACCTCCTAGAAAGGTTAGCCTTTAGCGATGTAGTTGGCTTTAACTAAAGTTCACTGGGCTGGGTATGGCGGTGCGCGCACCAACTTTGGCTATCTGAGAGCCACTGCGCCGTAGCTAGCTACACAGTTGCAATGCGCGGAAAGTAACTGCGCTGGGATTGGGTGAGAACTCTGGAGCCTAAGTCGCACGTGCGCTCAGCCCGCACGGGAGCCTGGAAATCGGGACCCGGCATGGCCAATTTGGGGCCGTGGGACCCTGGAGCCAGTGCGGCTCCATGCTGTGCAAGCAGTCTTGGCCAACACCGTTCACCTCTAGAGGTTCGCGGAGGCCTGAGATCGTGAAAAGGAGCGTGCGCACCTCTCTTGTGCGCCCTAAAGTTAACCTTCCGGCACAGATTGGCGTCTCTTGATAATGAATAGTGCTTGGAGGGCATGCAGTGAGGTACAGGGACCTTTACGGGTGCCCTTCTGGGCTACCCGGATTGGCAGCACTGATAAGATCATATCGGGGTATCTCCCACCTTTTGGCGCAGCTGGTTGGGCGAATCCGATTTGTCTGGAGAGGTCCGGGACTGTGCGCCTAGGCCCTAGAGGCAGGAGAGAAGGAATGAGAGCAGTACCAAGCGGTCTTGGGCAGAAAGGCAAAGCAGGTCAAGGCACAGGCTGAGTAAGGGGGTCGTGGCTAAGAGTTGGACAGCTTCCAGGCTGTCCCCAAAGATCGTGGCACTTCCCAAGCTGGGAAGATGTCTGAATACTGCGCTTAGGACTGAGAGGGGACTGGGAGGATGCGTTACAGCCGTTTTGGCCCTCTTCAGCTGGGGTGGGGCTGTATTTGGAATCCGTAACCCGAGGGGAGGTCACCCGTAATCTGCCCCCAAAGCGCCGGAGCACGTAACACACCTTGGAATGCTTCCCCGTCCAGCCCTGGGCGGAAAGGCTGATCATAAGTAAAAGGCGCCTGCTGGAAACTTTTTTTTTTTTTTAAGTATGAACGTCTGGTATTGCAGCGGCCTGAGTTATTTTGATGGGATGATTTGGGAAATCTGGTTAAGAAAAGCATTTTTAAGGCTTGAAATCAAAGATGGTTGGGCTCCTGCGCTCTTAAGAGGAGAATGGTACTGGAAGGAACTCATTACCTCGTATCCTTCCAGGACTTACCCTCTTCACTAGGGTGGCGTCGCAGCCCCCAGAATTTAAGAGAGGGTAGGCTGTGCGCACTGCGGCTGATTGCGTCGTTGGTACACATAGGGAAGCAATTTGTTAGCAATGGGTAGAGGACGGCGCGCTAGTAGACTGAGGAAATGAGGTGGAGGCATTTGGTTTGAAAGCATGAAATTGCCTAAGTACCTTTCTGAACCTAAAATTCTCGGCAATAGAAACGATGATGATGACGTTTTCTTGACGTTAGGTACCATTTTGCCTCGTGATATATCAGTAGCCCGAGTTTACCAAGCAACAGGTTTCTAGTTAACAGGTGGAGATGCCGCATTTTTCAGCATGTCTTACCCATCTGAGATGTAATTTTTGGCAGTTAGGTTTTTCATTAGCTAAATTAGAAAGCTGCCTTGTTGCTGATCTACAGATCAAGTTCCAGGACAGAGACACCCTGTCGGGGGGGGGTGAACCCCAAAACACCCTACAGCTCTCCCCCCAAACCAAACAAACAAACAAAACAAAAAATAACCCAACAACAACAAAACCTAAGCGGTGTGGCAGGCACATACACGGGGTAAACAAATAGGAACAGGCATCTTGCTGTGTCACAGTAATCTCCCACTGTCTACCTGAGTCACAGCAGCTACATTAACAGCCCAGAGCTACCCACTTACAACCTTCCCCCTCCCCTGTGCTAATCTGACTCCAGATGAAAAAGCCCAGAGGGCTACATAGGAGTGCACCACCCTTGAGAAAGCACCAACACCCACACCAGAGAAGGTTTTGCTAAACATATTCCAACATCCACTTTCTGTGAAACCGACTTCTCTCACTCACTGGGGTTCAGCTACTTTCCTTTCCCAGGGACTTTCTAGCTGGCTCTCAGACATTCCCAACTGGCCCTTTGTCTCACTCACCCTGCTAAGCTGGGGTTAGCATTTGAATGGGCTGGCTTGTCCTTTAGCATAGGTAGATTGGCTGAGGGAGATGTACCCTGGGAAAACCAGAGAGGTGGATGGGGGTGGGGGTGGCAAACGGTGAGCCACAGTGTTTAGGACCCTTGGCTGCACGAGTCATTTGCCTAATGGAAAAACTTCCCTTCCTTCTGTGGGGGAGGGGTACTCTTTTTTTTTTTTTATGTGAATTTCTCTTAAATTACGTGGCTATGTTCAAGTACCCTGTGGTGGCAAAGCCCTGATGTAAGCAATTTTTAGTTTATCAATAAAACATTTAATTATATTTATAAGATTTGGAAAATGAGAGGGGAGAGTGTGAGCTCTAGAGCTGCTGTTTAAGTGTATTTTTTGTTTGTTTTTTATGTGCCCGGCGCCGTTTCTCTTCTGGATTGCTTACAACCTTTGCCTCTTTAGCCTCCATTTTAGAAGCTGTGTTCCGTTAACAAGAAATTTGAAACATCAGTGCTGGTAAGAATAAAGTTCCTTAAAAAAAAAAAAAAAGTATGGATTTACTTAATTTCTCCTGTAGTCACTGCTAAGAGGATGCTCCTGAGGAAACTGAGCAGAGACCACGGTACTGGGGTGGGGGTGGGGGTGGGGGGCAAGCAGGACGTTGCAAAAAGCAAGTAATGAAAACCAAGTTCAGCAGGGCCAGAGGCCAGTGCCGTCACATGTCAGCTCCCCTCTAAATAGCACCCGGTAACAAGATGGGAGACGCAAGTCGCACCTTTAATCCCACTCTCCACAGCGAGGGATGGGAAGCTCTGCTGTGGGGTTTGGGCACTAATTAGCCTATTTCCCCAACCGAGTCAGGGTAGCAAGCCATAGACAAAAGGCAAAAGATAACTGGGTTAGCCCAGGCTGCCTCTATACCATCCTGTAGACGGGCTTCAGGCTTCTCACACCCCTCTGCCTCAGCTTCCTCTAAAATGCACTAACTGAACAAAATGACCCCATGGTTTAGCCCTATGGAGGTTCCTAAATCTCATGTTGATTAAATGAAAAGCACCAACTGTGAAGAAGTCTCTTTTGTGTTGGTCTAATACTAGTTTTGTTAATTTGCTTTTCAACGGGTACCATGACTTAAGAGGACAGGTAGAGAATGTAGGAGTCACTGTGTCCTGTCCTCGGGGAGGATCAGGGGGGCATTCCTAAGTGCCAGCATCAGTGTTGGGGTGCTGGGGCGGTGGGTCGCCTTTCCTGCACCTTCCCCTGTGCTTAGTGTCTAGAAGGGGCCCATTTCCAGACTAGCTGTGGGAAGCAGCCAACTGTAAGTTAAGTCCCGGATTTTCATTATCGCTTCCTCCCAGGGACTCTTCTCCAGCCCTCTCTGTAGTGGCCCCTATCTCCACACATTAGGATTCTGCCCCAGCACACATACAATTTTAGTACTTAAGGTACTAGGTACTTCTTATGTAAGTTGCCATAGTCTGGTGACAGCTAAGTTCACACACACCCACTTTACAGACACACTACACACACACAGCACATACCACAGACACTCATACCACACACACACCACACACGTACCAGACACACAAACACACAGCACATACACACACATACACTACAGACACACACACCCCACATACCACAGATACACACACAGCACATACCAGACACACACATACCACTTACCATAGAACACACACATACCACTTACCATAGAACACACACATCACAGACTATACACACAGACACCACACACACACACACACACACACACACACACACACACACACACACACACACCACATATCAGATAGACACACATACACCACACACCACAAACACACGCACACCAGACACACATATACAAATTTGATTTCATTGCCTGGGGCAAACAAAGCAAATACTTCTCCCAAAATTGGTTTTGCAAATTAAATGACGTAACTTCACTGTGCATTTTGTGCGTTAGCCCCTTTTCAGCCATTTAAGAATTTGGTCAAATATTATGACTTGTTTGTTTTCTCAGTCTCCTTGATGGGGAGCCCCACCCCCAGCCAGGAAGCAGGTCAGGTGACATGGCAGCCCCCACCCCCAACAGCTAATGGGTTGCAATCTCCCAAATCCAAGAGCCTGCTGACAGTGCTCTGCCAGCAGAGGCAGGACACCTGAGGAAAGCTGAAGGGGGGAGGGTGCTGCTTCCCCAGCCTCAAGTGTGGGCACAGCCTGTATGTTTCTTCAGGTGGGCCTACGTTAGGGCCGGCATGTTACACATTAGCAAGAGGCTGTGGCTGCCCCAGGGTTAAGCTGGTTGTAAGTAAGAACACAGGCTAACTGGAGGCAGTCATTTGAGGCAAACTTAAGGAAAACAAAAAGGGTTATGGGATTGCAGGGAGTAAAAGAACAAGATATGAAGAGCCCAGGTGGGAGCAGGGGAGGGGGAACGGACGGCATAAAGCCACCAAGTTTTCTGGGTGTGACAAAGCATTTAAGAGAGAGAGAGAAGAAAAAGGTTGAGGACACACTCAAATATGGCAAACTTGAAAGGGGTTAAAGCCAGGGACAACAAGGGGCAGGTGTTGACTCAGTGTTAGGTTTCTTTGGTTTGGTTTGGTTTGTCACAGGGGAAAAGAAAAGGTTAGTAGTATTTTTAATAGCCAAAGATGGACACTAATGAGGATTTCAGATTAGTCACCCTTGAAGTCATTGTCCCCCATAGCCTCCGACAGACCTAGACCAAGAATTTCAACTTCATCTACTTCAGTTTAAAACCTGAGCATAGGGTTTTGACTCAGAAAGGGGCAGCCTCTAAGGCTCCCTCCCACTCTCAGACTCAGAGGTGCAGGAGTACGGATCCAAAGCCTGACGTGTTCTCCTTCCCCCAGGCAAGAGCTGTCTGCCTGTCCTGGCTTATGTTGCTGTTCCAATTAGACTTCGTTAGGGAAATTTGCTTTGGTTAATTGAGGTTGTGTGAGAAGGTGAAATACACCATTCCCCTTAAATTCAGATAGCATTCAGGCTGCAGAAGCCCCCAGGGTGCCTGGAATTTCCACCATGAGTTACAGAAATATTAAATAGCCTTTCCACTAAAACCAAACCCACCTTCCCGGATCCCACCTCCCAACCCCGCCTGCTAGCAGCTGCCCCTGGTGCCGGGTCTCTGATCTGCGATGGGCACTTCTCCCCCCATAGCTTCTGGGTAGCCTCTGTAGCATCCTTAGCTGCTCTTCACAGTGTGGACACCTTGTGCAGGCACAGTAGCCTGCACAGGACCACGACAGGCTGAGGCACAATCTGGTGACCCTGCTACAAAGAAAGCCATTGAGACAGAGCCATTGCTAGCAAGCCTGAGTCAGTGAGGGGCCTGAACTTTTAAGGCTTTCATCCAGAGCTGACCAGCTGCATTCACAAACATTTCATCCCCTTAACACAAGCCCGCATCAGTCTCTAGTCTTTTATCTGTTGGGGGCATCTTTCCTTTCATTAGCATTTGCCTGAAGCGGCCCAGCCATACAGCCCCTTCTGCAAACAGCAGTAAGCTGCTGCTGCCTCCACAGGCCAAGGCTGGCAGAGATAGCGGCGGGGAGGAGGGTGGTGGTTGGTGGCTGCAGCAGTCTTAATTGAACAGTAATTAATTGAACAGCTTCAAAGTCTTATTGCTACTCCGGGAAGCACTCAGAAAACCTTTGTCACAGGGAGGCTGAAAGACACTTAGTGGTTGCCTGAATTCCTTTTCTATCTCCTCTTTCTGTGTCTCTTTCCTTCGCCTAGAAATTAATGGCACGCATATGAACTACATGCAGAGGTTTCCCACCAGGCTGCCCCTCCCGCAAACCACAAACCACAAGGAACCTTCCTGCCAATGGTGTTGCTGCTGCTGGCTTCTGCTCCCTTCCCTTTTGCCCTCTCCTCCTCCCAAGGGACCTTTTCTACTTGGCTTTCTCTTTTGTGGCTAGTGGGATGGATGAGTCAAGAAAAGTTGAGAAGCTGCTACATGATATCTGGATGGGCCTTGGGCTTTTGGCAGTTAAAAAAAAAAGCACAAGTACAATTGTTGCTTAGAGACATGCACCAGGTACCCAGGGTACCACAGACAAGGGGGACCATGCCTTTTCAGGTGCTGCTAGTGAGGCTGAGGGAGAGTCAGAAGCTAACTTCTTCTTTCTAGTTGGTGTTCCTTCCAAAGGACACCCGATAACTTGGGCATCTGGGGCACCTGCACTGAGCAAGGTTGACTTTCCTCAGAAAAGCAGAGGCCAATGGAAATAGGAGTGCTATTTACCATTCCTTTCTAATAAAACAAATCCTGTCCCCCAACTAGCACACCTTCTCCCTAGCCTTTTGCTCTACCACGTGACTCCTGTAGACAGGTTAAAGACTCCAAGCTTAGCTTTTGTCCTTCACAGCTGGGTAGCCTTCTTGGGCACTGGCCTGCCTTTGCCATAGCTTCAGGCCTTGGGAGCCGACTTGCCTTCCTTATTTTAACTCCTACCTCTATTCATTTATTTATTTATCTATTATTTATTATCTATTATTTATCTATTTATTTAACTCATACCTCATTTACCCCCTTTGCAAAGTCAACTGGACTAGAAAGACATTACTAGCCTTTGCTAGGGAGCTGGTGAGATGGGCATGCTGGCAAAAGGCTCGATTCATGGAACCCATATGGTGGAAAGAAACAGCTCCTGCAAGTTGCCTTCTGACCTCACATGGGTGCATGCATGCTCGCTCGAGTACGTGTATACACACACACACACACACACACACACACACACACACACGAGACAAAAAGCACCCTTGCTAGTGTATAGTTATTACAGGGACAATTAGAAACCTCACTCCTTGCAGGGCTCATCCAGCCCAGGCACTCACCAACACCCAACACTGACCCTTCCCAACCACATCACACATGTATGGAACC
Source organism: Acomys minous (assembly GCF_964271855.1). NCBI lineage: Eukaryota > Metazoa > Chordata > Mammalia > Rodentia > Muridae > Acomys > Acomys minous. Next base: position 60,897,807 of record NC_140485.1, on the reverse strand, counting down.
AGCAAGATCAACAACCCAGACAGGCTCCCCAGACAGGCCAACCCATCAAGGTGACACCAAGTCAACCTGCACGCTGTCCCCTCCAGCTCTTACCATTCTGGGCTCCCCAAGTTCTTTGGCCAGGCCATCCAGTGACATTTTGTGCTGCTCAGCTTCTTAAACCCTGGCTTGTCTGCAGGGCCCTCTTGGTCTTTGTTGCTGGGGTCCAGCAGAAACTCAGCACTTAGCTCCACTCATCCAACTGACTTGCTCAGTCACTACAGGAAGATGAGAGCAAAGTGGACAAGGGACAGTCAGGATGAGGTGCTGAGCTCTTGTTTTTTCCTAGTATGAATTTACCCTTAAATCAAAGCGATTTTTAGTCAACATAAGAGCTCTGCCTCAGCTTTTTCAACCAAGGGTGACTTTTGTACCCAGAGGTCATTTGGACGAAGCGTGAGGGCATAGTTTTGTTACCACTAAACGGATGCTGCTGGCAGCTAGTAGGTACAGACTAGGGAAGCCATATAATAGACCCTGCCACACATGGGACAGTCACCATAGCAAAACAAACCAAAAACATCAACAAAACAAAAACCAAAACAAAACAAAAAACAAACAAACAAAAAACAACCCAAAAACAACAACATAAGTCACTAGTGCAGAGGCTGAGAAGCCATGGTGCAGGCAGGGGCTTCTCCCACGGCTCCCTCTGGAGCCTTCCCTGCTCTCCCCAACTGTTCTCATCAAATACATCCTTCCATTGGAGACATTTTATCTGATCCAGTGATCTCAAATCCTAGGAAGGTTGCTTTCCAATCTGAATTTTTGTTTTCTACCCTTCTCCCAAACTTCAGACCTTTCCTTTCCAGAAACAGGTTGTAAAAAAAAAATCTCCCTCAAACCGACCATTTTCCTTTCACGTCTGCCATGTCTGAAATCAGACACTCTACCCCCACACCGGCCTCTCCCTGGCTTCTCTGTGCAATTCCCAGTGTCCACAAGCAGGTGCGAGTCTTTGGCTCTTGCACCTTTTGTGCCCGTCTAACACGGGGGGTACCAGGCGGCCCCTGGAAACCTCCTTAGGTCGCCCTTTTCATTGTGTCGAGGTCCCTCCTTTAAGGGCTTCCGCAGCTGCAGCTTCTTTGTACACAACCTTTCCTTTGTTCCCTTTATCGGAACCACCCTCCATATTGGTTCTGCCTTTCCTAAGAACTTGACTCAAATCAAATCTTCATCTGCAAAGGGGGTAGAAAAACACACCTTTCACCATCTATTCCATTTCCTCCTCTTCACTTCCTGCCAAAATAGCCCGGATGCTCCATGGACTCCTCAGAAAGCACATCCATTTTCCCTTTCTTTCCTACTGTTTCTACAGGAGCAAAGGTGTCCGGTCCTTTACGCAGCAAGGGCCCCCACCCTTCCTTTTGTTGGACTCTTTGTTCCAGATAGGTGAAGGTGTGCCCGCCCCGCCCCGCCCCTTCTATTCATAGTCAAGACATCTTTCTATGGAGACCCATTCGAGGCGCCATTTTCTCCATCCGGTCTTTGCAAGCCCTCCAAATGGAAGCCTTCTCTTTTCATTTTAATGCCGATCTGCTCCTTCTGCAAGGAGACTGGCATGTTCTGGATGTTTCTCCCTGCCAGAAAAGCATGATATAAGAAAGAACGTGGAACAAAGGATTCCCACGGATCATAAGAATGTCTGAACAAAGAGAACCTGAGCCCATTATTTGATTAACGTTGCTTTGAGGATGGGTGTGAGAGGCCTGGAGAGCCCAAGGGATCCGCGTGGCGGTCTTCTTGGGTCTCCAACCTCAGCGTCTACTGACCTTCCAAATTGTGCAGGGTTCAGCATCCCTGGGCTATGAACTCTGTCCATCTTGTACTGCTCGTTCTGCATCGGAGCAGTAAGGTCTCTGTCTCCATGGGCTTGGCCCACCACCTCCAGGCCCTGAAAAGCCTCTCCGCGGTGCCTCAGCGGTAACCCTCTCTGTGAAGTGGGTTAACCTACCGCCATCAAGAACCCAAGGGATGGCTCATGGGAGTCCCCGACCTTCCCACCTGGCCTTGGCGATTTAGGGCATCGAAAAGATTGACCCCCTTCAAGGCACTGACGGCTCTCGTGGCCTTCTAGGCCTGGCCGCCATACACCCACCCGCCAACCGCTTCCAACCAACCCAGCAAGCACAACCTCTTTGGGCGTTCCAACGCGGCGCCCCCTATTGGACCTCCCACCCATATCCGGTTTCCGGTCCGAAGCCCCCTGCTCATTCGCCAAGCATCCTTGATTGGCGTGACCCCAGCCCAATAGCTGACCTAGCGCAGGGGTCGGAGGGGAGCGGGTTGGTGGTTGAGACCCAGTTGGACCATTCAGTGTGTGTGTTCAAATTGTTTCGCCATTTTGCGTGGGGGTAGTTGGCCAAACTTTGGACCAAAGTTCAAAGTGTCCGGAATGAAGTGTGTCGAGCCGTAGAGCTGAGGTGACACGCCTTCGGGAGGTCCCATGCATTCCCTAGGGGTCCACTTTGTCTGCTTTCTCTACTCGGGGCGATCACGTGGATGCTGTAGACAAGGGGCCGTAGTGTGCTGAGCCTGCAGTGGGAAAAGGGACATGTTAGACTTCAGAGAATTAGAGCTTGCCGCGGTGCATCCGCATGTATCTTGCAATGCAGCCATCTGCATGGTGCATGAGTGCCGCAGCCCACTCTGTGAACCATTCCACATTCTGTCTCTTCCCTCGGGGTCCTGCAGGCTAGACAACCACCTGCCCACTGCCTAGTTGCACCGCAACAAAAGATGATGGCTCGCGCCATCGCCATCACCTCTTGGCAAAATGACCGCGGTGCGCGCGTGCCGCCTTTATTTGTTCCGAGAGCGGCAAAACAAAACCCAAAAAGCAAGCAAGCAAACAAACAAACAAAAACCCGACCCTACTTTGAATTCGTCTGTATATCCGAGACCTAGGCATTTTGTGTTGCATTCACTGAGCCCACTGGGCAATGCGGCTGTTTATCTCCTGCAGATCTGAGCCCACCGCGGTACCGCAAGGGGCGCCCAGCCTGGCAGGCAGCCGCGGGCTTTGTGGCCGCGCTTAATGCTGCCAGGATGGGCTGTTGCAGTTCAAAGCATAGCAGCTGCCCTATGGTGCTCATACCAGAAAGAACAGGGGGCTGAAAGGGGGCTAGAGGAACTGAACACTGAATCGGCAGCAATCGCCGGAGGCCGGAAGCCGCGAGTCTCGGTAGCTGTTGCCGCCGGGACACCGCTTCTCAGTGGGTTAATTTAAGTACGTACTGTGTTTTCTAGTCTTTAAGACCACCCTAAATGGGTCATCAACCACATCCCAAATTTCCTTTCACCCTTCACGGGGAGGCAGAAGTCTGAAGCCAGCGCTAGGTAGGGGGTCTTCCGGTAAGCCCCATCCCCCCTCCCGTATCTGCGCGGCAGCGGCGACCATGGGGAACGCTAATGGGGGCTTTGCTTGATTTTCCGCAGTGCACTGCCGCGACCCTTATTTCTACTGCGTCACCATCCACATAAACAGAACGAGCCCTGACTGCGTCACGCTAGGCCAAAAATAAGCCCCTTTAAGTATAATGGGGAAGGGGGACATTGAAGGCATTTACCGGAGCCATCCCCCACAAATCGCAAACAAAAACATCAAAACACGACAATAAAAACCACCCCGGAGCATTAAAAAAAACAAATTCCGTGTTTGCATTTGGCAGACCCTCGCCCCTCACCCCCACTCCACCCTTCCGGTGGGCTCACGACCACCTGTCGCATTTTCATCTGGGTGCCTCTGCCCTTTTTCAAGTATCTTAAAGACTCCTTTCTCTGACTTGGAGCTGAATATGGGTAATTGCCTCAGTCTGGGGTCTTCAGATAAGGGGTTCGCCGCATGCTGGGGTAATCTGGGGTGATGAAGCCCTCCTGCAGTCCCTCCTCCCCTCGAGAAGAATCAGACGGGGAGGGAGGATTTCAGCTCCTGTACTCTTAACAGACCAATGCCCACGTCTTGCGTCACGTGTCCCAGCAACGCAGGAGAGCTCGCTCTCTCTCTGGCCAGGGGAAAAGCGAGGAAGAGAGACTCAGTCCGGGAGAGGAGAGGAAGGAGCTGAACGTCCCTGCGAGGCCTGCGCTCATCAGCCCCCTTACCCAAAGTCGGGAGCTGCCGGCACCGGGAGCCAGCCTCCCGGAGCCGGCTCAGCACTGAGACCGGCGTCCTCTGGCGGCAGAGAAAGAGTTCTGCTTACGATTTTCGAGACGAATCGGCGCGCTCCTGAATGCCAAGAAGGCGGAGCTAAACTAGAGCAAAGTAAGAAGAGAGAACTGGAAAGGCCCACACGTGGCTGGATGCCTGCAGCCTGAAAGGATAAGGGTGACTAGGAAGGTGCCAGATTCCACCAGCAAGAAATAAGTCACTTCCGCCGTGGTCTTGGGTCCTAGCCCCTGAGCACCTATCCTTACAAAAGTTGGAAACTGAGGCTGGAGAACTTTTCAGCCAAAACTTGATTTTTTTTTAAAAAAAATATTTTTTTCACCCTAGTTTGGCTGGGTGCTCCGTCTTACGGGGCCCCAATTTTATTTTGAAAAACCGCCACCGTGTTATGGGCATGCGCAACTGCCTCCACGGCAATAATATGTCAGGACAACACGATATCCCCCCTGAAGTCGGGGAGCAGCCCGAGCAAGAACCTTTGGAGGCCGCAGGGGCAGCTGCCCCCGGTGCTGGGCCTGGCCCAGCCGAAGAAATGGAGGCCGAACCGTCTAACAATGAGCCCGTCCCCGACGAGACTGGCACTGAGGTCTGTGGACCCCCTGAAGTCTCCAGATCTGACCTCCAGAGCCTCAGCCAGGCCTTCGAGGAAGTCCGAGTGGGTGGAGGTTACAGCCCACCTCCGGAGGAAGCCATGCCATTCGAGACCCAACAGCCCAGCCTGGGAGATTTCTGGCCCACCCTGGAGCAGCCTGGAACATCTGGGACCCCGGCAGGCCTCAAAGCCTTCAACTCAGCGCTTTTGGAGCCCGGGACCCCCAGTGGTTCGAACCCATGTCTGGGAGACTACAGCCCCCCACCAGAAGAAGCTATGCCATTTGAGTTCAATGAGTCTGCCCAAGGAAGCTGTAGCCAGCCTCTCCTCCAAATCCCAGACCTTGCTCCAGGAGGTCCGGAGGCAGGGGTCCCCAGAGCTCTTCCCGCGGAGCCCGGCAACCTCAGATTTGCAAACGCTAGCATCCGAGAAGACTACAGCCCTCCACCTGAAGAATCTATGCCATTTGGGCTTGAGGGAGAAGAATTTGGGGGCGATAGCCCACCCCCAGGACTCCCGCGAGTCATCCCACAAATCGGCATTGGCGGCGTGTTCCCGGCAGTCGCGGTCCCGAGTGCGCTCTGCCTCGCTCCCGCCGAGAACGCGCCTCCCCTCTGGGTCCAAGACGCCATTGACAGACCGTTCAGCGAGGCTGTCAGATCTCCTCCTAACTTCGCATGCGACAGCCCCCCGATGGAGATCTCCAGACCCCTGCTTGAGATTGGCAGAGCCTCCATTGGGGTCGACGACGACACCACTGTCAATATGGACAGCCCCCCAATCGCAAGTGATGGCCCGCCCATCGAAGTCTCCGGCGCCCCAGATAAGAGCCAGCGCGCAGAGAGACCCCCAGTTGAGCGAGAAGCAGCCGAGATGGAAGGAAGCCCTATCACCGCAGCTGCGGTGGAAGGAAAAGTCCCCTCTCCGGGGAGAGAGGACGGATCCTTCACCCAGCCAGAAGCAATGGATGCCAAGCCAGCCCCTGCTGCCCAAGCCGTCGCTACCGAATCTGACGCCGGCGGAGCTCCTCTGGCCCCAGCAACACCCGCAGATCTCCAAACCGATCCTGAAGAAGTCGGAGCAGCCACTGCTATTCGCCCTGAACCTGACGGAGGGGCAGCCGCAGTCGACCCAGCCACCCCTGCCGAGTCCGAAGGCAACAAAGATCCAGCCGCTGAGCCAGCCTCCGAGGCAGTCCCTGCCACCAAGGCCGAGTCTGCCTCCGGGGCAGCCCCCGTCACCCAGGTGGAGCCCGCAGCCGCGGCAGTCTCTGCCACCCCGGCGGAGCCTGCCGCCCGGGCTGCCCCTGTCACCCCTACGGAGCCCACTACCCGGCCAATCCCCACTGCCAGAGCCCATCCGGCCGCCGGGGCAGTCCCTGGTGCCCCAGCGATGCCAGCCTCTGCTAGGGCAGCTGCCGCTAGGGCAGCCTATGCAGGTCCTTTGGTCTGGGGAGCCAGGTCACTCTCTGCTACTCCCGCCGCCCGGGCATCCCTTCCTGCCCGCGCAGCTGCCGCCGCCCGGGCAGCCTCTGCTGCCCGGGCAGTCACTGCCGGCCGGTCAGCCACTGCCGCCCCAAGCAGAGCCCATCTTAGACCCCCCAGCCCCGAGATCCAGGTTGTTGAACCGCCTACTCCGCGGCCTCCTCCGAGGCCGACTGCCTGGCCTGAGAAGTACGAGCGAGGCCGAAGCTGCTGCAGGTACGAGGCGTCGTCAGTCATCTGCGAGATCGACTCCTCTAGTGATGAGTCGGAAGAAGGGGCCACCGGCTGCTTCCAGTGGCTTCTGCGGCGAAACCGCCGCCCTGGCCAGCCCCGGAGCCACACAGTTGGGAGCAATCCTGTCCGCAACTTCTTCGCCCGAACCTTTGGAAGCTGCTTCGGTCTATCCGAGAGTTCCCGATCACGATCCCTCAGCCCGGGGAAGGCCAGGGATCTCATGGAGGAGAGGCGCAAACAGATGCGCAAAGAAGCCATTGAGATGCGAGAGCAGAAGCGCGCAGATAAGAAACGCAGCAAGCTCATCGACAAGCAACTGGAGGAGGAGAAGATGGACTACATGTGTACGCACCGCCTGCTGCTTCTAGGTAATGCGGTAGTTTCTGCCCCTGGGCAGTAGGGCCGCCCCGGGCACCCGGGGAGGGGGTGGCAGGGCCTTCCGGTGGGGTTTGGGCCTTGCCCATGGGAGGAGGGGGTCCGGAAACCCTGTTAGAAGTTCCAGGGAGGGACCCCAACTCTGCCCTGGGTGGGGGGGAAAAGGGGGATTTTTCGAGGGTTCGGGTAGCCGAAGTATATACCCTCCAGGGAGAAAAGTGGTGCCGAGCGACACTGAGGGTCGTTACCGGCCGGAGGCCAGCGCCAGCGCCAGCGATCGTAGGCTGGACAGGCGGGGGCGTGAGCGTGAGGTGAGCCAGGAACTGCTGGGGAGGGCCCTTCGGGGCTCCCCCGGCTCGATTGTTCGTGACCGCGGTGGGCTAGGGCCATCGGGGTGCTCGCCCCCGCCTCGCCTGGCACGGCTGCTTCGACTCAGACAGCTTGTTGTTGGTGTGTGTTGGTGTCCATTTTCTGTGTTCGCCTGTGCATGACATGCTCAGTGTGTCCCAGTTTCCATCCCTGGCACCTTCAATGTACCCGCCGGTTGTGTATTTGTACTCTGAAATGGGCTGTCTTGTGATTTGCGCCATGGCGCGAGCAAAACTTTCCGTGTTGGCACACTCTGTGATACCTGTGCGCTGACTCTCTGCAGCGAGCAGAGGGAAAAACGCGCAGGGAAAGGTGGTGGGGCATCCTGGGTAATCTGCTGGGCTGTTGGCTGTGGAGGGAGCGGGGTTGAGGGAAGAGGAGTGGGGCCGCAGCCGCGGGCCTCCATAACCTTTTTCCCTGTATGTCTCTCTTTTTCTTTTTCCCTTTGCGCTAAGCGTTTCCTCACTTGTCAATTCGTACGTCAAACCCACCCGCCTTAACGGTTGAAAAACCAGACACTCAGGTATCTGGGGCTTTGGGGTTGTTAATAACATCTGTATTTTGTATTCTGCACACACACACACACACACACACACGCACGCACACACACACACACACACACATACACACACACCACACTGGAACCACGGAGGGAGGGAAGTGAGAGGGAGGAATGGGGGGGGGACATTTAGCCCTGTTGGCAAGGCCACATTCAAAACACTTTGGGTTGGTTTCAAGGGGGTGGGCGTGGCTGCGTTTAAATATATATAAAATAATTTTCTTCTTGGAGAAGAGCCTAAGGTAAGCCAATCACTTACATTTTTTACAACCTTTGGTAGGAGGGGCCTGGTTTTAAAAGGTTGGGAATTATGTGTTGAGAGGGAGATGTTGCTTTTGTAATTTAATTGTACTTGAAATAAAAAAAAATAAATACTCTGAGTGTATACTGAATGCGTGGACAATGCATGGGAAGCTGGAAATATTCCCTGTGAACTATGTAAATGTTTGCATGTGAATTTTTTTTCAAGCATCTTTAGCTGGGGGAAGGAGGCTCGAAGGTAAGATCTGTAAATCAGTTTGGGATGAAAAAAAAAAAAACCCAAAGATTTTTTTAGGATGAAGATTAAAGAAATGGTATGCCGCCAGATGGTCACCTTCCGAGGCCCTCATCTCCCCCCCCCCTTCTATTCAACCCCCTCCACGGCTCTCCATGTCCCCTCCTCTCACCAAGACCTCTCCCCCCCATTCCACAGCCACCAAGACCTCTCCCCCCCATTCCACAGCCAGAGCCCCTTATCCTCAGAGGTCTCATCTCCAACCTGAGGCATTCATTCTTCTTGCCAGATTAATCAAAACAGCAGTTAACAGTGGTCTGGATCTGTGGCTTAAATAAAATCTTCACGAGTGAATCTCCACAATTAATTCATTTTATTCTCTAAGACCTGTCAAGGGATCTCAGGATCACAGTTTCTGAGGCGGTGCTACATTTGTCTGTTGCATACCTGTTAATCTGTGATGGTGGTTATTAAAGACATTGATGACGTGACTGTGCTGTTGTGGCGTCCTCCCATAAACCATGATCTAAGAAGGATGGTCATTTTGTTCCTTCCTACCTAGGGAAATGCTGTATCATTGACTCAAACACATAGCAAAGGGGAGTAGTTGTAAATTTCAAATGTCCCTGGTACACGAAAGTGCAGCCCCTGACGTGAGGCTCTGGTTTCACTGCAGGCCCATTGCCATACTCTGGGCAGCTGACCTGTGAGTGGAGGGGCGTGAGCAGGACGCAAAGGTCTGCAGATAGCAGGCCCAAGTGACTGTGCACGCCTGAATGTCAGTCAGCAAAGTGGACATGTCCCTCACATTCTGGGGCCTCAGCTGCCTCATTGGAGAAACAAACCTTTCCTAGGACGTTTGCATTAAAGTGTCCTCTAGCCCCAGGACTTGGGTCTTTTGTCCAGCCCCCATGCCCTCTTGAGGGAGAAAGGGCTGGAGTCTTATGCTATACGTCAGTGCAGCTCGCTGCACCAAACTGACAGCCTCTCTTAGAAGAGTAGACTTCTTCCTTTTTCCCCTTGTTGTTGTTGTTGTTTTTTTTTCCTTTCTCTCTTTTTTCTTTTCTTTTTTTCTAGAGGGGATAATTAAACCAAACCAGAAGCACAATTTTTGGGGGGTACCATGGCACTGGCCTGCCTGCACTTTCTGGATGTCAGCCATTATGCTCTGTTGGATGCAGCTTTATCCAGGATGCAGGCTGCTCAGCCTTGGCCTAGGCCTCGCCTGAGCCTGTAAGATAGCCACCCCTGCATCGTGAGACTGCAGCAGTGCTTGTCTGTCAAAGCAAGCTGCAGTTTCCCACTGGGCTGCTTTCATTTTCCTGGAGTAACATGAGAGGGATTGTATCTGCGTCCCTACTATTGATTGGGGAGGAGGAGAAAGAGAAGGAAGGAAAGGGTTTACTCACATTTATGAGACTTTTTACTGCCTCGCCTTATTATGGGATGCACCGTAGCTACGCCTCTGACCCCTGAAAATGCAGATCAAATGACCATCCTTTAACATCTGTCACATGCAGACTCATCTGTTGCTTTTTTTTTTAAGTGTTGTGTGCATATTCTGTTTTTATTGCCCAACATTATATTTCTAAAATTACTTTTACAGATAGATGATAGAAAAATAGAAAGATAATAATTTTTAAAAAATTCTAATGTCTAGAGAGCTGAGGCTTTTTAACATAATTTAATCATACAGCATTTCCATGTTTCTGTTAGCTTAAAATAATTCTGTGGGTTAGACTTTTTTTTTTTTTCCAAAATCTTATTTAGGTATTATTCCTTGTTTCAAAATTGCAAGGAATCAGCATTGGATCAGCATTGTTTATTATCTCCTGCCTTTATTACAATTGTGTAGGTAAAGCACTATGTATAATATGACCACTGTAATGATACCATATTTATATAGCAAATCACAATTAATTATATAATAATTTATTTGGCTGCCAAGTGGTACAGTACTGCACTGCATCTCAGTGTGCGAAGCACTTTTTTTTTTTTTAATGCAGCCATTTTTTCCCCTAAATTTAAAATGTTTTCACTGAACTCCTTGGTGCAGTGGGAAGGGCATAGCTTATTGGCTGCCCCCTACTCCCACCCCCTCCCCCCCGAATTTTGCAGTTTTGAGATCTGCATCCTGCCTTCCATGTTTAAAGAGGCCTTTTAGAGATTTTTAATTTCTCTCAAAAACATTTTTTAATTGTTTTTTTTTTAAAAGCTGGCTCACATGACCTACTTTGAGAAGATGGCATGAGGCATGGAGAAGGCGGTCATTCCCAGCCTATATGTGTCTTCCTGATTGAAAAGGGGCGGGGGTGGGGGGGGGCCCTCAATGCTTGTAGCATTGTTAGTGCCAGTGATGATAATGGTGACACGAAAGTATCCTGTCTAGTCATATCAATCCTTTGAAATGGTTCTGGGCAATAAAAGCAATATTCCAGTCCCACCCACCCCTCTCTTTCATAAGCATAGCCATTCAAATCACAGACATTAATTGCCAAGGACTTTTTTTTTTCTTTTTTCTTTCAAAGGTTGCAAGGTAAGTATGTGAAGGCGCTCACCAAGCCCATGAGAAAATTTTTACATGGCTTTCTCAAGGCTGACAGCATGCGTGTCATGTCGGCAGTGTACTCTGTGATCTTAAAATCCCTTCTTACATGACAGGTGTCTAAGAGCCTGCTGCTTTCTGAATTCCAGCCAGGCCCTGACAGATTACTAACTGTGAAGGTCCACGAAGTGAACATGAAATGAACGCTGCCCATTTTGGGGGAAGCCATTGCTGTGGAGGCAGGACACCCACATTTGCTTCACCGCATCCACCCCCCCCCCCAAGCACACATACAAGCTATAGCACTTTTTTCCCCTTTCTTTCTTTCTTTTTTTTTTAATAATGTAGGTTTTTCTTGACATCTTTACTGAGAGAAATCTCACAATAATTTCTTTTTGCAGAGCTCAAGCTTGTAACAACGTGAACATAAGTAACAATAGCAGCAATTAATATTATTAATTAATTATTAATTACTATTATTAATTAATTATTAATTAATAGTTAGCAATAGTGATGCAGTGCAATGGCCTTTGTGTGCACATTCCTGCACGGCCGATGCTACAGTACAGAATTCTGGCTAAAGGATTATAGCTTTTCTCTTCCTGGTCTTTTTAAAGCAACCCTTATTTTTAGTTCACACTATTTTTATTTATCAAGGATCCATGCATGATTTTGAAAGGCTTTTGTTTTATTGTTTATTTTAATGAAGGAAAGTTATATTTTTTTTAAAAAATGTAAAGAGAAAATAGCCTAGTTGATTAAAATTGAAAGTCTCAACTCTAGGTATATCCTCTACTTTTTAGAATCAATTAACCCTTCCAATTAAATCTCTTTCCTAGCAAAACTATAGCTTTTTAGATGCCTCTGTGTCTTCCAGGAGACACACAAATAGCAAATAAAAATTAGTTCCTGAACTTTTTTTTTTAACCTATGACACAGGTTAAATGCACCCCGCCCCAGAGTTAATGAAATTAAAATGACTATGCTTTTTGCTTATTTTAAACTATAACATCAAAGAAAGACATTTTCCAAATAGAAACAACAGGGCCAAAGGGAGACTAAGCAGTGAATTCCCCATCTGTGACCTTCTCGGCAGCAGCCACTGGGACTCTGGTCCTGACATCACCTTGACAAGCTCTTTAGTGCCGGGGATGGAATGCACCCTTCGTTCCTATCACATTCCTGCGCTGACCTGTGACCCCTGACCCAGGATCAAGCTTTTTTAGAGGGAATAAGAAGAAAATGGGTCTGGCCTTGCTTCCGGAATTTCAGATGAAGAATCTTTGAGGCCTTTACAACCTTAAGAATGCTAATGGGCAGTCTCAGATGCCAGAGGGGCCTGGTTCCAGAAGACACAACCATGAGGGCCTCTCTTTTTTTTTTTTTTTTAATTTTCTTTTTTCTTTCTTTTTTTTTTTTCTTTCCCCCCCCCCCCCCTAATTCTCTAAAAGGAGAGCCAGCCAGATCCTGGATGATGCTTTTTATTGGCTATGAGTCTAGTGTGTTTCATATACGAGAGCCCCCAAAGGTTGGCCCTATAACTTTTTTCCCCTTCTTTATTCCAAGTGAGGTTTTATTTTTTGTATATTCTCCATGAGAGACTGCTAACTTAAGCCTAGGCATCTTCTACTTCCGGGGTCTACATTTTATATTTCACTCTTTGTAGAGGGCTTGTAAACACAAATCAACACAATCGGCAAATGACACCTTGCTAAATTTAGGATTATATGGTAATGTGGCAGAAGAAGCAAAGCTCTGAGAGGATCACTTTTTTTTTTTTCCCATGTGTCATTCTTGCTTGTCTCCTTCCTCCTCTTCCTCCTGTTATTAGCTACCTATGTATGAATTAATCCAGTATTGAGTGTGGCTATTTTACATGCAAAAAAAGAAGTGTTTTTAGTTTCCCTTCCAATAAGCAGACCGTCAATGAGGCAGACCAGCTGGTAGGAGAGGAAGAGGACAAGACCCCACGAAAGAGGTAAGAAACCACCCACCCCCGTGCTAACTGTTCAGTTATTGCCAACTATCACAGGCTTGAGGGGGACACAGCATGCTTGTGGAGTTAGAGTTACTCGAAGTAGTTTACATGTTCCACACTGGAAGCTGTAATGAAGGAGGAGCAGCAGGCAAGTGATCTGTGGCAGAGGAATGGACACTAAGAAAGTGCGCTTCCGGTGTGCTTAGAGGTAAAATCCCAAATTGCTTTACAGAGTAACTTGTTAAAGCTCAGGAGATTCGGAGGAATACTTTCCCCCTGAAGAGTCCAGCCCACCAAACCCAAACAGTGGATCTTACTACATTTTAGTGATTTAATTTGGGGGTGAGGAGAGAGGCATATAAAGTAATATAAATTGTTATCTGACTTAAAATTTAATGGGACTCATTCAGCGCTTCTGACACTGTCACACACAGTCTGTGTGGAGGACAGAGCAAGTGCTTAAAATTCACCTAATTACTTACTCTTTGGTGTCAGGAAGGGAAGGCTTAGGTACCTACCTTCTCAGGAGTGTCACGGTCAGGCTGGCTCGCTGCCACTGCTAAGGAAGTGTGACCTCTGACAAGACACCGGTATGGCCAGCTGGAGCCTCTCTTCTGACTTGCTGGCTCTTTGCCTATCCCTTCTGTCAGAAGGGCTGACCACCTCTCTCCTCCTTCCTGTGTGAGCAGTTTGCCTCTCGTCAAACTGGTCACTAATGTAAATGACTATGAAGCATTTTTACAGGTAACCTGCACCCAGGTAAGTCCAAAACTGGATTTTCTTTAAACAAATGTCAACAGCAAAGGTCACAGTAGCACACAGAACCAAATGCTAGGCATGGAGATGAGTCCGGGACCCCAGAGCTGTGAGGAGAATAAAAAAGAGCAAGCATCCTGTACCTTACCTGGTAGATATGTCCTGGGCTTGTGAGACCCATCCCTTGGGTCTGATCACCAGCTTCTAAAGCAGTGAAAATAGCTTACTAGTCTCATCGATGCCAAGCAAAACAAAAACGGCTTCCCCTTACTCCCTAAAGGATAAAGTGTCAGAGTAGACAGCGCTGCTGGGGAAGCACATAGGTGCTTGGACAATTCAGACACATCCTTTCAAAAGAGTACTATCTTCAATCTCTTATTAACTGTGGTCATCTCTAAGTGTCCAGAGGCTAGGACCAAAGCTCAAGGACCTCTTAGGAAAGGCGAAGTTTATTTGTAATTTGTCTCTTAATTTGTTCTTTGTGGGTGTCGGGTTTTTTTGTTTTGTTTTTTTAAGCATGTGTGGGAAGTGTACGTCTTAACTCCTTGCATTGGCACTCTGAGTGGCTGTACTGGGCGTAGTGTATGCTTAACTAGCTTATCAATAAAAAAAATCACATGTGTCATGCAGGGGCTCCTGCCCACTGTCCCCTCAAATAATAATTTTCAGTGGTGGGCTTTAGAAAAGCTCGGAGACAGTAAGCATGGGTTGATATTTCAGGTGGCCACTAGATGGTGAGACAGCATAAGGAAAAAAAAAGCTCTATGTATCAGTGAGAACTGACAGGGAAAGCCAGCAAGGTGGTAAAGGGTCCTACTTTACTTTCACACTGTCACCACCCCAAAGATGAGGCCCATAGGGGCCCTGAAGTCTAGATAGACCCATGACTTATTCTCTTTAGCCATGTGCTGAGATTTTAGGACTATTTAAAGGGGATCTATCAGCAAAGGGGTCTTCCAAGCAACTCCACTGACATTTTGCCATGGGGGGCTGGGACCTCTCCTGTGCTCTGTAGATTTCTTTTCCAACATCTTTGATATCTGATATCAAACACACACATGCCCCACATACCCCACCACACATGCACATGAGCATGCACACACACAGAGATACACACAGACACACATAGACACACACACACACACACACACACATATGAACACACGCATGCACACCACTGCTACCAGTACAACATCCTACTACCACCACCATCACACACAGAGATGCACTACTACTATCAACACACACACACACACACACACACACACACACACACACTGCAGCTGATACTAACAACAACAGCCATCACCATGCATTATACACATATACAACCCACCACTACTAACAACAACAACTATCACTACACACATGTACACACAGCCCATTGCTACCAGCCCAATACCCTACCGCCGCCATGACACATAGATCAACACATACTATCAACACACACACACACACACACACACACACACACACACACACACACATACATACACACACACACACACATACCCCAGTCTGATAACCCAAACCTCTCAAGTTACCACCATGGCTGAGAACTGCTTCCCAGACATTATTGATCCATAGTCCTGGGAAAGCTGAATGTCACACGTGATGTAACTCGTAACCTACAAATGAGTCTCCTGAAGAAAAGCTGTCCCTTCTACCAACTAGTCAGTGAGGTGCAAGCCAATCTTGGTGACTTGCATTCTTGGATAGAAGCAATTTCCACAAATCTCCCAGAGTGACCACCGGATGACCCTAAATTGAAGAAAAGAAGAAGTTATTTCAGGCAAATAAACACGATTGGCCCAGGACTCTGACAATTCAATAGCTAAGTAATCAACAGGCGGCCAATATCAGGGGCATAGGTAGATTTTTAACCCCTAATGATTGCACATAAGGCTAGTTAGGTTGCATTAATTGGCATCATGCCACCCTGGCTCCCTCTAACTGGTGGGCACTAGTAAATTCTGAGAAGGGAAGCTCCTGTACATTCCGTGTACTTGCTGTGAGGTAGATGGTGTCCACTAGCCAGAAGGATGTGAACTCCAAAAACAGCCATGGAAAGGTGACCTGTCACCTTTGAGTAGTAATAGGGAAAGCAAAGTAATACACCAAGGATGATCTTCAGAAGAAACCAGTGGTGCCAATAGAAGTAACCGACCAAAGACACTTTCTGGTCAAAAGTATTGTGCTTGGGGCTTTGATGAAATGTCCCCCACCTAAAAGCAGTGTTTATCTCCATGTCCACCCATCAGAACAAGCCTCGGGCTTTAGTTGTCCTGACTTGCCAACTTGGCACCTTACTTTCTTTCTCCTTTGGCTTCTGGGGCTGAATTCAGGGTTTTAGACCCTGCTGACCCTGAACTGACTCAGCATCCAACGTCTCAAAAACAATGACTTCTGCATTTTCTTTCCCCTACCTCAAATTAGCTATTAGGGAAAAGATCAGGTCAAGTCGTTAAAAACCTGCTGGGTTTGAACAGTTAGATGCTGGCCATGTGAGGTGGCAATCCAAAACTTCCTGCCAACTCGCCTGAGTGGTCCAGGTTCTGTTGAGCGAGGTGGCCCTAAGTAGGAGAACTCCTCACTGCACAGCCCTAGGAATTACTCAGGGAAAAACCTCACACTGTTGATTTTGAGATCTTGCCTGTGACCAAATACAAACATCTTTCCAAGGAAATGCTTAGAAGACTCGGGGCAGAACCCAAATCCAATGCCAGATGTTAGGGAGAGATCTTTAAACTTGGGCAGCCAAAAACAAAACAAAACAAAAACAAAAAACAAAAAAAAAACCTCCGAACTATTTTAGAAGTCACGTGTCTTCAGTTTCTTTCATTGTAGCTGTTAGAAGGGGAGCGCAGAAGGTCATTTTGTTTTGCCACACAGATTTGCAAGTGAGGATTTGAGACGGACACTTAGGAGGGGTGCCACTTTTTAGTGGGAGAATTTTGAAATGTTCCCAATGAGACTCCATCTTGTCGCCTTCCCTGTGTTGCTTCAATGGAAAAGAGAGTTTGATAGTAGTCGAGTGGTGGGCGGAGAAGCCATAACTTTTGAAGAGCATCCTGGGATAACGGAGAGAGCACCGGCCCAAGCACCAGGGCTTTCCCTGGGACTTGAATTTAGAATCCCATGTACTTAACAAGTGATGCCCAGAAAAGGGTAACAGTGGAGTCTTGAAGTAATGACAAGGCTTCGAGTCGACCTGAGGTTCTGCCATGGTCAAACAGGGACTACATTTGATGAGTTGCTTAAGAAGAAGCTAGAAACTTTCCGTGTCTTCCCATGTCCACCTCGATGTATATAGAGCAGTCACAAGGTGAGGTCTTAGGGTTAGGGGCATCTAGAGAAAGTGAGGCAGAAACTCAACTTGTTTGGCAGACAAAATCTAAAAATCATTGTAGCCCAGCCTCGCCCCAAGACTCAAGGTGACAGGAAGCAAATACCTTCACCCCTTTGAAGAAGCTCTCAGTGGGGAGCGGGGTCCTCAGAAAAGAAAAGGCGGGGCCAGCAACAGCTGCCTCAGGTCTAGCAGGGACCCCCATCTCATTTGCATTCCCAGCTGAGAATCTGAGGGAGGGAGGAAGGAAACAAAAGCTCTTGAGGAATTTACCTGTTTGCTCTCTTCCCGTTTTCTTTTCTTGTTTGTTTTCTTTTTCTTTCCAGATCTTTTTTTTTTTTTTTTAAAGTATGATCTTTTGTGTAGGGAGGACATTTCTGAGCCAGAATTTGTAAAGTACACATATATTTTAAAGGAAAGAAAGGAGAATATGCACTATTTAGGGCTGGGAAGTTGAAAAAAACTTAACAAAGCAAGGCTGTTCAGAACTGGCTGGCAGATGGCGCTCCGATTTTACAATCGAGAGCCTGGCTTCAGAAAATTCACGCCTGCGCCTGCCTCAGGCAGCACTGTGGGCCCCCCTCCCTTCATCTGCCTTCCCCGGGATGCAGCCCTGCCCCTGGCCTAAGAATACGTATTTTTAAAGGTTTCAGCTTAGCAATTGATGTCTGGTGACAGGTACCCACACTTTGGGGGCTTTGTAGACCTTAGCAAGTCAGAAAGATTTAAAAAAAGAAAACAAAACTAAAAACAAAAGCAAAAACAAACAATGGGCGCACCCTGGCAGCTCCTAGTTCTTGGGCTCTGACCTCTTGTGGACCAGTCCTGAAGTTTCCTTCTTCCAGGAGCAGTTCTAAGGCCCTGGGCACATCCTATTGTCCCTTTGGGGAAGGGGGGGGGCCAGGTTCTCACTTTAGAATATTTTAAGTCTCTTAGAAGTTTTAAGTAGAAGATGTTTGTTGGCACCCCTTCCTCCCCCAGGCATCTCTCTCCCTCTCTTTCACACATACACACACACACGCACGCACGCACTCACGCATGCACGCACGCACCTTTGAATGTACCCTTACCAAAATGGCAGCCGGTGTAGGAAAAAACATCTTAGGGCCATCCTTTGTCCTTTACCAAAAAAATGACTACTCATTTCCCGGTCCCCATACCTGGGAGCCACTTTACGTAGCAGCACAGTTCAGAAGTTTATCCTTTCCCACCCAGCTGAGGAGAGCTGGGAAGGAGATAGAGACATAAGGCTTCCAGGAGAAACCCAAAGAGCCTCCCTGGAGGAGAGGCCAGTTTAGATAGTCTAGGACAGTGCAGGACTAGGTCCCTTGGTTTCAAGGACAGTGCTGAGCATTTACCCAGATCCCACTGCCCTTGCTGCTCCACAGCAACCGAGGAAGGCCACGGGAACTTACTCCATTTACGCTAGGGCCAGCCTTGTCTTCCATTCTGCTATGTCTCCTCCTCTATTCCTCATCTAAAATGTAACAGTTAGCGGGACAGAGCGAGCAAGGTATTAGTTTAGACAACCATTTCCCCTACTCCGCTATTCAAAATTTTCTTTTCAAACTTCACTATAGCATTCCTCCCTCTTGCCCAGTTTTATTTTGTGTCTTTTGCTCTCTCTCTCTCTCTCTCTCTCTCTCTCTCTCTCTCTCTGAAGATTTGAAAGGCTTTTCTTGACCCTTTACCCCCTCTTTCAGGGCTTGTGATATGTGACCTCCAAGGTTGGCAGTGAACTATCAACACTACCTGCCCCCCAAGGTGTTAGAGCAGATGTGGGTATAGGTGAGCAGCCTGGTCCAGCACCAGTGGGCCTACCCACCAGAGGTCAGCAAAGAGCTCAGAATAGCTAGGTCTGCTTGCATATGTGAGAACTGATGGAATTCTCTAGATCAAGTGTAGAAAACCTAAACAGAAAACAGCCTTACATTTGAAGGGGGTCCTTAGGTAGGGTGTCATCTTGTTTTGGGTCCTCTGATCTCTAGTTTGAACACTGTTGGAGCCATTCTGTGCTTTGGAGGGGGGACATAGGTTTTGCATTTCATGGGTCTCTTTCTCAGCCCCACTTTAAACACACAACCCTTTCCTTATCAGGGACCACACTCTCCTAAGACCCTTAATCTCTCTTGGGGACAGAAATGCCCACTTTCACTTCCCACAGGACTGAAAACCCACAGGCCACACTTGTCCTGGCTCCTTTTATTTTAGGAGTTATACTTATTGTTGAAATGACTTTATAAGAACACACACACACACACACACACACACACACACACACACACACACATAGTCCCCAGCCCTTCCCCTTATCCAGCTCTGATTTTCTTTTCTCTGGCTCTTTACCCAGATGTGTAGCTAGTAAGTATTTATTAACCATGGCTTGCAGGGGTTTTGGGCTTTTTTTTTTTTTTTGGTGTTTTTGTTGTTGTTTGTTTTGTTTTGTTTTAGCCCCCCTCCCCCCCCCCCCAATCACACATACAGAATCCAGGTCCCACATTCTGTCCTCTCTCCACTGACCCTTGACTTAATCCAGCCTTTCACTCAGGTAGGGAAGAGGAGAAAGGTTCTGGGCTCCTCTCCCCTCCTCTCTTCTCTTTCCCTCTTCTCTGAGCTGTTGAAGTCCCAGGGTCCTTGAGAACCACTTGTGAGCTAAGATCGAGCCTCGTGGCTGGTTCTTTATTGTTGGGGAGTGGGAGGGAAAGAAGGAGAGGGAAATGAGTGCAGAAATGAAATAAGAAAACCAATGTCTAGACAGGGGATAGAAGAAAGAAAATAGGAGAAACAGCTTTGCCAACAAGTTTAGTGCTAAACACCAGATGAAGCCCCTTCCCCGTAGAAACTTCTAGTCTTAGAGGAAATCAGGTTTGAGGTAATAATAGTTGACAGTGTGCTGGAGTTGAGCAGAGCAGGGGGCTAGCTGGGTTTAACTGAGGATGAGGAAGAGGAGAATGAGGATGAATAGCTCAGAAGAGTGGCCAGACTTTGAGACTCACTTGGGAAGGCAGCAACCAGAAGGCTGCTGGTGGGTCCAGGATGGAGCCACTGACCGCTGGCCTTCTCTTTCCCAACGGCCTTATTTATTTCTTCGAAGTTTCTTACCTGAATCCAAGTGAGGTTGTTTAATTTTGAAGTTTGAATTACCCCCTCCCACCACAACCTGGTTTTCCAAGTGTTTCCACATGCCTCACCCACTTAAGTGGTTTTGTTCAATTTTATTTTAAGCAATCTGGCACACCACGGCCCTTTTTTGTCAGAAACAGAGAAACAAAACAAAAAACAACCCACCCTATCTTCGTGAGTCCTTTTGATGCAATAATTATCCAGAACAAAGCCAGGGCAGTCCTAAGGTTAAAAGTGAGCACTTTGCACATTAAGTATACATTTGAGAAATCAAGGAAATCCTGAGAGTTTTGCAGGTTGGTGTCCTCGAGATCTGGGCTTGAGCCAGGTCTCATATAGGCATTGTTTTCTAACTTTTCCCCCCTTCCTTCCTCCCTTCCTTCCTTTCTTCCACCCCGCTTTGAAAAACAACATTTATTCTCCTGGGGTACCTGCAGGTGAGAGGAAGGTGATTCTATCCAGTGAGGAAGAGTAGGGGGAAGAGAAGGATGTGGGTCAAGTCAGAGGATGAGATTGATGACTCAGCTCAGGGGTCAGGGCGCAGGCTGGGGAGCCACCACAACCAGACACAAGTCAAGAGAGCACAGCTTCAGCTTCCTGGCCAAAGTGAGGAAAATATTCTGTCAGCTGCCTCTCTACGTCCTGTGCTTTATTCACTAGGTCAAGTTAAGAAAGAAAAAGAAAGAACTAGCCCAGTTGCTGGTGCTAGGACCCTACTCTTCCACATTTGGGTCTTCTGATCGAAGCCCAACCACAGAAAGGAAAGGAAGGGGCTCCCAGACCAACCCCGCTGATCCCCCCACCAGGAAATGTTTTTGATCCTCTCCAACAAGTGCCAAGAGTTAGAAATGTGTTGCTAATTGATTTGAACTGAATTTGTATTGCTTTGAGACTTAGCAAAATGGCTTAGGGTTGGGGGCAGGGGGTGCACAATTGCCGTTCTAACAGCCAAGAGAAGAAACTCATCACAAGAAGGCTCATACAATGCGCCTTCTGTGACATTTTGGAATCCCTGGAGTTGGGAGGTGGGTAGTGGTGTGTCACACTGGTTCTTTAGGAAGGAAAAAGAAAGATTGTTGGGAAGCATTGAATGGAAATTTAGCATAAAAATGACATGCCTGATTTAGGAAGAGTCACTCTAGCATGGTTCCAAATGAAAACAGTTGTCACAAGTTAATTTTTCACATTTTTGACCATTGGCAGAGCTCGGGTTGACTCATATGCAGATTATGTTCACCTTGGCAAAGCACATGGGAAAGTATCAGAATGCTCTATATACATGAGCCCATTTCCCACACTGATAAGTTGTCCCCCGATTTTTAATCAATGTGTGCGTCAAATGTTCTTGTTTCTTTTCTGCTTATCTAGTAGCCTTACTGCACGCAGTAGCTGCCCACCTGTCTACCACACCTCTCAAGGACGCGTCCTTCCAGGGTCGGTGAGTCTGCCTTGATTTGGGCAATTTCATTCATTCATTCAATCTACTCAGTAGATATATACTGAAAGCTTGGCATGTGCCCTTCCCTGTTGGGAAGTGAAAGGTCTAAGACATGGTTCCTCCCCTGAGGAAGTAGATGATGGTAGGTGACTTCTATGGAGAGGAGATACAACAGCTCCCAGATGAAAACCTCATCCAAAGATGGGTGTCAATGGCTCTAACCCAAGTCAGCAGACTAAATCAGGACTGACTTGACACGGTGCTGTTCTGATAACTAAGCTGCAGAAAACCAACCCAGAAGGATTTGCCTTTTGGGGTCAAAAACAAGCATGCGCATCTAGCACAACTAGTCATTTTGTATTGTCATGCCAACCCAAGGCCGAGGGCTTGTATGTGAGCAGTTGTGAGCAAAACTTCTGTAGTCACAGGGGAGATCTCAGGGTTAGTAACTGTCTGTCATAGAACCAGAAGAGGCCTTTTTGTCAGAGATGAGGGCCAGAGAGCAGCCATACTGAGTGGGTAGGCTTAGGTCCAGAAGGTCCTACGTCAGGTGTGGTTCCACCTCCGGCCAGCTCCCACTTGAAATGTCTGCTTGGTATGGACCAAAGTATACCATCTAGGGCTGAAATTCTCTCAGAAAGTAGGCTCAAAATTCATCCACTCGACCTGAAAATATTCTGCCTGTGCTAAGGACTGCTGTCTAGCTGGTAGGATGGGATGGTAACCTTGCTTTGCAGTCAGAGATCCTGATCTACTCTAGATTTTTCACACTGGCCACAACCCTGTGTCCTCCATCTTAGCTCTGAGCCACCATTTTGGATCCTGGCCTGCCTTCCATCTTAGCTCTGAGCTGCCATTTTAGATCCTGACCAGCCCTCCATCTTAGCTCTGACTCTCCATCTTCTATCCTGGTCTGCCTTCCATCTTAGCTCTGAGCCACCATTTTGGATCCTGGCCTGCCCTCCATCTTAGCTCTGAGCCACCATTTTAGATCCTGGTCTGCCCTCCATCTTAGCTCTGAACTGCCATTTTAGATCCTGGCCTGACCTCCATCTTAGAGGCTAGATGTCAGGCCTCTTTCTCCTGTTCCCTAAAACAGAAAGTCTGCAAGCAAATACTGTCATTAATTCTGTAGAATGAAAAAAAATCTAGAATTTATTTCCAGCTTTCCTTTCGCAAACACTTGTAAGTTACCTACATATTTCCCTCAGAGTAGTACATCTTAATCTGTCCATCTCTAGCATTCAGCCTGGGTAGGTTACATATACACTTATATGCATCTTTAAAACATATATGAACACATACACAGTTGGGTTTTGGGTTTTTTGTTGTTGTTGTTTTGTTTTGTTTTTTTGTGGATGACTGAACTGAAGGGATTCTTCAGCAAGTTTTCTCTAATAAACAAAATTCATTTTTATAGCATTCTAAACTTTGATTTCTCCATTAAACTATCCACCCCTCAAAGGGAAGTGAGACAGGAATGCCTGGATTTCTCATTCTGGGTGTTCCAGGCTGAGCTCTAGGTGAATTTGAGAGGTGGGGATTTGGCCCAGGCCTCCTGGCCTACAGGTGGCTGTGTTCTGTTCAGTTAATCCCCATTAGCTGCCAAAGGCTTATAAGGTTTCTCTTAAGGGACATTTACATTTTAATAAAGAGTTCTTTGAGGCCAAATGAAGAAAGAGTCACATTTTTTAATAATGAATTCCCTAGCAATAGGACAAGGACATCGTGAGGAACAAGGAGGGCAGCTTAGGCCATTGTCACCTGTTTTCCTCAGTCCCGTTCTTTCTGCTCAGCACTGTGACTGCCGAGCAACCCCCAGTACAACAAACTGGCTCCCTCTGCTGTGATCACAGGATGTACAGACCCCGTACCCCACCCCCCACTACACCTCTATGGCAGCAGCGCTGGTAGTC
Source organism: Acomys minous (assembly GCF_964271855.1). Lineage (NCBI taxonomy): Eukaryota > Metazoa > Chordata > Mammalia > Rodentia > Muridae > Acomys > Acomys minous. The sequence goes on along the minus strand of NC_140485.1, from coordinate 60,874,392 downwards.
GAGTCATTTTGCTTTCTCTAAACAAGAAATGGAAGGTGCCAGGCGTGGAGAAAAGAACAAGAAAGTAGGAGACCAAGCCAATAAGCAAGCCACAAAACAGCCTTGCCACTGGCACGCCTCACAGACAGCCTTTTGGCTGTGTAGTCATAGCCAGAGGAGAACTGGTGCTCAGTGGCACAGGTTGACTGCACACCTTAGCCTGGAGTCACTCAGAGGTGCATTAACAAGCAGAGATTCAACTGAGGGAGGCCTGCATTGCCACTCTGACTTGCCAGTATACCCTCTAGAAACCTAGAAGCCTGCCAGTTAAGCTCCCCAGGGTAACTTAAAACAGGCCTTCCCAAGATTATGATATTTAGGAAAAGGAAATTAAGCTAATTTTGAAAGCTCCTAACATGTGTATTTCTTTAAAGTGTAAGTAGTTGAAAGCTAGGATGTGACTCCCACCCATAACATGTGTTTGAATATATGTCAGATTCTAGTAGCAGAGAGAGTGCAGCACTCCTCAGGGCCAAGGCTCTTTTGTTTTTAATGTTACCTATCTGCAGTGTGCCTTGCACTGAAGCTCTGAGGGTTAACATTGTCACAAGACGAGGAGTATTGCAGAAAGACCCTTCAGCCGCTCAGTGTCTACAGCACATAGGAACGACCCTCCCTGCAGCTGGGTGATGCTCGGCCAGCAACAAGGTGATTAATTATGCGTGTAAGTTACAGCTTTATTGCAAGCCTGCGGCAGGAAGGCCCCGGCAACAACAGTACACGCACACTCACGCTTTCCCTTCAAGCATTAAAGGCGTTTGAATTTTCTCTTCCGTGATCAAACTTGTCCACTTCCTTCTAACTAGCTTCCTCTTGCCCCTTAGCTAAGCCAACAGGGAGAATTGGAGTCTGAGTTTTGTTAATTTGTGGATCCTGACAATGACTGGTATGCAGAGCCAGTGATGGCCGCAGCCACCGTTCCCCACCCTGAGAGAAATGGCCTTGCAGGCACCTCGCTGCAGACACAGTCCAGCTCAAAACACAGATTTTTCTCTGCATTCTCCCACGGTTAGGATTTTGCTCAGAACTCTCTGCTTCCAGCTAAAATTTCCATCACCAAAGGGGCTGATTTCAGGCAGAGAAAGGACCACTTTAGCAAATGAGAGAAAGGGAGGCGTGAGGAGGTCCACACAGCAGCAGCGGGGGAAAAATCAGCCATGCCATTTCCCTGACAGCTCTTTAATTATGATGAAAGAACAAGATATTTTCAGTTTTTACAGAGAAGTCCTAGAGTAGGGGAAGAGAAAAGATCTGAAAGGGACAGGGGTTTCTGGGGTGCAGGGAAAAGGCAACTAGGAATCTCAGACCCTCCCTACAGTCCATGAGCATCCCTCGCCCAAGCCAATCTTCACCATACTGCCCTGTTCTACCAGGGCCCAAAAGATGAGCCAGCCACCTGCTAGCTGCTGGCTTCCCCTCTGTAGATCCAGATGAGATTTTAGCCCCCAGGCCAATCCTCCTGGCTGCCGCTCAGCTCCAGTGACTGGAAGGCTTTTCAAAGTGGTCTGTCACGCACCCCCTGTTGAAAATTGTGCTTTCTTTAAGGTCAGCGTCTAGGTCAGATGTGCCATTTCAGTGGACATGCAAGGACCTTAGCACTGGAGAGTCAGCAGGCTCAGAGACAGGAGTCACTGCAGGCAGAGGCCATGTTGTAGGGCTTGGGGAGGCAGGCAGTGATGGAGCTGGAGGCCTAGGTGCTGAGCCTATGGTCACGCCAAGCAGGAATCAGGAAGGTCCTCATTCTCTTTCCCACCTCTGGGTTTATTTCTAATCCTCCTGTGATCTCAAGCAAACACTTACTTGGCTTGCTTGAAGCTCCCAAAAGCACTCTAACATGTCGAGAAAAGAAATAAAAATGAATTCGAAATGGTTTCTTAGAGATAGAAAGAGCCTTGGTTTCTGAGAACGGGAAAGTAAGACCAAAAAAAATAAAATAAGATAAAATGCACATGTCCAAGGTTAGCCGTGTGATCCCTGGGGATGGAAACAGCAGGCACACCACACACACACACACACACACACACACACACACACTGACATGCAAGGTACATTGTTTTGCCCTACCTCTCTGCTTTAGGGCTTGGTTGTGACATGCAACATAAAATATAGGCTGCTTGTGAGGCAGAGAGCAAAAGACGGGTCTGAGACACTCATCTTGGCTGCCTTTGTAATCATTACACATACCACGTCTGCTAGAAGTGATGTTGCTCTGAGAGGGACCCCAGCCTTGAATCTAGCACTGGCCACTAGGTTTCATCTCCCACCCGACTCCAGGGTCTGTTCTTCCGGAACGATTTGTGATTTTTCTTTTTGCTCGTTCCCCTTATGCCCCTCACTCAGTTGAGACACTGTTACATACACTGGTGGTTTTGATGATTATTAGCCGGCAGCTGACAATGAACCGGCAAGGGCTGAGGGCTTTGTGGTAAGTGAATTACCAGCACTCACAAATAAAACCACTTTGTTTTCTGCACTCAGAGGATTAACAAGCAGAACGCCGCCACATCTGCGGCACCTTCTGGGAGGAGGGAGCCTTGGGATGGTAAGGGGCACTGCAGGATGCACACACAACCTGTCCCACTGAGAGCAACTGTGCTCTCCACAGCTGACCCAAGTCCGAGCAGGCAATTTGTTCTTGCCGTGCAGGGCGATTCTGCCTGCCACAGAGATGCAGGAACAGCAATCTCTCAGATTTTAGTGGATCCATGCTAGGGAAAAACACTTGAAAAATACAATAGAGAGACCCTATTTTGTTTTGTTTTCCCCTCTTTTCTATTGTAAAGCAATATTTGGGGAGCCAGGAGAAAGATAACGAGGACAGCATCCTAATCGCTCTGCCTGTGTAGATTTTTCGCTTCAGAATGATTGTTACTTGGAGGAGAAAAAAAAAATCCCAGATACCTGAGATATAGAAGTATACACAGCTTATGGGTCAGAAAAAAAATACCCTGTGTTACCACACTGGCATTTTTAGTGTCAGAATAGGCAAAGCATTAGAGAATTTTGTCCCTTTTTAATAATATCCAGGTCCTTTGGGGAAGGAAGCACGGAGGTTCTTTAGAAACACGGAGGTTCTAGAAGCCTAAGGATCTGAAACAGGTGGTTTCATTCCTTACGTCAGATTTAACATTGTCAGAGCTTAGATGGTCCTTCATTCACATTTTATAGATGCTGGGATAAAGGAGGGCTGCTGGCCATATTCTAGCTGCAGCATCACCAAACCCGCTGTGGACAGTGAAACCTTTAAACTGTCCTTTCTTTCATCTGTGTGGCTTTGCTCTAGTGAATTTTGAGTCATCTGGCACAACTTAAAAACCCAGGTTTTCCTTGCTAGAAATATGTAGCACCTCGCTGCCATCCATATAGCCTTCATTGTCTGCTCCTGTCCTGTTCTGGTGCCTTTCTGACTTGAGTTTTTTTGTCTTCTTGACACCAATACATCCTGTCAATCTGGCTGGAAGTTAGATTTTGAAAGCTCATCTGGATGCCTTGTTCAGATGCAATCAGTTGGCCTGAATATTTGTGCCCATCAGCCACCACCTGCCCCAATGTCACACACACCCCTCACCACCACCACCACTACCCCGACACACAAACAGCATGCTATAAGGACACTTAATTTTTAGGAAACAGATCTGACCACCAAAGCAGCCAAGGAAGGGAGCTTTACACATGAATCAGATGTGGAAGTCTCTTGCCTTCTCTGGGTAGCCATTTGAAGCCTGCTGCAGAGAGCACGTGAGCATGAGAGAGCAGTCTGCTCCCTACAGGCAGGTGGGCAGGGAGAGTGGATCCTCCAGGCTCCCAGCAGCAGCAGCAGCAGAGAGTCAAGGTCTGCCTAGTGACTGCAGCCATCTTAGATTTAGAGCAAGCAAAAGCCGTTCACCCTTGCTTTGTCTTAGGTAACAACCGGCTTGATCCAGTTCATGAAAAATAAAATAAAATAACAATGAGAAGGGTTTTTAATCACAAAAGAAAAGTCTCTATAATTTTAGTTTGGGACAAATGGATCCCTATCCCCTATTTTTTTTTTTTTAATCTCACAGTCCCCAAAACTGAGATGAGATTATCAATTCTCTCCTTGTCTCTCTTCTTCATGGACAGTTTAGCCATCCATGCTGTCACTCTCCTGTCCTGTATTATCTATGCAGTAAAAAGCCAAGCAGGTCCCTTTGTAGTGTAGTCTAGCTCTTTCTGCAAACACGTCAGCCAAAGAGGACAATGCCAGCATCAACGCAGATGCTGCTCCTACTACAGCTTCTTCATTTCACCTTTGGGGTAGAGGCCAGGCACAGGTGTGAGGAGACCCCGGTAGCTCAGCTTTGACCTTTATTTTTTTTTAACAGTCTCATCCCTCACAACATGTGCTTCTCAGCAGTTTTAAGTAAAAAAAACAAAAAACAAAAAACAAAACCAAAAAAACCAAAGAGCTCAAGAGTTGATGGCTTAGATTTTTAGTCACTCTGTTAATCAGAGACCTCAGGATTCCAATGAGGAGCCTTTGAAATCCATGTCTTGTTGCTGAAAACAAGCAAATGGTGCTGGAAGCTTTGACAGAAGTGGCAGGTACTGGGACAAAGGCTGAGCAATGCCCTCTGTACCTCTCAATTAATCTAGAGGGCATGGAATGTCTATAAAGCTGAGGGGTGATATTTAATAAATTTAAGAACAGACAAAGCAGTTGAAATCTGAAGGTACAGTTGTAAGTTAATCGTATCATGCTCGCTAAGGCTCACGCTCAGCTCCATTTTTTGTTTTTACTTTTAATCCACCTCAGTGACAGAAATGTAATTGTAAAAGTCATTTAAGAAACGACATCATTTTTCCAAGGTGACAATGAACTTTAAATGACTATGTTCCAGGGACTTCCTACATGCTTGGGTTAAATAGCTCTAGTTAGGGGGTTCAGGTAAATGTTTAGATGTTGGTGTGCCCTTACATTGTCAGAAGTCTGCAGGTGTCTGCTTAAGTAGGAGACTGCATATCCCTTGAGCTCAGCTGAGTTTCCAATCAATCTTGCTATATGGCCCAACCCTTACCAAAGACAGTCCAGGGCCTTCACTCTGAGCAAAAAGGCCCCCAAAGCAGGACCTCTACTGGGCCTGTCTTGACCCATCAAATATATGCCATCTTCTTGCACTTGGCTGAGGCTGCTCTGTAACATCTCAGGGTCACCCTCTCAGCAGCAGCTGCCATCACACCGGGACTCCAGGGCTTGCTCTAATGTGTCACCCACCCCGCTCTTCTGTTGTTAAAGCCTTCAGGTGACTGCTTGTGTCTCACCCCAAGGTATCGGCCTCTTCTAGGGGTAAAGGGCTACTTTCCCAGGCTTCTTTAGTGCTTAGCATCAGGTCACTACAGCCTAGTTAACAGTAGGCCTAATTAGTATGCCGTAGTCCACCACCGGATGCCGAGCTTTGTGCCACCCCCTTTAATAATATCAGTTCCAGTGATGTGCTTCCTAGAATCCTGAACTTGCCTCAGTCAGGGAAACCCCCTCGGCTGGGCACCAGGGAAGCCACTCGTAACTACCTTCCTCAACGGGGCGGGGCCATCTTTGCTTTCTGATTCTGTGACTAGGGAACCCCAGCCCTACTCTCCCTCAAGGCTGACACTTTTGCTGAGATGTTGAAGACTGAGAACACATGGCCAGTGGTGCCTGTAGCTAGAGGCGCTTTCCTGGCTGGATGTAATGTTGGCTTCAGTTAACTTGGGGGGGGGGGCAAGGGGAGGGAATTTGAGTTAGGCCTTGCAATTTCAGCCAGTCCGGGCACGAGATGGCTACACCTGTCACTGAAGCCAGTGTCCAAGCTACAGGTCCCAGCTGTAGCATTCTTTCAGCATTAGCTAGCAATTTACTGATCCTAAGGAAAATAAGTCATTCCATGTTGTAGTACTTGCTGATTAACCCTTAGGAGACTTCTTGGGATCCTTTATTTGTTCGGCCCCTTGGGACAATATTTCCTGATTAATTCCATCTTCTATAGGCTTTTTTTCCCCCTAGATTGAGCCTCACTCTGTGGTTTAGGCTGACCTTTCACTTATGGCAATCCTCCTGCCTCCTATGGCAGATTCCAGAGTGCTGGGATTTCAGGCGTAAGCCCCTACATCTATCTTGAAAGGCCATTTCTTACACAGTGGAGAATCGGGGGCTACAAGAGCCCCAGTCTCTCACTCCTTTGTAGCTGCAGGTGTAGGCTTCCAGAAGAAGTTAATATTTTTCTTCTCTTTTGGCTTGTACTTTCACTTGCACAGCATAGACGCTTCCTTCAACAGTTGGGGCTTCCGTTTCTTTCTTTCCACGGGACTAAAACCAGCCTGTCACCTCAGCAAACTTTAATTTACTTATCATTTTATGTAAATGTTCTCCAAGCAACACACATTTTTAATATACCCCCAGTATGTTAGCCAGTCTTTCAACCCGGGTCTTAGTGAATACATTGGCTTCAACAGCTGACACAAGCTTCAGAAGCCACCTAAAGTCTGAAAGAAATTGACTGTGTTTACAACTTACCAGTCTGCTTCGTATTTAGGGTAAAGATCAGCGGCCTTCTTTCAATTTGAGGGTATAATTAGCACAAAAGGAGTTGCAGTCTGGGACTGTAGTAGAGACTAAAGCAGCAGGATACAGACAGGGATGTTCAAGAAAGTGAGTAGAGGCAACTTTCCCAGGCTTGGGTGGCGTGCAGAGACCCTGGGGTGTAGCTGTGGGCGCAGCTGAGGCCTGTAGCTCATAAAACATGTCCTTTTATCCAGTCCCCAGGCTGGCTACAAATGCTTGGTACCTTTTGGCAGCATTATTTCCTTCAGTTTGGCACTTCCAGAGCTTGGCAGAGACCTCCAAAAGCCACCTGGGCTCTGCTGGAACTGAGAGAGTGCCACCACTGCCCCTCCAGCAAACACAGAGTCATAAGGCCACGAAGGGGCAGACAGGGCTTCTAAACAGGCCCATCCGAGCAGCCTTCCTCACTGGAGGGACTGTGCATTTTATGCCCTGGGGGAAATAGGTCGAGCTAAATAATGATTATACATTTTCCAATTTCAACGCGTGTATGAGCAAACACCAAGAGAAGAAAAGGTGCGTACACCTGTAGGTGAATTAAACGTGTGAGTAGTTCTGTCAGGTTGATAGCATAATTTGGGGTTTCCTAACAGCAAAGAGAAAGCTGTGGGAAGTGAAGGACCATGGCTCCTAGCAGAAGCTCAGTTGCCCCACAGTAGAACCAGTCAAATCGTCATACTATTTGAAAATACATGTTGTCAGTAAAAACCAAAGACACAAATGTATGCCCACAAAGTCCCGTTCTGATACAAAATATTTGTTGCCTACGCAGGTTGTTAACTGACCTTGTTCTTATGCTAGCACTAATTTTGAAAAAAAAAAAAATTCAATGCAAGGGATGTGGTGATGGTTCTTCAGAATCAGGAAACAATTAAAATGTAAAAATTTCGGGGAGGATATTTTTTGTGTCTATTTCTGAGACAGGCCTCCATGAGGCCCAGACTGGCCTCAAACTCGAAGACCTCCTCTTGCCTCAGTTTTCTGAGTTCTGGGATTGTAGTCATGAGCTGCCACTTAACAAATTTATCTTAGCTGAAGAAATTGCATTGTAGCTGAGAGTTTCAACACTCTCCTCTCCATCTCAGGGCCACAGCCCCAGCTGCAAACGAGTGGAGTTTTTGTTTTCTCACTCTGTAGGGTCAGGCTCACCATTGTAAAGTAACCTTGTCAACTGGGATGAGGTCAGTTGGAAACTAGTCTGTGGCTAATTAGTCTCCTGCATCACTTCCCACCCCCAGTGAGTTTCCATCTTCAAGGCCAAGTTAAAGTTCTCTCAAGGAAGTGGAGGATGCTGTACTTTGGGAAAATTAGCTTTCCTGCTTTAGTTGGGAGGCTTCTTCGATATTCCTTCATTCAGTCCCACTCTCTGCTAGGCTGGCTCTGGTGTATCCTGACAGTGCTGGCGTGCCTTGGGTAAATTGGGGCCAACTCTCTCTTCCTTCTGCTCTTTGCTATTAGTCCCATGGTTCACGTGTATGCTGCTGAAATCTTTCTTACAGATTATTTTCTCCCTTTTCTCTGGCCATCTAAATTGTTCAGCCATGGAGAATCAATGCAATGTTTAGAGCTAAGTTAAGGGAAGAGTGCTCCCATAATCCCTTCTGGCCTCCTATTTTACAGACCATAGGGAGGTAGTGAGGAGGAGCTGATGGCCTTGGGAACTAGGCTTCTGTAGTGGAGACCATGAAGTCTCTCTTACAGGTGGCTCTTGCCTATCTGGGTCACAGATAGTCAACGAAGGCTATAAAAAAAGTCTCAATTGTCCTCTTATTATAAGCTGTCCCTCATACTGTCATCTCAAACTGCGAGCTCAAGAAATTGGGTCCCAACACAATGGCCGGTGCCCCGCTTCATGTGGTTTGAATGGGATTCAGATTCTATTCTAAGTTGAGGATACATTATTTGAGGACTAGCTGATGCACATTCAATAGGGACATTTCAAAGGCTCATGCAGTTAGTTCATTCTTCAGCAGTTGACTTAGAACTCATGAAATGACACTTAAATGCCATGTTTAATACAGCATGCAAGTTTGGAGTGACTTGGTAGTTGAAATACTAAACAGTGAATATGACAAGAAAAAAGAAAGCCATGGATGTTTAAACACTTCCGAGGCGTAAGGGTTGGAGCCTTTGGATGGAGATTATCCTGAACGAGGGGTGCTTCTTAGAATACCTGCTTTCATCTCCAGTGTGGCTGGAGCTGCAAGTAACGGTTGTCTGCCCCCACAGTTCCAGTCATCTGGCTAATTAAAGTGCAGAATGTGCTTTGAAGACAGAATGCATCACTAAGTACTATTATTAAAGCCTTACAGCTAAGGTTTCTGTTTCAGTGGAAGTGTATTTATTGTTTCCTGGGCTATTAAAATAATATCATAATTGTGTTTTCTCTGGGCTCTTGGAAAGTAGCTTACAGTGACCCCCAACTAATGAAAGGCCCAGGAGAACTAATAAAAGGGCCCAGCACTCAGTTACATTAATAGGTAATACTGTTCTGAGGACTCTAACTTAGAGCGATGCTTCTGAAAGCAGATGAGGCATCCTTAATCAGAAAGCAAGCTACAGAAGGGCAAAGGGATGCAAAGACCCATCTGTAAATACAAAAACTTGCAAGGCTGTAAAACCCAAGCCTCAAGTTCATCCCTTATGAAGGGGAAGAAAGAAAAGACTATTGGAAAGAAACATTGATAAGGCATGTTATGAGGCGTGTGGTCAGCTGTGTGTCAGGTGACCCAGTGATTCAGGTTAGGAACGTGTTGTTACCTCAACTTTCTGTCTTTGGCATGAGCCAGGGTCCCCTCTCTGCCAGCATATTTTATGGTCTCACTCTGGAGCTTTAAGGGTTCTATCATGTCCATGTGTCCTTGAACCTAATGAGGACTAGAGCACCTTCTGGTGCCGAGTCTTTCAGGAACTAGGTTAATCCATTTGATTTACTTTCAAAGTATAGGCTTAAGTGCCGGAAATTGCAGTGCAATCTATTGAAATCAGTTGGTAACTCACAAGTTCTACATTGTGAGACCCAACTCTGGAAGACTTTTGAAAACAAAACATAGCTGTAGCTTTGACTGCTTGGGGAGGTCAGTGCTAGGCCAAAATTACAGATGGTGTCAGCTCACCACGCCAACTTAATAGAATCTCTTCGTTCACTTTGTGTCAAGTGAAAACAGAAAACCGAACAGACCACAAGCCAGCTTGTGTTTCAGATTCTTTAGTGTCCTTTCCTTACCTGTAAACCCTTGGAGCCTACCTGCTGCCATTTATTGACAAAGTAAAGGCTTTATTCACAGATTCCCTGGTTAGTCATAATAACATATAGGCAAAACTTAACATCTAAAAAAAAAAAAAGTGTGTCTTTTTTTTTCTTTTGCAAGAATGGCTAAGTTAGTAGTTGAATAGAGAAAACCCTGCTCTTGTGTTACACGTTTCTAGGACAATGGTCGCAATTGTGCCTTCCCTACAACATGTGCCATCAGACAGGTCACTCTTTTTAAAGATTGGGCGTGATATTTATCTAACAGGAGAAGGCCCAAAGACTCTTCGTTATACCTACTGTATGATTATGTCATTTTGTAGAAGCATGGAGGTTGTGTGGATTACTATTTACCTCTTACCTTTCAAATACAATGTATCTGTGCTTCAGCACACGGGGAGCAGGAAGGAAGAGACTTTTGAACAACTGGAGCGGAACAGAAGTTTCTGGCCAGGTCTTCTCTCTTCTAAGTCTTTCATTTCACAAATGACAGATGAATCAAATTCAAGCAAGAAGTTTTTGGTTGACTGTGTAAAGAAGTAAAAGTTAGCCCCTCTCTTCAGGTTCCCCCCCCAAGGTAGGTTGAGGGTTGAGAATGCAGTTTCACTCAAGCACAGCCAGACAGCAGTTTTCATCCACTCCGGTAAAAAAAAAAAAAAAGCATTAGCCTAGGGCCTAGTTACTTTAAGGGTTTTTATTTTTTATTTTTATTTTTTTAAGTGTATGTTGTGTTGAAGAAAGACCATTATCAGCCATAGATAAGAAGTAACTTTTGAGGAGACAAAGTCTGAGATGAGGCACCAGGCATCACAGGAAGGCCCCTTTTTTAGGTTTAGTTTCCTGCTCTTAATTCCAAGAGGTCCTTGGTTGCTTTCTGTTGTTCTTTCACATCCGTTAAAGAAAAGAAAAGAAAGAAGAAATGTATAGTGGAGGTAGAGGTGTACCAAGAAAAAGAGCGTATTGTAGCTTTATGCGACACGCCCTTTCTGACTTTGAGTTGGGCGAACTTGCAGGAAGGAGGGCGCGCAAACTGTTGACTGGTCAGCAGTGTCTTCCTATTTTCAAAGACAGAGCTGCCCACATACTTTATTCGAAGAAGCCACTCACTCTTTCCCCTTGAAGCCCCTGCTGTGTGTTTGTATTCAGACGTAGTTTCTGTTTCCTTCTACCCAGCATCCCAAGTTTTGCGAACTGTATTCAAAAGTGAAAGGAAGGCAGTCTTGGAAGAGAGAGTTTGTGATTACTCGGCAGCTCTGGGTTTTACCGTCCCCCTTGTCCCATTCAGGGAAGATGCCATGTCTTAGTCTGACCCTTAGCTCAGTACACTCACCTGGGCACAAGGTGGCTGTGGCCAGTTATTGAATGAATGAATGAATGAATGAATGAATTAGTTGTATCCGAGTAGACCCCGATGGCAGACCCAAATCCGCCCGAGGAAGGTGGTTCAAAACTTATGTCGCTGCCCTTCCCTTAGCCCGGTGCTCTCTACCATGTCCTAGCGTGGGGGCCAGGGAGTGAGGCAGGATACGTGTGAGTTTTGAAACAATTCTCCAAAAAGTTCATGTTCGGTAAAGTACTTTTCCCCTTTTATTCTAGAAGACCGCATGGCGCCCGAGCCAGGCTACTGCCTCTCCCACCTAGGAGGACTCCGTGTGCACCAGTGTCATCCATGGCTCTTCTCCTCGGTTCTCGCTTCGCCTGTACATTGCCGCTTGCTTCTTCTAGCCTTGCTCGTCGTGCATGTACATAATACTGCTTTTGAGGAGATCCGAACCCCCGTATGGGGTCTCGCGATTAATTAGCTCGCGGCTACCCACCTCTATGGGCACGCGCCACAGGGTGGGAGGGGTGGGCCGCCGTTCCCGCGTGCGCTATCTGGGAAGCTGAGGTAAGAAGGCGCATAGCATGGGTAAGCGTCGTCGTTGTCGCATACTTTCCACGCTGCCCAGGGCTACACCACTACACGGAAAATTGGGAGGCAGGTTTTGGAGGCGGGGTCTGGTGCCCACCGTCTTGGGCTCGTCCGTACCCCCCACCAGATCGCTCCCTGCGCCCCCTACCCACACCATGAGTACCAGCATATAGGCCCTCACCCCCCCGCCTGCGGCGCAGCCCATTTGGGCTCGTCCTCGGTGGTCTGATTTTTTGCGCTTCCCCTTCGCTTTATAGGGGCCATTGCTTTGGGTCGGTCCTCTGAAGAGGCTGGGGCGTCATCAGGCGGGTTAGAAAAACCCGCTCCACGGCGGGGACACTCAGTCTCGTCGGCACCGCGGAGCGGGCTGCGTCAGGTGGCTGGCACCAGCGGCGCTCGCTAGCTCCCTGCTCTCGGGCTTGGGGCTGCGGCACCGGCTGGAGCTAACCCTTGTCCCGGCTCGGGGCGGCGGTGGGCAGACAGGCAGGCACTGCCTTGCGTGTGAGTGCACCTCACTCACATGTAAGTCTGGGAGCGCGGGGGCTTGCTGCCCAAGTGCGAGGTGCCCATCGCGGGCAAGAGCCGGGACAGGGTAGGGGCGCCTGGCGCCGCTGCCCTGCCTCGCACCTCCCGGGCACCCTCCAATTCTCTCTTTTCTCTTTTCTCTTCTTCATTGGCGTCCCCAAGAGCTAACCCAAGGAGCGCCTAAGGGTAATAGCAAACTCTTGTCATCTGCATCTTTACACTTTTTCTTGTGTTATTTTCTGTTTTTTTTTCTTGTTGAATGTTGGGCATTTCTTGGTGCTTTTTGGTTTCTTGCTGTTGTTGGTGCTATTTTGTTTGTTCTCGTCCTCCCCTTTTTTTTTGGTTTGCTCATCCTTTTTGACGCTAACTCTTAGGCAGCCAACCCAGCAGCCCCCAACGAAGCCCGAGAAAGCTCCACTCGGTGGCCCCAGAACATCACAGAGGAGACCGCAAGCCCCCCGACACGGGGCGCACAGGAGCCGGGAAGCCCGAGGCCGGGGGCAAGCAGACCGCCCGGGCCAGGCGCGAGCCAAGCTCCCCGAGGTGGCCGGGTCACCATGCTGAAGATGGCCATGAAGCTCAAAGCCCGAGCGGCCGAGAGCGAGAGGAAGACAGCCGTGGCTGCCGCCGAAGTGGCTGCCGAAGCTGCCGTGGCGGCTGCGGCGTTGGCCGAGCCGCTCGCTTCGCAGAAGAAAGGGGACCCCGTGAAGCCCGTGAAGCCCGTGAAGCCCGTCAAGACCCCCGCGAACGCCGTGCGCGATGTGCCGCCAGAAAAGTTGCTGACCGCCAAAGAGCGCAAGAAGATAGAGAAGAAGTTGCTGGAGCAGAGGAAAAAAGAGGAGAAGAAGAGGGAGAAAGAGAGGAAGAAGTTGGAGAAGATGATGAAGAAGAAGAAGAATGTGCCAGAATTCCGAGCAGAGGCCCGAGGCCCCGAGGTCGCCGCCGCCGCTGCCGCCGCCGCCGCCACGGCCACCGAAGAAGACGAGGGCGCCACGGAGGGCGCCGCCGGGCTCGGCGAGGGCGCCGCCGGAGGGGGCACGAGTAGAGCCTGGCCCGAGTGGGACACTGATTCAGGTGATGAAGACGACGCCTACTATGCGCCTCCTCGTGTTGGGGGCGTCGTGTGGCGGCCTGGGCCTGCCAAAGCTGGAGCGCTTAGCGCGCACATGCCCCTCGTGGTGTTCCTGGTGTTCTCCGTGCGCAGCCCCTCGTGGGTGCTCAACTTCCTGCTGCAGCGGCGCACAGAGCAGGGCCGCGGCTGCGGCTTCGTGTTTGGGGCGACCTGCTGCTTCCGAGTGTTCCTGGGCTGCGCCTTCTTCTCCTTCCTGAGTGGCCGTGGCAAGCGCAGAGGCCGTGGGCGCTCCCAGGCCAGGGGCACCGGGCGCCGGGGGCGCGACGAGCGGCTCATCTAGTCAGACCCCCCTACCCCTCCATCATCACCATCTACATCGACCACCACCACCACCACCACCACCACCTTCCACCTCCACCACCATTGCTGTGTAGTGTGGATCTTTATTAGTGCTTGTGTGTGGACACATTTTCCTTTTCGGTTGCTCTGTCCTTTGCTTCCTGCTCTCCTTGCTTTTTCTCCACAGTCCCTGCTCTCTGGCTCTCTCAGTGTCTCTCTCTCTCTCCTTTTCGAAATTTTCCTAAGTCCGGGCCCGCGCTCCCTCCCTTTCCGCCCACCCCGGCCCCTTGGCGGCGCCCGCCCGCCTTGCTGCAGGAGGAGGGGGATCGGGGGCCGCCCGGCCCGGGGGTGGAGCGCTGGCATCGTGCGAGGGGTCGTCACCACCGCGGGGCCGCCCCCTCTCCCCCCGCCGTGCGGCCAGGCCCCGGCCCCAAGCCGCGGGTGGGGCGAGGAGGCGACCCCACCGTGTATCCCGGCCCGGGCTAGACGTGGGTGCAGGGACCCCTGCCCGGCCTCCGGGCACCGCCTCCCTGCGCCCGCGCCCGCCCTCCCAGCCGCGGCCCTCCTCCTCCTCCTCCTCTTTCCACCCCCCTCGCCGCCTTCGCCTCCGCCTCCCCCCGCTCCCCCGCCCGCCGTGGCGCTTTTGGGTCGGGGCGGCGGGCCCGGGCCGAGGCAATAAGAGCGGCGGCGGCGGCGGCGGCGGCAGCAGCTCCCGCGGCTCCTGCTCTGCTCCGCCTCGGCCCCGGAGCGAGGGGCGGAGAGCCGCGCGCTTGCCTTAGTCCGAGCCGCCACCCTCCCCGCGTTCCCCGCTTTCCCGGCCCGCCAGAGGCCGCCCGCCCCGTCCCCGCCGCCCCGCAGCCCGGCCGCGCCCCGCCGCCGCCATGGGCTGCCTCGGCAACAGTAAGACCGAGGACCAGCGCAACGAGGAGAAGGCGCAGCGCGAGGCCAACAAAAAGATCGAGAAGCAGCTGCAGAAGGACAAGCAGGTCTACCGGGCCACGCACCGCCTGCTGCTGCTGGGTAAGGGCGGGGCGGGGGGCGCCGGCCGGGCCTGGGAGCCCCGCAGGGCAGCCCGCAAGGCCGCGCTCGCCGAGCCCGCCCCCCGCCCTAGCGCTCTGGCGCTCCCTCCCGGGCCCTTTGGCCCGCTGGGCCACGCGCGCGCGGGGGGCGAGGCCGTCAGGGGGACCCCTGGGTGGAATTCGGCCGGGAGGGGGCTTCAAACAGGGCGTGGGTCCCCCTCGCTACGTCTCGTCCCCTTAGTTGTCCGTACTCCCCCTTGGCTCCGTGTCTGAGCGAGGCCTACACGGTGCCAGGGGCCGGGGTGCGTGTCGGGAGGGGGAGGGGAGGCTCACGGGGCCCCTCTGACTGCGACAGAGTAGGGCTGGGGACAGGAAACGGGCTGGCGGGCCCAGGGAGGGGGACCCGCCTCACTGGGGTGTGCGATTTGTTGGGAGGGGGCCCGAAGAGAGACAAGGATAGCTAGGGGGACTCGGGGGCCTCGGCTGGGGAGGTTCTGGCGAGGGAAGTAGCTGCCGGGGTGGGGGGGCGAGTGACATCAGCCCCTCGGAAAGGACGGGGCGGTAAAGGTGGTGCAGAGGCGGGAGGGGGCGCGGGCGAGTCGTGGCGCCGAAGTGGGGGGGGGGGGCGGGGAGGAGGGAGCGTGGCGGACTCTGGGCGCGACTCGGGGCGATTCGGGCAGGACCCAGGACCGACTGCGCGCAGACGTGTCCTGGGCCAGGCCTGGCGGTGGAAGGAAGAGAAGGAGAATCAAATAAAATAAGATCAAAAAATAAAAACTGAAAAAAAAAAATAGTACGCAAAGTGCCCAGTGAAGCCAAATGACACGTCATTTTACAGTGTGACCTTTTCTCCCCCTTGTAGACTTGCAGGCTTTTTGAAAAGCAAAGAAGAGCATTAAATGGTAGCAGCTGCCCCTCATCTGTGCTCCCACCCATACAACAAGCAATTAACACACACATTTTCCTGCTGGGGTGGGGGTGGGGACCTCTTTTAGAGTGAAAACACGAGTGAAAAATAAAATTAAAAACTGTTTTAAAAACTCATACATAAGATAAAACTGGAAAATGACATTTGTCTGTAAATGGCTTCTTGGTTTCGAAATGGCGTTTTTAAAATTTTTGTCCTTTTCAAGGTGGGAGGGGGGGGACTAAGCGCTCTGAGAAGACTCTCTCTCGGGGTGGAAGCTGATGAAAAGACATTAATTAGTTGTTTGTCAAGTGACATTTGGGTGTTTGGTTTTTCTTCTCTTTTTTTCACTGCGGCTTTTCCTTCCTGGGGGGAGGGATAGAAAGAAAGGAGGGGAGATAGACCCCCAAAGTAAAAGTAAAAGAGATTGTCTCTCCTCCTTTTTTTCCTTTTGGGTGCTGGGGTGGGGGGGGGGGCAACACAAACACATAGACACGAGCACACACGCACACACGCACACAACACACACGCACACGCATACACGCACACACGAAGTGACCACGAAAACATTACACAACATTAATTAGAATGTAAGCTTTCCGAAAACTTCTTGGTATTTTAGCTATCTGTAAATGTGTGTATTTGCTAGGATCACAGTCACATTTCCAAAAAATAGTTTATCAAAAATAAAATATAGAAGGCTGTTTTAATTCGTGGTGGTGTTTGGTTTGGTCTTTTTTTTTGGACGGGGGTCAAGTTCTTTGTTCTCTCTGGGCCACATTTAGTAAAGCAGAAAATTATTAATATTGAAAATAATCTCTTTGGTATTGATGCATTTGTAATTTTAGTAGTTAGATGACATATATGTGGAATCTAATACTTCTAAAAGCACAATTATGCTGTAAATGTTAAAACGCATACACTTTGATTTCAGAGTACACACCTGGAAACGTCTAGAATCTCCTTTATGGTTCATTCTTGCTTTTATGAATACTGACTTAAGTCCAGTATTATATTAATGACACATTAAATTCTAACGCCTTTTTGTGTCTATGTGTTTACAGAGACTTTAAATGCCCCCACTTATTTGAGACTGGTTGTGAGCCCACCCTCCCTCTTTTCAGGTCTCTAATCTACATGGCTGCATTGTGCCCCGTTTAATGATGACCTTTGGCACAGAAATCTGTTGCTTAAGTCATTGGCAACATTTTTATTTCTTAAAATGAAATAATTCCCTCAAAAGGAACCCTTATGCCCCCAACCTCCTTTCCTTTAGCTCATTTTAATTTATAACATATAAATTAAAGAACCACAAAAATACCTTATAGTTCTTTTAGCCCCCAGTTTTCTATTCTCATAAGCATGGAAACTGAGGCACAGATCTAGTTCTGTCTATAAAACCAGGAGTCACAATGTTCATATTTCCGAGCTTAAGAGTACTGAGACTCCTGATTAGCACTGTGCGTTCCCTTCATGGAAACCTCCCAGTGTTGCTTTTTATATTAATTTATGAGCATTTTGCTCAATAGGATGGTCTTTGCTTTGAAGTCAATCCTTCTGTAGAAAACAATTTTAACTTTTATAGATATTGATTATAGCTGTGAGAAGGTAAAGGGGGGAGGGGAGGAATGCTTGCTATCTGGGCCCCAAAGCAAAAGCAATACAATTACAAAGAAAAAGTTATTTGTTTGTTAACATTTAGTTTTTTGTGGGAGGAGGGGAAGAACCATTCTCATAGGGAATGCTGGTTGGAGAGTAGATTTGCAGAATAGCTGTTCTCCCTCTAACTTGATGGAAATGGATGGGGGAGTCTATAAAACCCTACTTAAAAAAAAAAACAGATGAGAGGTGATTTAAAATGGAGGCTTGTGTTCCTACTTAATACCTCAGTTAGGAAAAGCCTAGAGTCTTCCAATTCAGGGGCTTCAAGTAACGTTTGTACATATAATTTAAATCTTGTTTTTTGGGGTTTCTTGATTCTTTACTGTTGATGTTGTATATTGCCTAATGCTAATAAGGTCTCAAGTGCTATGTCTGATAATAAAATGTTTTTTTTCATTTTGTTTTTGTTTTTGTTTTTCTCTTCTCCCTGCTGCTGACAGCTAATTGGGCCGTTTGGTATTTTCTTCTGCAACATGGTAGTTGTATCCAGAGAAAAATGTATCTTTAGAAAGATTCCTTTGCAGGAGAAGGGAGTGAATTAGTGAATACAATGTAACGCTGTGGTTTTAGGGGTGGACTTGAAGCATGCTAAGGAGCAGCTGCATCAGTGGTGTTGGGAGGGAGGTGCTGCAGCAGGACATGATGGGGGGGACTGCAGTGTCTAGGCATCGTCTGCTATTCCTGGGTATTTTAACCATAAAACCTTCTAGCAGACAGGAAACCAGGTGGCTGTTCATTTCTGTGTGTCTTCGACCACATTTCAAAATTAAGTTCCCAGGTTTGACTTAAAAATTTCATGCCTTCAATGGCAATTACGTCATTCATTTTTTAAAAAACCCATAGAGAAAATAAAACAACAACAGAACCTACAAAATAGCTAACGAAGAACAGCAGAGCCCTTAATTGTTGCTTGTTACTCTATGGTGGGTTACTTCAGGTAGACAGGACGTAGGACGTTGGACATGTCCTTTGTTTTTTCACTGCGTCATCACATGGGGGGAAATTGCAGCTGTATTTGTAGTTGTTACCGTGTGTCTGTTCTTAAATGCTGTATCTGCCGCTTTCTGAGGCTGTCATCCAGGTGAAGTGTGACAGCCTCTTTCTTAACCCAAGCCTCAACTTCCTTTCTCAGGTGCTGGAGAGTCTGGCAAAAGCACCATTGTGAAGCAGATGAGGATCCTGCATGTTAATGGGTTTAACGGAGAGTAAGTGTCAAATCCATGCTGGGCACTGAGCAGGAGCCTGCCTGTAGGACATTTGAAGGAGTGTGTATACTAACTTCTAGGAAGCACAGCTGCTAATTGCCACTAATTTTTTTCTAATTTGCATATTAGACAGCCCAGGAAAGAGCTGATGGGTGCATCCCCCCACCCTCTTCTCAACACCCTCTTTGGTGCAACAAATAGGAATAACAGTAAAAGTACTGGTCCACCTAAAGCGGCCCCTCGCACTGGAAAATGGTGCCTGGTTGCAGAGGACAGTGAACAGCACTTGGCCGAGTGACAGCGTCTCTGAGGCCAAGTCCTCTGCCGCAGCCTCGTCTGCTGCAGTGCGGCCCCAACATGGCCGACGACGGGCCTTGGCCACCCCGTGTCCAGCCAGAGCTGGCCAGCACGGGAGGACCCCACCCACCACCCTTCGGGTTTCACTGGAGTGAACTGGTGTAGGGTTTTGTGCTATCAGGAAAACATCATTTCAGTTACATTTTCACTTAAAAGTTGGAATCCATGGCCCTTGCCAACAAGCTTCAAGCTTCTGAGTCCCTCTCTGCTTTAGAATTAATGTGATAGGCAAATAATTGTTTCTCTAATTAAAAAAAAATCAATATTCCTATCTAAACAATTGAAAAGAAAGTGTGAAAATGACGGAAAGACAGAGTTAGCTACTTCTGGCCCATCCGGGGGTGGGGGGGTGTTTTGTCTTTGAAATGACCTTCCTGGGGTTAAGACGCCGGCAATACCATACTGCAATGAGAATAGAGTTTTCTTTAAAAAAGAAAGAAAGAAAGAAAGAAAGAAAGATCAGTGGCAAATATGGAGTCCTGCTTCCCATGAAGAATTCAAACTGAGGAAACTATAAATTAGGGAATTTGCCTTTTCTCTTGCCCCGCATTGTTCTCAGTGCTAATGTGAGACAGGCGAAGCTCACCATACTTGGGCTGTGTTCTCACGGGTTAGCCTAGAAGCACTCACAGGCACTAGTTGGTAATTACTAGCTGGTTAGCAGTTCCTCCCTTCGCCCTGATTCAGTGGGCAGTCTGTCCCTTGGTTGTATTTTAACTATCCCTGGGGAGAGGGACCCGTTTCTGTCCCGTACTGCCCCAATAAGTGCTGGGGAAACAAGATTGAACAGCACTTTTAAGGCTGCCACAGGCAGTTCTTCATGGAAACTTCTAGAATTTGTTAGATTGACCAGTGGGGGTTAAAAAAAAAAAGATGACATCACCCGTGAGAAGGGTTTGGGCTCATGCGCACCTTAAATTATAGCCCAAAATTCAAAGATACATGTGCAGAAGGGAGGGGGCTAGCTCACTGACTTTAGGATTGACTCAGTTACTACTGTGTACCTATAAATTGTCCCCTGTCAGAAACCAACTCTGGGGTTCTTGATTCCTGATGTGCTTCTCCCCAAAAGCCTAAACAAAGAGATTGGCACCTGTCAGCAAACACCCTACCCCAGGGGTGAGGGATTCTTCAGTGTGAGGCTAGCTAAGCAAAAATGATCTGGCCATGCAGCCACTGGACGTTGGCTAGCATTTTTAAAGACATCGGAGTCAGATGGAGGCGATGTCATCCTTGAAGCTTTATTACTTTACAAATTTCCCTAAAATGTTACTTTAAAAAAAAACAAAAACAAAAACAAAAACCAGTTCTCCCTAAGTATTGATGCAGTGGAGGGTTCTAAACGAGAACTTCTTGTTTCTATTTTCTCCCTGAAAGAGGAAGAAACATTCCCAGTTTGCCTTCTTTGTGGGTCCCCGAGATGTTAAATTTAGCCCCGTGGAAGTGATATTCGGGGCCTCCGTGGGGGGCTGGATTCCTTATTTTGACCTGGTCCAACTGAGCCCTGAAGGTTCTCTCACTGTGGTATTGCAGTAAATGTTGTTCCATCATAACAAGAAATTGCTGTATGGTGACCTGACCCTGGTCTCAGACCTGCTTTGTTCTTGGATGGAGCTGTTTAAAACATCCCTTAACTGTGGTCTGCCTACCACTACATTTTTCAAGAGTAGAACATAATATTTATTTGACCTTCAGAAATACAGAGGGCAAATGTAGTTTATCATAACTCAGAGCTGACTTCCTCAAGTTTAATGCCCAGAAAAAAAATTAACACTGGTTGAGTTCATCGATCCCGAGGCTGAGTGTCCGTGTCCCACACGTGGCTCCCATCACTACAGAAAGGTTATTCATTTTGGCACCAGGAAGTCAGGAACAGGAATGTCCCATCAGTACTTTTGTGGGCATGGAAAAGACACGGAGATGACTGACTGCCCTATTCTCAGGAGTTACATGAGAAGTCAGTGCCTCTGCTCCCTGGTGCATGTGCGTTTAGAGAAAGCAGAGGAAAATAATTATCTATCCCTCCTGTCTCCAGCCTGAGTCTCCTGAGGGCCCTTCTAATGCAGCAAGGAAGGTGTGGAGTCTCAGGAGGCATTTCCATTTAGCCAGAAAAGCGACCTAAGAATTAACCGGGAGGATGGTGCTCAGGGCAGTCGGGCTGCTCTGCCCTGCCTGTGTAGAGGTACAGAGGCTGTATGTGGTTTGTATGTGTTACGGTACCTTGCAGATAGGTGAGCTTTCAATCTCTCTTTAAAAGGGGCGGCGAAGAGGACCCGCAGGCTGCAAGGAGCAACAGCGATGGGTAGGCACATTCAAAAACAGAAAACTCTTCTAACGAGCAAAACAAACATGAAGAGCATAGTGGGGAAACTGAGGACACAGACTTGGGAACAAAATAGGGATCACCTCAGGGTCATCAGCCATCTTGGTGTGCATTTGCAAATGACCTGTAAACACGTAAAGTGCAAAACAGAACTATTTTTGGCCCAAAGGATAACTAGCTACAGCTGGGGAAAAGGTAGCCATTTCAGCTTCTGATGAAAATTGAAGATTTTTGAGAATCGATGCTTTCCATATGGTTCTTAATTCCCCCAGCTCTCCGCTTAAACCAACTACTGGTATTTCAGAACTACTAAATTCTGTCCACACAGTGTTCAGTCTGATTTTAAAATTTCAGACCTCTTTGGAAAAATAATTTATTTCCTCAATTAAAAAATATGTATTGTTGCCTAATTTCTCTGGGGGTGGGGTGGGTGGGGGTGGGGAGCAAATATGCCTAATGCCACAGTATTCGTGTGATGACAGGCCGTTAAAGGCTGTCTTGACACCACTGGCTTTAAAAATTATTTTTAAGATTTTAATGCAAGGCACTTTACATTAGCCAACGAGCAACAGCATTTGTGACGGCACCCCACTCGTTACCATTGTTTATTATTTTTGCTTTCTCATCCCCACAACCATCTCATGCCTGTACGCACACGCACACGCATGCCAGCCATCTACCCAGCTCCATTCGCTCACTCAGCATGCAGGATGGAGGGGCTATTTCTCATCATAGAGCAGCTTCTAGCCCAGGGCATCAAAAAGAAACAGCTTCTGAGACCGGGCACGGGAGGGTCAAAGGTTCTGGGGGCTGGGGACAAAGTGACTGACACATGTTTGTTCATCTGTTTCTTTTAGAATCTATTACCCCTACTAGATGATGGCTACAGTCCTCCATCTTCTTCGCTATGTCCTACCCCAGTTATCCCAATTTGCATGCTGGAATTGCCCGGTCTTAGGAAACTACTAATAAGAATACTATTCTGTTGTCTGGGGCGGGTGGGGGGGGGATGGGGTCCCTACCTATTACCTAACCTTTAGACGTAACTGAAAACAGAAAGATGGAATGAAATCCATAATTGGCAACAGCGTAGTAGAACAGCAATCAGAAAAGGCATCGATATGTTGATAATCTGCTGTACCAAAAGTTGGCGCCTGAGAAGTGTGGCAAGCCCCTACTGAGAGAGCCTACTATACTGTGTGTTGTGCTAAAAACCCTTCGATCCTACTAATAACCTTACCTGCACGCCTTTCTTCCTATGACTCTACAAGTAAAAATAAGTATTAACATGCCTGATAAATAAAAATTCTCTGCATGTCTCAGCAATCCCTGTATCTTGCGTCTGTCTTCTGTCTGCTCTCTTGTCTGTCTTTCCCCCACAAGCACAAAGTTAGGGTGTAGAGGTGGAGGATAGGGGACCACACAGCCTTCCCCTACCACTTAACAGGAGAGGGGGCAGAACCTACTAAAACTGCTAACCCCACTAACCTGCCTTGCTCTTCTTCGGGGTGGGGGAGGGGGTGGGACAGGGGTGGGGGAGCAGCACCCTATAGATACCTCCAACCCCAGCTTTCTAGTCAGTTAGAATCCCAGAACTGGCACTCGTCTTGCCTCCGTTAAGTAGTTTAGAGACATCTAAGGAATTGTCTCCGAATTTCACAATCAACGTTAAATTCATTAAGCGGCATTACAAATGAGGATAAACCTGCCAGCCCCGTATGATGGCTCCATCTACACAGTAATCTCTTCAATGGAGAGGTTTTGTTTTAGTACTACATACCCGAATTAGATTTTAGATTTTCTATTTTAGCTGTTTTACACTGGATACACTCCCACACCTATTCACATACGTAGATGAATACTGAACACGTTCTCAGAATATCTGTATTTTAAGACTGGAAGCTTTCCAATTATACTACTACTACTTAGAACAAAACAGCAAGCTGGATGAGGAGTCTTCCCAGGGAAAATGCTTCCTTCTACCTGTACGTCGATTGGAGTAGTTAATACCCAGGTGTCCTCATTTTTCTGTTGTGGAACCTTAAAACCAGACCTCTGGGGCTCAGTACCAATGGCAGGGAGTAGACTTGTCCCAGGGCAGGAGTGGGAAGGTTCCTCTCTGAACTCCACGCTGGAGTGTTGAGGGCATCAAACACACGCTCTTAGTTTGACATCGGCATAGCTTAGTCCAGGGCCTCAACACTAAGTGGGAGGAGACCCATGGCTTCAGAACTGAGCCTTAGTGTGCGCCGCCCCTCCCCCCACCCAACAAAATCAGCCCCTCTGAGGGGTGGGGACACCCTGTCTCTAAATACTGACTGGGTGGAAGAGCTTTAAAGAGTCTGAGGGCCCCAGGCAGCTTTTAGATGTGTACAGCACCCACATCCTGAGTGTTTGCCCCTACCCCCAACCCCAGACTGCCCCTCCTGCCTTCAGTGACCATGGGGCCTTGGGGTTTCCTCTTGCCTCCTTTTCCTGTTCAGGTAGTGGGTTTGATTTAATTGCAAATGTGGAGAGAGAGGCAGCTTGCCCTCTTCCTGTGGGGGTGAGGCTTTGATTCTCCCATTGTCATGGCCCTGTCAGAATCCTGGTACCCTAGCCCTCAGCCCCTCCCTCCTATTGAGGAGAGCATCTCCAACCACTAGACCTTGCATGCCCTCACCTACTGTGGAAGAGCAGTGTCTAGGGGCCACCTAAAAGATGGACCCCCAAGAAAAGTATACAGTGAGATCATTCAGGACACAGGGCCCACTCCCCAGATACACAAGTGTGCATGGAAAGAAAGCCCTATTCAAATATCAGCTGTTAGAACTCTCTGGGCATGTATCTGACCTCAGTATCCTTACTCTATTGGCAGGCATGTACATGACCCCCAAACCCCACCTCATTGGCAGGTATACACGTTACCTCCAGGCCCCCACCTCATTGGCAGATATGCACATGACCTCCAGGCCCCCACCTCATTGGCAGATATGTATATGACTTCCAACCACCCCCTACCTCATTGGCAGGTATGCACATGACCTTTAGGCCCCCACCTCATTAGCAGGTATACACATGATCTCCAGGCCCCCATCTCATTGGCAGATATGTATATGACTTTCAACCTCCCCCTACCTCATTGGCAGGTATGCACATGACCTTTAGGCCCCCACCTCATTAGCAGGTATACACATGATCTCCAGGCCCCCATCTCATTGGCAGATATGTATATGACTTTCAACCACCCCCCACCTCATTGGCAGGTATGCACATGACCTCTAGGCCCCCACTCCATTGGTGGCTATCTACATGACCCCTAGGCCCCCACCCTATTGGTGGGCATGGTATGACCCTTATACCCTAACCCCACTGGTGGGTGTGCACATGATCTTCAGGCCTCACCCTGTTGGCAGGTATGCATATGACCCCCCAGGTCCCCACCTTGCTGGCGGGTATGCACATGACCCCCCCTAGACCTCCCTATTCCATTGAGGGGTGTGCACATGACCCCCCCCAGGCCCCCACCTTGCTGGTGGGTATACACATGACCCCCCTAGACCTCCCTGTTCCATTGATGGGTGTGCACATGACCCCCCCCAGGCCCCCACCTTGCTGGTGGGTATGCACATGACCCCTTTAGACCTCCCTATTCCATTTATGGGTATGCCCATGACCCCCCCCCAGGCCCCCACCTTGCTCACGAGTATGCACATGACCCCTAAACACCCCGTTCCATTAATGGTTATGCACATGACCCCCAGATGGTCAGCTGACGCCCACCTGCCACCCCTCCTGGCTGTAGTAGCCACCGGTCCCATCTTAGATATTTAACTAATTTTCTATTTTGTTCCATGGGAAGTGGGGTGACTTAGCTTTCTCCATCTTGTGAGTTTAATCGTAACCATCACCAAAAGCACCTCTGTCCTATCTTTGTCAACACCACCCACATTCCTCTGCCTCAGTTTCTCCAGCAGCAAGATAGAGCCTGTTCCTCTCCATGTCCTGTTCTGTGATACCAGGCCTCACCCTGCAAGTGCTATGCATGCTGGTCCTCTGAACATTCAGAAGATGAGGCTTGACTAGACAGGATGAAATCTGCTCCAAGCAAGGGGGGCTTTGCTGGTCCCCTAAAGACAAGCTCATGAGTCCCCTTTGGCTGTGCCTGGCATATTGGCTGCCTCCTAAAAGACAGCATTTGACTCACCGTAACCTCCATAAGTGAGCATTCTGCCTGGGGTACACCACTCACCCCCTTAACCAGAGGGTGTGGGATCAGTGACTGACTACATACAAACCATCCCAAGAAGACCACACAAGTTATCCCATAGGCTGGTTAAAATAAGCCAGGGAAAACCCAGCCAGCCCCTCCCCCAGTATATATGAGCCTTATACCCACAGATCAATAATGTGGGGGACCAGGATGCCTGTCAAAACTGGGGGCTGGTGTGTATTAGCGCAACTAAGCCAAAGTGCTGCAAGCCATGGGATCCTGTGACAGATGCGCACGGCTATTTAAATAAATAATAGACCTACAAATAAATAGATGGGAATGAAAAGCCCTGACGTCTATAATAATCCATTGTCCCCTCTGGTTCCCACCCCCCAACCCCACCTACTGAATCCTAAGTGCGCCATGCCCTAACCCACCTCCACACTACCCTCAGTATCTAACCAAGTAGGAGCCATTCAGGAAGCATGTGGATGTGGTTGGGGGAGCAGGGGGACCAGGTGCAATTTCTGGTACAGTCGATCAAGAGCTCGATGCCTCTTCACTACCCTGCCCTTATCAGGCTTGTCCTCAGGACATGCCTGGGAAATTATAGTTTGTTGTTACGTGGGTGCCTCTAATCACTACATATCTGAGCCCACAATTCCTCGGAGAACAGAATACTATACTTTTTAGTTGCTGTATCTCAATGAAGGTGACTCCCTGACGGACAGGATGCAATATGATTTTCTTTTTTCTTTTCAATCCCACTGTAGTGAGAAGGCCACCAAAGTGCAGGACATCAAAAACAACCTGAAGGAGGCCATTGAAGTATGTGCCTAGCCCCTTGCTCTATTTTTTAGCAACCCCCTCTTCCCGTGGTGCTGCCCCCTGACCGCTCTGCTAAACCGTTTTCAGACCATCGTGGCCGCCATGAGCAACCTGGTGCCCCCTGTGGAGCTGGCCAACCCTGAGAACCAGTTCAGAGTGGACTACATTCTGAGCGTGATGAACGTGCCGAACTTTGATTTCCCACCTGTAAGCCCCACCCCGCCCCTGGTTTCCCCTGTCGCTCCCACCTGAGCAGTAGCAAGGCCCAGTGGGAACATGAGGCCAAGACTGACCAGACACATACCTGCCATGTGAATGCATAAGCTAATTCTAAGCATATGCTTAAAACTAAAAGATGATAAAGACATGATTAGGGCTTTGTCCAAAATGAATGGGCAAACTTTTGTCAGGTTTTCTAGACCTCAGCTTAACTGCACCCCAAGTAAACATAACACTCCAGCGCTGACACCCTCAATTTACCAGATGGTAATTTTTATGGGGGTGAAGTCCTGACCTAAGGCATGCTTACTTACTCCCCCTGTACACATGAGGAGAAACAAAACCATGTTATACATGGCATGCAAGTCCTAACGGTCCAGTTAATGCAGCCCAGTACAGATGTGTACCTTCCAAGGCTCAGATCCGAACACAAATTCCAAAATGGAGCATTACAAGAAATAAGATTGTCCTCTTCGGCCCTTTGCCTGGGAGTTTGACCCTCTTGACAAGGGTCTGTTGCCTTTCTAAAAGCTATTTTTAGAGTGGGTAGAACTGCCCCATGGCAAACATGTACATTTAAACCCTTCATGGGGAAAAAGATTTTAAGGCCGGAGAAGAAGAGACTTGTCTTATAGTAACGTTATTGCTGCCTCTTGTTAGGCTTTTGTGGGGGATTTGTGTAGTAAATGGGTTTTTGGCTACAAACTTATGAAGGAAATTAGTATAGGCAGGTAATTAAAAAAAAAAAAAGAAGCTATTGATTTAAAAAAATAACGAAGTGGGAAACACAGCTCTGACTCCCATGACTGCGTGTTTCGAATAGAAAACAAAATGGCAGCCTACCCAAAATGCATCTGATGCCATTGACACCTGGTGCTCTGCTATCTGGACAATATTCCTAGCCTTGGCCTATGTTCCCAACACGAGATAATGCATATTCTTCCTATACAAATAATTCTCGGGAAGAAAGTTTACCCAATTGTTTATTTGCCCTGCCCCGACAGAGACAACAGAGGCAGCACCCAACACAGCGAGTGCTCTAAAGATGAAAACATGCTAATTAATTACATAGATTTCTGGACATCTCACAGGACTTCAGGTTCTTTCCCAACACTGATTCATGAAGGGGCTCACACTTGGACTCACGTAGTGAACTATGGCCTTAGAGCTCTCGGGGCGGGGTTCCCGCTGGTGTGCGCGCATCTTTCAACCAACGTTCTTTCCTGCGTTCTCTTTGAGGAATTCTATGAGCATGCCAAGGCTCTGTGGGAGGATGAAGGAGTGCGTGCCTGCTACGAGCGCTCCAATGAGTACCAGCTGATTGACTGTGCCCAGTAGTAAGTAGCTGCTGGCACCCTCGCTCCCTCTCCCTCTTCCCTTCCCCCTCCCTCCCTACACAAACACACACACACACACAGACACGTGCGCACGCACACACACACGACACAAGCATAGAGGCAGGAAAGCTACAAAACCCACCAGCAGTCAGAGAGCTGTAGTCTGATTCATTGTTCTATAAAGCCCTTAATTGCACTTTATAGCACACTGATATCGTTTTACACAAACAATTAATAACCGTTAGAGCAAGGCAATAGTTACATGTAATAAAGTGGTGTGTGTGTGTGTGTGTGTGTGTGGTGACCTTAATGGCCGGTCGCTCATGGAAGTGACCTAAGCCTTTAGGGGCATGCACAACACAGCAAGCACATAGTGGCCCTTCATACAACGCACACAGGGATGTTTTTCTTTGCCAGTGCCTGATAAAGCATCTCGGCATCATGACAGGGCGTGGGGACCCTTTCCTTGGCCCGCTCTCCCACGGAGACTTCCTTTGGTTACTTTCAGTGTTGCTACATATGTAGTCACGCATGGTTTAATACACATTGCCTTCTATATGTTCTTTCAAGGAACTGAAAAGCGGGTCCCCACAGCACCCCACCCCCCTCCAGCAAAGTTCCTGATTTTTCTCAAAAGTTTGTACTAAAAGCTGGAAACACTAATTATAGAAACACAAAACAAATGGAAATCCTGGAATTGTTTGTGGCTTGTATTTTGGATCCAGTTCAGGAGTTAAGTGCACATACAAGATGAAGAGGCTCAGTTCCCCCCCCCCCTGGGGAATTCCTGGGGGCAGTTTCTTTAGCGCTGACCTGGCCAGGTTCTTTGGGGTCACACCAACTTTAAATGCAGTAAATGCAATGGTGTAGAATGCAGTGCAGTACGCCCCTGAAAACTGTACCACGTGCGCCAACTGTGCAAAGTTTTAAGGAGAGAGAGAGGACAACTTTACAGTTGTTGGAGCCACCTCCACAGCAGGGCTGCACTGGGGACCGCCCGTTTGCTTAACTGCCTTTATGTCTGACAGCAGGCACTGGGCCTGGGCCGGTTCCTTAAGCTGCCAGGTTTGTGTTTGTTGAGCTGTAGTTTGGCTGGCCCCACTCCAGATGTCTTCTCACAAGATTTGGTGCTAAGGATCTATTTATAGAATTGTGGTTCTGTTGCCATGGCAACATGCTGGAGGCCAGGGTGGCTAGGGAGCTATTTCTGGGCCTGTGCTGTAACGTAAGATTGATTGGGCCAGTCAGTGCGTCCTCTAGGCCAGACTATCGGAACTGGTAAAAAGGAAGGGGAAGGCAAAACACACACACACACACCAAAAACTTTGAGGCTTTCTTTAAATAGAGTCTGCTCCTTTGTGATTTTTCTCTTCTGATTAGTCTACTTTAAAACAGTTTCCAACCCAGACCTCTGCATCCCCCCCCCCCCCGTCCCCTCTATGCTAGTATTAATATTACTTTTTCTCATTGCATTATCCCAGTTTTGCAAAGGCAAAAGTTAATTTTCCTAACTGTTTATAGTCAAGCAACACCAACCAAATAGATTTCTTTCCTTTTCTCTTTTAACTAGAAGTTTGTTATCTGGAATGTTCTATTTAACAGACCCACTAGATAGGAAGGG
Organism: Acomys minous; assembly: GCF_964271855.1. Classification (NCBI taxonomy): domain Eukaryota; kingdom Metazoa; phylum Chordata; class Mammalia; order Rodentia; family Muridae; genus Acomys; species Acomys minous. The sequence goes on along the minus strand of NC_140485.1, from coordinate 60,845,023 downwards.
AACTCTGTGTTTGGTTCCTGCTCAACATGATGAGAGCAAGAAAGGCCCCTTTGTGCCCGCAGCTTTTGTTGGCTAGGTTCTCATTAATCAATGAGATTATTCCAGAGTGGATAGGAAGGGCCAGTTCCGGTTTGTCCTGGAACAGAGGACCCTTAAGCCCCACCACCACCTTACTGTCTGTTGTTTTTCTGTGTCTCCCATAATGCTTTGTGGGGGACACACTTGGTGCATACACTGACCACCGTGTTTCCTCTCCTTCCAAGCTTCCTGGACAAGATTGATGTGATCAAGCAGGCCGACTACGTGCCAAGTGACCAGGTATGCGTGGGTCTCTGGCCTCAAGGCTGTGGCTCCATGTTGCTGGTTCTCCTCAGGGCCATTAGAGTGAGAACCACTGACACCCCTGCCCCCTTCTTTGTTTTAGGACCTGCTTCGCTGCCGCGTCCTGACTTCTGGGATCTTTGAGACCAAGTTCCAGGTGGACAAAGTCAACTTCCAGTAAGTGAACCCCTATGGGTCCCTGACGGTCTGGCCTGTAGAGTGGTGGCCCAGGGTAAGCCAGTGTTTTTCCTCTCCCAGCATGTTCGATGTGGGCGGCCAGCGCGATGAACGCCGCAAGTGGATCCAGTGCTTCAATGATGTGACTGCCATCATCTTCGTGGTGGCCAGCAGCAGCTACAACATGGTCATTCGGGAGGACAACCAGACCAACCGCCTGCAGGAGGCTCTGAACCTCTTCAAGAGCATCTGGAACAACAGGTGTGTGTGTGCGGGGTCTCCCACCGGTTCGCCCCACCCTGTGGGAGGTCTGCGGGCTTGGGCTCGCTCTGGCTGCGGCTCTCACCCCGCCCCTCTCTCCTCAGATGGCTGCGCACCATCTCTGTGATCCTCTTCCTCAACAAGCAAGACCTGCTTGCTGAGAAGGTCCTCGCTGGGAAATCGAAGATCGAGGACTACTTTCCAGAGTTCGCTCGCTACACCACTCCTGAGGATGGTATGTTGCTCTCTGCGTTGGTTTGGTCAGGTGGTTTTTGGGCAAAAGGTATGGCTAAGAGTCCATGCCGGCTTCCGCTACAGGGGAAGGCAGAAACACTTCCCTCGTTTTCATATGCAGAAATCAAAGAGTTTGGGGGATGCTAGGCTACAGTGGTGTCAGGCTAGTTCTTCAAAGCTAATGAGCATAATTAATAATTATGTTTTTGTTTTTGTTTTTCAGCGACTCCCGAGCCCGGAGAGGACCCACGCGTGACCCGGGCCAAGTACTTCATTCGAGATGAGTTTCTGGTGAGTATGGCTTGTCTGTCTGTGGTCTCCCACTTTTTCCCCATCCGTGACTGGTCCTCGGTGGTAGGGGGTGGAGTTCCTGGAGACGGTTGCTGACGGCCTCTCTTCTGCCCACAGAGAATCAGCACTGCTAGTGGAGATGGGCGCCACTACTGCTACCCTCACTTTACCTGCGCCGTGGACACTGAGAACATCCGCCGTGTCTTCAACGACTGCCGTGACATCATCCAGCGCATGCACCTCCGTCAGTATGAGCTGCTCTAAGAAGGGAACACCCAAATTTAATTCAGCCTTAAGCACAATTAATTAAGAGTGAAACGTAATTGTACAAGCAGTCGATCACCCACCATAGGGCATGATTGACAACGCAACCTTCCCTCTTTCTCCCCCGAGTGATTCTGAAAACCCCCACTTCCCTTCAGCTTGCTTAGATGTTCCAAATTTAGTAAAGCTTAAGGCGGCCTACAAGAGAAAAGAAAAAGAAAAAAGGCCACAAAAGTTCCCTCTCACTTTCAGTAAATAAATAAAAGCAGCAACAAACAGAAATAAATGAAATAAATGAAATACAAAATGAAATAAATATTGTGTTGTGCAGCATTAAAAAATCAAAATAAAAATTAAATGTGAGCAAAGCATGTTGTCACTTTATTTGCGACCAGTGGGTCCCAGTGTCCACGGGTGGGACTTGGTCTATGCACCAGTTGGGTCCCCAAGATGAAGGACAGGTCCCAGGGCTGTGAGCAGAGTGATGTGTTGCCGCTGAATATTGGGCGGAACCTAATCTTCGGCACACCAAAGCTTCAACCCCTTTCCCTTCCCCCAGGCAGATATTGCTAGCTACCCTTTGACCAACTGCTTTCCCACCTGAGACTAGCAGCCTACTTCTGGGGGGAGTGGGGTCCCCTGGTGGGGGTCTACAGGCAGAGTTTACTCTGGGTGGGGGAGATGAGGGTTGGAAAACATTCCTACTTCATTCCATGCCAGGATGAATCAGGTGCAGATTAATTACATCTAAAATATTCTTGCCATAAAGGATATTGGAGATGATGGCTGGCTATATAAGAAAATGAAAAATCACAGAAGATATCCTGGGTGTGGGATTGGGTAAACAAGGATGCCTAATAAGTAAAGAGTTCTGAAGAGTCAATAAGCAAAATCATGGGGGAAGTACATGAACATTCGATTGGTACAGATAAAAATGACTAGTACAACATAAGATGTCACCACTCAATGACACAAGCCTTCATTATGATTGGGTGGGAGATGGGGGACACCTGGGGAGGCCCAATATCAAGCCTAACTGGATTATGGCTTGGGACTGAGGTCCATTGTACCTGCCTCATCTTTACCCTTCAGACTCAGTCCCCAAGTTTGTGTTTACCAGACAGGGAAGAGGCCAGTGTTGGCCCTAGTATTAACACACCGTATCTCTGAAATGAACCAAATGAGATATAACCAAGACCACAAACTAACTGTTCAATTTATCCAAATTAATTAAATTGAACCAGATTAAATTTTAGTACAGTTGACCTCAAGTATGAGTGCCAAGAAGGGCCACAAAAAGAGCTCTTACCATTCCTAGCTCTTAGGTCTTGCCAAAGCTAGATCCCATTGCCTGTACCTGGCAATCAGAATACGCAGATTTGGGCACAAAATGAGCCCAAACCCTCTTTCCAAATAACCATATAATCTGAGTAAAGATAGCAACTTGTTATGCAAATATCCAGGCATGCCCACAAATTCCCATATCCCTTAACACTACCCATTAAATGTGTAATCCAAGATGGAGGCTTGCTGGGCAAATAGAAGACTCCAGAGTTCCTATAATCTTCAACATCTCCAATAACCACAGTAACCTTCAATCCAAGGGCCTGCCGTGCACAAAGCTCAAGCAGCCCATAAATTCCCACAATGCCTCCAAACTATCCAATAAACATACACTCTAAGATGGAGGCTCAATATGCCAATAGTAAGGCCTCTTCAAATTCCCATAGTCCTCCAGAGACCCCCCCTCCATAAACATAATAAACAGACCAGTGACTTGATATACAAATAGTCAAAATTCCCACATCCCTCAAAGTGTGTATGTGTGTGTGTGTGTGTGTGTGTGTGTGTGTGTGTGTGTGTGTGTGTGTTCCAAGATGGAGGCTTGATATGCAAATAGACAGAAGACACGCCCATAAACTTCCATGATCATTCACTGACCCTTTCCCCTAAATAAACATACAATAGAAATAAGGATGGGGGCCTTGCTATGCAAATAGCCAGAAAGCAGGCCCACAAATTCCCGTGACCTCCCAAAACTACCAAATGCACAATCTAAGATAGAGACTTAATATGCAAAAAGCTAGAAGACACACCCACAAATTCCCATTACCCCCAAAGCTCCCCAATAAACAAGCAACTGAAGATGGAGGCTTGTTATGCAAATAGATAGAAGCTATACTTACAATTTCCCACAATCCCTCCAGACTGTCCAATAAATGCATAATTCAAGATGGTGGCTTGGTATGCAAATAGCCCAAAGATATTCCCATACATTCTCATGATCCTCCACTGAGACCCCTAAATAAACATACAATAGAAATAAAGGTGGCTTGCTATGCAAATAACCAAAAGACAGACCCACAAATTCCTGTGATCCCCCAAAACTACCAAATAAACGCACAATCTAAGATGAAGGCTGGATATGCAAATAGCTAGAAGACACACCCACAAATAACCACAATTTCTCAAAGCTTTCTAATACATGCAACCCAAGAGCTATGCAAATAGATAGAAGGCGTAACTATAATTTCCCATAATCCCTCCAGGCTGTCCAATAAATGCATAATCCAACACGATGACTTGCTATACAAACAGCCAGAACACAGCCCTCCCAAATTTCTAGAATCCCTCAAAAGTATTTGACAAAGGCACAATTTAAGATGAAGGTTTGATTTGCAAACAGTTGAAGACATCCCCACGAATTCTCACAATCCCTCAAAACTATCCAAGAACCATACAACGCAAGATGGAGGCTTGCTATGCAAATAGCCAGGAGACACCCCAACAAATTCCCAGTCTTCCATCGTCACCTTCCATTAGCATAATAAACAAGTACAGTGACTTGCTAGGCAAATAGCTACATGAGAGGCCTACAAACTCCCACAACCTCTCACAGCCCCTAAATAAATTCAGAAACTAAACACATGCGT